>NC_022015.1:44808933-44846061 GCF_000317375.1 Microtus ochrogaster | reverse complement strand
CCCCCCCCCCCCCCACCACAAAGGTATTACCATTTGTTTTTTCCCCCTGTGGGCAGAAAAGGCAAGTCAGGGCCTCTTTTCCCTTCAAGCAGGTGTAAAGAAATGAAGCATTTTCTTCTCCTGTAAACAGAAAAGGAAGCAGAACAATCGAAACAGAGGAGACTTGGAAAACGCTGAGGCCAAACTTTCGATATTGATTTATTGGGTCAGGAGAATGGAAGGTTGGGAAGATTCTGGGGCCTTTTGACTTCTTGGTTCCTTTTTACTCTGTGCTTGATCCCTTCCTTCTGCCATTCCATGGCATAGCTGGAGAGCCAGGGGAAGTAAACAGTGAGCCGTTTCATTACTTTTATTTAAAACAACAACAATACTTTAGTCTGTGAGGCTCTCAGTCTTGGAGTGCTTTAGGAACATGTTTGTTTCATTGGATCCGTAATGGTGCAGAATTCTTACTGCATAAATGCAGGAACCAAACAAGCTGCTGGATCAGATCAGCATCCCCCTTCCCTCATGATATACGACTAATCTGTATTATTATTTTTTTTGGGGGGGGGGGGAGACATCATTCAAGAGACTGTTTTGATTCTGATTTTCATTAATCTCTTAGAATAGTAAAGGTGGCATTTTCGTGGACTTAGTTTTTGCTTTTGTATGTAATTATCGATGTTTAAATTCTTGTTTTAGTAAGTGAATTTAGTGAATATTCTTCAATTCTGGATGAAGTTTCAGAATTAAATTGGCTAGAGTGTTTATTTCTTTCAGACATAAAGCCCTCTTTCCCAACCCCCACAGTTTATCCTTATTGAAAAGGCAAGACCAGGCTGGTTCTTGTCGCTCATTTCTCTCTCTTCCCTTTCATTAGTAAAGTGCTGTTTAATATCATTGGTCTGACACTAGGAGGTGATGAATTAGAGGAAGGGATGTGGGTTTGGAGTTGAAGGATTAAGTTAAGTTCTACACTGTACTTAGATGATTTTATGTCTTGCATAGTCTGAAGCTGGAATGTGAGAAACTCGCCAGTGAGAAGACAGAGATGCAGCGGCATTATGTCATGGTAAGAAAACTGTGTCACAGATTCAAAGTGCTCATTAGCCGGGGATACTGAAAGCAAGAATACATTTTAAATTGCTGGAGGCTGCAGGATACATCACAGTGGCCCTACCAGTGTTGAGGTTGTGGGTATGTGTCCATTAGCAACCTGTAATTCTAGGTTGTTATAACTTGGCTTTGACAACCAGCTTTGATTTAAATTTTCAAAAAGTTCAGTTGCATGGGGTATAATTTTCTTTGCTTTGTTTTTACAGATTGAAAAAAAAAATGGGAGAAAAAAAAACCCCTCATTTATTTTTTGTTTAGTCACAAGCAAAATGTTTTTGTTAGTGGTTTTCTTTGTTGTTTTATTGCTCTTGCTCCAATTGTAACCAGACAGTTTTTCTATATACTCTTAAATGTGTTTTATGCCTTTTAATTATTGATTTGGATAGGAAAAGACACCAGATCCCTTTTCAGAAATTTTCCCATTCATCATGCTACTTTGTTTATATTTTTGTGTGCTTGCTTTCAATTTCAATGGTGTTATTTTGGTTCTTAGGAGTGTTGATTTGAGCTGCCAGATTTTCTGTACTGTAGTTATACTTCCATTCAGACAAATCAAGTTTATGTTTACAGAAGTATTATGAAGCATTTTTATGATTCAGAAGTATATTTTGTGTTGCAAGAACTTACAGAGTAACTCATCAATTAATTTTCTATTAAGCTCTGCTGCTTGGCATGTGTGAGTAGTACTCAGAAACCAAAAACTGAACTCTGAGGAGCATCTCCTTTTCCTACAGTTCTTCACAGCATCAATCAGCATTTGTGTGAGATATTTCCGCTCTGCTTAGAAATCAAGAGTCATGTGAAATCAAATTTTTATCAGACTTTTTCAACTCATTTGCTTGTGATGTTGAAACAATTGGAGAGGTTAAGAATGCTGAGTTTTAACATTCTTAGTTTTCTGAGTTTTTTTCTCTTGGGATATGTCTTAAGATGACTTCTCGTTTCTTAAAGATAGTGATTCGGCATCCTTTTTTATTTATTGACCCAGATATTGTGGATATTTTGGTTAAGGTAAGGCCTTTGTGTTGGTTGCTTTGTTTTCCGTGTACTTGGTCATTTTGAACAAACTGGAGAGATTATTGGAAAGGTACACATTTAATTGCTTTTCTTTCTTTGGCAGTATTATGAAATGTCCTATGGGCTGAACATCGAAATGCACAAGCAGGTAAGTTCATTCTTTATAATCATCTTAAATGACAGTAAGACTGCCGCACTTAGAAAAGACATTTGTCTATTGGTGGTTTTTCTTTGCTACATTTGTCATTTCTATCTATATTTGAAAAGACTGGGAATGAGTGAGAAGGTTAGTTTTTTGCGTGTGGTTCCTCATGTTCCATATTATCCTGACTTTTAATTATTTAAAGTATTATTTTTAAATCAGAATGTATATTAAACTTTTCTTCTCTTTCAAAAGCCATATGCAAAATTTGAAGTGCATATTTTCTTTTTTAAAACAGTTGCCGTATATATTTCAGCCATCAAAATTCTATCTTATGAAAGAACTGTCCTCGGGAAATATTAATAAATTAAATTGTAAATTGTGTGAAGTCTTCATTGGATCACTATGAGAGAGTAGAGAATGAGTGAGCTGGGAGGATCAGAATGAAATCTACAGAGCTATAAAAGAAATTGATGTAAAATCCTTGTACTAGTCCCCAGAGGCTACTTAGTTGGGTCTTACCTGGAACTCTAGCTTTAACTTCCAAAATTTGTACAGAGTAAATGAGCTTGATAGGAGGATGTGATTACTCTTTAACCCTGGGTCTTAAAATCTAGTAATTAGTTTGGGGTTGCAGGGGAGCAAGTGCTCATGGGTATATGGGGGTATGTGACTACTACAGCTGCTATAGGGCTTGGTTTTGATTTTTTTTTTTTTTAAACAAGAGCCCAAATGATATGATTTGGCTTAAGTTCCCTAAATGGCAAAGATAGTATATGTATGATACTGTTTGGCAATGATAATTCCTCCAGGAAGCATTTCTTTGAAATCATCTCCTCATGAAGGACTTGAGGACTCTCCTCAACCATTTCCGAATAGATAATGCATATCTGCCTGCCGAGAAAGAGGCGATAGACAACTTTCTGCTTTCCATGTCGTATTTATTTGTGGTCAGGGTGTTGTGCGTGCCCTCTAAGATGAAAACGTGTGACATGGCTGCCTGTCGTCAGCTGTAAGAACTCTTGTTGATGGTTGTTTACCACATGGCCAGAATGCGTTCTCATCAGTAGTTCCTTTAAGAGACGGCTGGCTCTTAGACAGTAAGGCAATCGGATGGTGTTTGGAAATAAAAGTTGTGAAAAATTACATTATTTGCATTGAAGACTTTTTAAAGTTCTGTCTTACTCTGTATGCTATTTGATTATGCTAATGTTAGCGTGTTACATATGCTGTATACTAATATATACGTGGTGTAGTTTGAATGGTGCATATTTACATTTTTATTTTAGGATCTTTGCCGTTTATGTTAGTGATATAAATACTGCTGCAGCAAAATGTATCCGGCTTATGGGTGTATTTTCTTTAGCTCTACCTCCCAGGAATACAATTACCTGCTTACATAATTTGGATCTTATGCATACTTATTTATTTGTTTGTTTGTTGATGGTTTTTATGAGCACTCCCAAAATTAGTTTCTCTTTAAAGAATGAACTAGATGAATGCCCCTTTATTTCTTCCTTTTTTATACTTTGCCTTACCCTGACCATTTAGTATCTGGATCTCCTTGTGCTATCTGTACCTAGGTCACATAGCTATATGTGTTTCTTATTTTGATTTTGGGGGGTATATATGAGATCCCTTAATTTTACACATTTTATATGACTAAATTTTGTCATCTTGTCCAGCTGGCCTCAAATGCTGTCCATTTAAAATTGAGAAGAGTACACTTTGCTTTTTTTTTTTTTTTCTCTTCTTGCTTTTGAATTCAATCATATCAAGAATCCCGAGGGCAGTTTATCACATTATGAAATACAGACAGCCCTGCAAACCACCTACTTATTATATTTTCTTTCTTTTTCCCCCTTAAGCACAGAGGCATATCTGTCTTTATTTGTTTTCCTGGGCAGACAGCAGTACTTTCTCTTAGCCTCTTTTCCAGATGCACCCGCTGGATACCCTTGTAATGGAAAGCAGCAATAATGCAAGGAAGTTGCCCTGAGGCATAATTGGGCCTATTTCTCAAGATCGGTTTAGGCTTATTCACTTATTAGATTTGTGTCTCAAGGGTTCAAGAGTAGGAGTCCCAGGAGGCCTCAGAAGTACCTTAGTAATTGGTGGCCCCGATATTTGAAACCCTTGTGCATATCTTTTGTTGTTGTTGTTGTTAATATTCCTGTGTTCCTATTCGTCTTGGCTGCAGCTAGCCACAGAGTATTTTTAGGGAAATTTTTAACTGGGACTGAAAATGAAGGTTTTGAATGGTCTACGAATCTGTGACTTAGCAAATGGATCAGAGGATGCTAGTATGAAGCAGTGGTAAACGGGGAGAGTCCCAGTCCTCCCCCTCCTGTTTGCTGATGCTCATCATCAGTTGCCCTGGGTTGAGTCTGATGGAGAACCATAAAATGAAACCTATGGGGAATTTGTCATTCTGAAATGAAAGCTAATGTAATTAGTACCAATTAAAGTACATTTAGTAAATTGGATTTAATCTTAATTAAGCCTGCGTAATGTTGCCAATTTTTAACAATTATGTTTGAGAACATAATTAATTTAAATTTTGGTAACTGAGTAAATAGCATTAGTCTGGCAAAATTAGTTGGATTTTTTTTCGTTCTTTTTTTGTGGGGGGGACTCAGTGACATAACATGGAATTGAAGCATAAAATATGAATGTAATTTTTGGTAGTTTTTAGGAGAATTGATAGAGCTGAACAGATGAAGCTGGAAAAAAAAACCAAAGAAGTTCAAGTTCAAGTGGAGTGTTCTAGGCCACAGTGGGAATTAATACTTTTTCATTGTCTTCAGTTTTCATGTGAAAATGGGGTTGATAATTAGGACCTGGTTAGAAATGGCATGGAATTCATTGTGATGTCTTCAAAATAGAGTTTTTTAAAAACTGAAAGAACGTTGATTTTTCAAGAATTTCTGTTTGCAGGGTTTTGTTTTTTGCTTTAGACGGGATAGTTGGACCAGTGTTCTTTTGTTAGTTTCTTCTGATCCCTCTTTATATATAGTATGGCTTTGGTTGGGTCAGTGACCCTGGGCTGATAGGATGGTGTGTATACTTGATACCACCATTAGATGCTGCTTGTTCAAATCCTTCGCCTGTAACACTATAATTGAAGAATTTCTCTCTAATGGAATCAGACTCTGGCTGTTGCCACTCTGAAATGTGGATATTGGATGTAGATTAGGAGCCATCGATGTGTGAATTCAACCTGTAGAAATGAAATAGGTGAACGTGCTGTGATGTGGAAGGGAGGAGGGGCTGAGAATCACAATTTCCTCAGTGCTTTATAATTTGAAGATCTCTTCTAAAATTTATTTGCTTAGTACTTGAATTTTAAGAATCATCAGAAAATCTTTGGAATCTGACACCTAAAATCTAAAAGTGAAACGTGAACAATTTTATAAAGTGTTTGTTGTGTTTGCATATTCTTGTGTGTAATTTTTTTTTCCCCTTAAAGCAACAAAATTCTTATTTCCTCCCAAGCCATGCAAATTTCATTACAAGACTGGGCCACAACCATTTGAGTGCTGCTAAAATATTAATTGAATAGAAACGAAAGGCCTTGCCAACTGATAGGATATCATAATCATAGCCTCTTTGGTCAATGGTAAATGATGATAAATGACATTAGGAACCTTTTAGCAAACTGTAATAACTACAAGGAGGGAAGCAGTATGGATTTGCATTATATCTGATACCCTCTAGTACCAAGTGGATTGCCAATACTGCTTGTTTAGCATTTTCTAAGGGCAATAGGATATTGATTTCTGACTTACAAGGAACAGCTCTATTTTCACCATTGAAAAGTATTGCAGGTTGTTAAGAAGAAATTGACTTGAAGAGGCCGACTGCTGCCCATCATGGAGCAAATAAAGCAAAACTGCCGAAGCATGGTGGAGCAGCGAGACGGGCCCTCAGCAATTTGTTGCTATTAATTTACCATGCTCGACAGCAAATCAATCGGCATCTACTTCATCTGCTGGAGAAAATGCTGTCCAGGGCAGATAAAAGGCTCGGCATGGTACAGAGAATAGACTGGCTTGGCCAAAAGGAGGCTGCAGTTAATGTGTAAATAAGTGAAATCAAGGCCACTGTTGCAGAGGAAGCAGTTGTTAATTAGGTTGGTGCTTTTTAGTGAACTATTTTAGAAAGCAGCCTAGGATTTGGAGAATAAGGAGAGATTTAGTGAGGTTGAAGTAATATATGACTGACTTGACATTCCAGCCTTGAGTGCACTTGATTGTAGGATGCAGTCAATTTATTTGGGGACAGTGCTTGCAGTAGAAGTCAATTTATTTATTTAAAGTTCTGTTCGGAGCAGATTTCTCAAGATAACTTTCTTGGGGGATATTACCTATTTCTTATATATCTTTTATATGTTTCAATGTGAAAGCATGCTTGGAGAAGCAGGTGTCTGAATATGTAGATAGAAGTAAAATTTTTAAGTAGTGACTCTTCTGAAATGAGTATCGTTAAACTTGCATATGTGGAAAAGGAAAGCATTATCAAAAGTGAGGTATTTTATTTGAAAATAGCTTATAAACTGATGAAGAATTTGCTTTCAGAACTTTCTTCTGTTTTACATCCATTAGCAAATAATCTAGAATGTCTGAACAAGGGTGGATACCACTGGGCTGGCAGGTGTTAAAGAGGTTTTGATGCTCATGCATAAGCTCCAAGAGGAAGAGAAGAGAACAATGGGAGCTCATGTTTGTTCTTGTGTTCTTGTTTTAAGATTACCGATCCCTGATTTTGTCATGAATAGTAATGGAATAGAGGTTTTTGGTTGTGTTTCTCTTTTACTTAACCTCTTTGATTTGGATGTTCTGGGGTAGGAGGCCAACTTTACTCCTGTGTGGTAAATCTAAATGTATGTAAATTTAAAATTATTTTCTTTCCAAAATTGCCAGAGTTCTAGCATTGTCGCTAGCAGGTGGCAGTTTCTTGGGCAAGACCCCAGTAAACGGTTTTTCTCAGCAAGAGAATCCAGAAGGTGAAAATTAACCCCTGAGGGTGTGTATGTATGTTGAGAGGGCTATTTTCTGAATTCTGTGGGTTCCTCCATTTTTCTTTTTTATGTTAGATTTTTTTTTTTTGGTTTTGAGGCACCACAGGAAAATGTCTGTATTTTTTTCCCTCACCTTAAGTAGTGGTTGTTGGGTGGAATTAAGAGTTTCCTTGCAATGGAAGTGAACGTTTATTATATATCTGGCATGTGCTTACCAAAGATCTGGGCATACTGCCAAAATTCTTTAATTCTTATAAAGATCCTGAGAAAAGGATTATGTCCAATCAAAGGGTGATTAAGCAGGGTCAGATCTGCACATGGTAATATAGTTATAGGTGGTAGGTTGGAATGATTGCCCGGGAGGCTGCCCTGTTAGGAAATGAATTGGCCATGAGTAGAGATTCAGGCCCGAGCTCATTGCTGGAATGGAGATGCCCCTGGCTGCTAAAATAGTCTTTGATTTTTGCCCTTGAGCCCCTGAACTTTGGACTTGCACCCAGAATTTTTGAAGAGTCTCTATGGCTGATTGGAGTCCAAGGCTGAAACTATTCAGGTTGGGTTCTCTGTCCAGCAGGCTTCCTCAATTGGTGAGAGCTCTGGGTAGCTTTCCCCTGGTCTGCCACTTGACACTGAGGAGAACTACTTGCTGTTTCTTTAGGAAAGTTTTGTCTTCTCCCCAGGCAGCCTGTTTCTTGTTTACTTACAAAGGTTTCTTCTGTTTAATTTATCTTTTCCTGTGGCTTCTTAGACTGTCTGAAGACAAGGGGGCTGTTTGTTAATCATCACCTTGGGGTTTTTGAAGGGGGAGGTTGGGAGGGGAAAATATGATGTTTTGTGGCCTCTTTGTTGTTCAGAAAGAGGTTCTTAGATGCAGGAAATCACACACAACTCAAACTTTTAAATGAAGGCAGATGTTTTGCTTTTCCTGTTGAGAGAATTTCTTTGTAACATTCAAAGGCATATTTCTTACTCACTGCCCCTCAATATCTGCTTCCTATTGTTTATTTTACTTATCATTTTGATTGGCAAATTTGTTTGCATCTAGGCAGTGTAGCTCTGAGCTGTGTTGGAATAATGACCTAGACAAAAATGAACTGCATTTTGGATGCTTCTTCAGCCTCAGTGAAGGCTCATTGCTACGTTTTTCATTTACTTATCCTAAAATTTTACTTTTTTCTTTGTCCTACAAAGCAGCAAAGGGAGTTGGTAATTATATGTCAAACATTTAGAAGTTCTTTGTATTTGCTTTTAATGGGAAACTTTTATTGCCTTTCATATTTGATAGCCTGGGTTTTGAATTTGGTAATAATGCTTTTGCTGGCTAGAAAGGGAAAAAGAGATATGTTTCCAGAAGGTATTTTCCTTTATCATTCTTCATACCATCTTTTAAAAATTTCTAGAGGCAGAGACACTCAAATTTTCACCAGTGTGAGGTCAGTCTGCTCTACATAGTGAATTCCAGGCTGGGCTACACAGTGGAACTGACTCAGAAAAATACTAATTAAAAGGGGACTGGAGAGATGGCACAGTGGCTAAGAATACTTATTGTACTGTGCCCAGTGCCCACATCAAGCAGCTCACAGCTACCTATAACTCCAACTCCAGGGGTTATGACCCTGTCTTCTGGCCTCCAGTTATCTACACTTATGTTTTCTGTGCATGCACACACACACAATTTGAAAACTTTTAAAAAGGGGAAAAAAAGAAACTCTACCTCATTCTGGTAATGGAGATGGGCTAGTGTAGTTGGTCCTACACAGGCCAACTTACTATTTTTGCAAACAAGGTTGTTAAAAAAGAAGCAGGAGACAGCACATTTAGGCATAGACACTGATTTACACTGGTGATGACTGTAAGGTTTAGGACTTGTTCAGAGTCAGTAGCCTGAAGACAGTTTATGAAATTATTAGACTTGAGGGAAGGCCTTAGAAGTCTTAGCCAAAGTGAAAGATAGAGCTGTTTTGACTTTGACTTAGTAACAGCTGTCAGTGGGAGTTGCTTTCAGTCTGTAAAGAGGGATTTAGCTGGCCTTCATCACTGCAAATCTATATACCCCCTCTGTTTTCATTGGAAGTGACCCACAGCATTAATGCCAGGCTCTTGCTATTTCTATATCATAGAGCCAATAGTTTTCTTCAGAGAGCTGCAGTGTGTAACCTGTACTTGATCCAGGGAGACAGATGGGCACAGTATAGATTTTCTTATCTGGTTTGTCAAAGAAGCAGAAGGGTAAAACTTTAGGATATCCTTTAGGTTTACTCTGTCCTCTGGGAGATGGGTTATCTTCTCATTTTCAGAGAATAATTTTTGCTCATAAATAAACAAGGATTTGTGTTGTGTAGGGGGATCTGCATCTCAAAACAAAAGCATAACTTTTCTTTATCCAGCATTTGTATAGTCTTTGTCTGGTCAGCTCCTAATTAATGACATGGAGGCTTTTTTTTTTTCCTTATGAAAGTTCAGCCTATAGCTTAGGCTTGTTTCTAACTAGCTCTTATAACTTAAATTAACCCATTTATATTAATCTATGCTCTGCTACGTGGCTCGTGGCTGTTACCTCTCCTACTGCACATCCTGCTTGCTCTGCATCTCCTCTCTTCTTCCCAGAGTTCTCTCTGCTTTGAAGGTCCACCTTTACCTCCTCCCTAGCTACTGACTGTTCAGTTTTTTATTACACCAATCATAGCAATGTTTTTTCAGTGTACAAATACTCAACAGCAAGTGTTGGTTGGCTCCAGGGAGTTCAGAACTCTGCAGGACCCTCCTGAACTGTGGTCACATAGGCAAGTTAGATGGTGGCAGGGAAACTGGCAGTAATTCTTTGACTCTGCTGCTTGCTTCTTTCAAACAGGGTCTCACTGTGTAGCCTAGACCAGACTTGAATTCTTAATCCCCCAGTCTCAGGCTTCAGATTGCTGAGATTATAGCTGTGAGCCTCCACACCTGGTTTTATTCTTGTTTTTCAACTCCATATTCTGCTTCTGCAGGTTTGTAGAATCTTTTAGTTGTAGATCTTAGAAAGGCCTGTAAATACAACTGGAAAGAATAGTGCTGTTGAAATTAAAAACACTAGTACTGCGTGACACCTTTCTTTGCAGAGAGCTTAAGGCATTTTACATGTTCATCTCTGTCTTCCTGATGTTTCCATAAAGCAGCTAGCAAGCTTGGATCTCTTTGTTTGTTTAAGTAGCTTCTGTCAGTAATGTGCCCTACAGTTTGCCAAGCGGTGTCATTCCTCTGGCCTCCTTTAACAGATGACACTGAAGCTTAAAGGCTTAAGAGACTAGCCTAGTGTGACAGTCAGGAAGGATCAGCGCATGGGTGGGGATACCAGAGTTCATAAAGGTCAGTGAATACGCCTGAGGTCACACAGGAGAGCCAGTGACTGAAAGGGAAATAGAAAGTTTCTTAACTTCCCTTCTGTAGTTTTCATTATTGGCCAAACCGTTTTCAAATAACAAATAATATGCTTGTTTCTGTGATGTTCTTGGCTTTCTGCAACAAGAGAAGTAAGGTACTGCAGGTGCAGTCCTACACTGTCGTCTTTAGTGAGAGATCTGATCTGTGTGCTTATGCCTCAAGTTCAACTGTTCCCCTTCCCTCCACCCTGCAGTGTCAGTGCCCTGCCCAGAAGGAGTCTGGGATCAGCAAATTGAAATCTAAAGCTAAGATCCACTTTTAGCAAAGTGTTTAATCAAACTGGCTGCTCCCTCATTCCTGAACCATGCCACACAAACAGGCTGTTCTAGGCACACACTTGTTTATTGCCTGTTTCCCCTTCCCAGCTACCGTGTAAGCTCCACTTTTAGCATTGCCTTCTGCAGCACCCCTGATACTGAGAGTCCTGGTGCTCATGGAATAGCTGGTGAAGGAGAGAACTACTATTTGGATAGTAGCTAAGCCTCTGTGCAGTTAGTATTTTTTCAGGATATATTTGGGTTGCAGTATAGACAACCAGTGCTTAACTCACTAGTGAAGTTTGTAGGAAAATGACATGTAGAAAGAGGAAATGAAAGCAGCTGAACATGGGGTTCAGGATAAGAACAGCTAAAGTAGAATATATGTATTTTGGTGTGTTCATTCTTTTAAAGTTGAAAACAGGAATCGTTTCTGACTGAATTTAAAATTCACTTTGAACAGCATTACTAGTCAGTATATATTTGAGGAGTTCTACTATTAATAACTGTACATGTGGCTCGAATGTGCACTGAAGTATGTTTGACTTTTCTCTAAGTCTTACTAGTTCTTTTAGAGAGCTGGGGAACTTTGGAGATGATGATATTTGTAATGAAATGGCATAGTGTTGTTGAAAGAATGATAATTCTAAGAGTAAGCAAATTTCCATAGTTTATTGTGCAGGTGATCTTTACTTCTTTTCTTGTAACCTTATGAAATTATAGCATTAGCATTATTTATTTCAACTTTATAACATGTAACAAGGCAGAGATGTACAGAGAGTTTAAATAACTACAGTAGGATCTGTTAGACTATTTTATTTGGTTCTGAAGATATAACAGGCCTTATATATTATAGACAAGTGCTCTGTGACTGACTGAGCTACACTCAGCCCAGAAAGTTTCTTGTAAAATTTTCTTTTATTGTTTTAAATTCATAATTGCCTGTTAGTTCAAGAAAGGTATGTTTATATAGTACTTCATATTTTGCAAGATAATTTTTCCTTCTCTCATTTAAGTCTTGACAGTGTCAAAATTATCCCCATTCTGTCCATGAGTAAACTAAAACACAGATGTTAGGTAACAAAGTTCTGTAGTTAATTAGTAGATGGTTTGGAATGTTTTAATTCTGTTAGGATCAGTGTTCAGGTTAAAGTAATGTTCATGCAGACTTGAGCAGCTGTTGTCAAATATGTAGATTAAAATGTACAAGAGCTGATTTAGAGTGGCCAGGTTTTGTATTTTCCTTTGGCATATATTATTTAGATTCCAAAATTGTATGTATAACAATGTGATTTGAAATTACTTCTTCCTAGGATAAGTTGTGCAAAGGGGATATGTAAGAGTTTATTACCTGTTGTGTAACTAGCACCTGGGATTACTTCTGAAGTCTGTAAATGTTTGACTCTAGCTGAGGTTTATCTTATGGCACTTGAAGGAAGGATGTGACTGACAGTAAGCTGGATAGCTTAAGTCCTTGGAGCTTTTGTGCCTTCATCCATCATGAATCTTTACTTAGGAAAGGTTTGGACTATTTAACTTAGTTAACAATGAGCGTATCATTTTAATCAAATGACTTAATGGTAAATAAAATAATAGAGAAATGTTGAATCTTTGGATTCAAAAACTTAGTAGATATCAACTTCTTTAATTAACAGTATAAAGGCTGAAAAAGGAAGACTGTGTTTTACTTATTGCTATGTCCCTGGCACTTAATGCCTGGGACCCAGCAAAGGAAGCAAATGATTATATGATGGTATAACTAAGAGAATGGCTTAACTTTTTACGTTTTCGTGTATATTTCGCAACACCCCTTATTCTGAGTGTCAACTACCCATGTTTTCTTTTTTTTCTGAGCTCCTAGGGAAATCTTACCTTTATGATAAACAAAAAAAGCCTTAGATAGGCAATCAGAGGTTAGAGTTTGTTATCTTCTGTCAAAGCCTCTGAGCTTGGTGACCTGTGATTAAAAAAAAAAAAAAAGGAGCTAGAAGTTCAGAGTACTTGCTTATCTAATGTGCAAGCCTTGGGTTCAGTTTTTACTACCACAAACAAAATGAGAGAAAAGGTAGAATTGGTTACCTTCTATCTTTAATTTTTTTAGTTTTAAGCATTATTTTATGTGTGTGAGTGTTTTGCGTGCATGTATGTTTGTGTACCATGTGCATGAAGTACCGACAGAGGCGATAATGGTGTTGGATCCCTTAGAACTTGAGTTCCAGATGGTTTTGAGCCACCATATGGGTTCTAGGAATTGGATATGTGTCCTCTGGAAGAGCATCCAGTGTTCTTAATTACTGAGCCATCTCTGCAGCTTCTAAGTTATCTTTTAATTTTGTTTTGTATGATGCCGTTTCAGAAAGTTAAGGTTTAAGATGATGAAGGTTTAAGAGGAAATGAAATTGTTTTTACTTGCTTGTACTTTTGGTAGAAACTCTGAACAATATTAGGATGTTGTAGACAGTTCTAATAATTATTTGTTGCCAGTGATTCATGATCTAGAACCATCTACTATTTTGTTTATCTTTTTTGAGCAGTTATGGCCACATTGTAACAGTCCTTGAGTACAGTTAGAGAGATTTTCATTGAACATCATTGATCAAAAATCCAGGTTGACTGAGTGTCTCATGGGTACCAGGATGCAACAGTTTATTCTGATGTCTTAATATGAGGAAGGGGTCGAGATAGCTTTGTTATGCTTGAAACCAAGATGATAAGGAATATGCAGCTGATGGGATTAGTATCTAGGTTCAGGAAACTGGCTTCAGAGCTCAAGTTCTGAAACATTGGCAATGCCTGCATCTTCAGTGAACCTTTCATGTAAGGTTTTTTGTTTTTGTTTGTTTGTTTTTTGTTTTAATGTACCTGACAGACTACTGTTGTGCTCTGCATACAACGAGCTTGAATATTACAAGTGATAGAGAACCTGATGAGGGTGTTTTTATTTATTTTTTTTAAATTTTGCAAGCAAGTGTGCTAACTTAGTGGGTCTCCCTCCCTCCCTCCTTCCCTCCCTCCCTTCCTTTTAAAGATTTTATAGCTGGTTGCTTGCCTGGAGATCATAGGCTCTGAATAGTTTTGTTCTTTTGAAGTTGAAGTTTCTAACAAAAGAAAGCACAGTGCCTTTTTTTTTTCCTTTTAAACATGTGAGAATGGCTAGATGACTGCAGAACTTTTGAGTCTACCTGGAGTGAGGATGGGATTGGGGTTCTTGGCGCTTAAATGTTAATCGTATGTCCTCCACTCCCAGGGAGTAGTTACTGATCTGGAGAGAAAACTGGGGCACAAACAAAAATTCAGGAGCTCCTGCTTTAGAGCGGGCATCTCCAACCAAGGCCTTTCTCCAGAAGGCATTTGGTGGCCCCCGATGATACTTGAGGTTGTCACAACTTTGGTACCGCTGGCTTCTAGTAGGTGGAGGTCGGATACTGCTGAGCATCATGAAGTGAATGTGACAGTCCCTACAACAAAGAGTATCCACCCTAAAATTTCAGTAGTGTTAGGGCTAATAAACAGCTCCAGAGAGTAAAGAATTAATTGTATTGCATTTTTATATTTGGGCATATTATGATTTCTTTGAGTAAGAGGTAGGCCAAGAATCAGCCTTGAATGACTACTGAAGAGTCCTTCAAACTCTGCTTGCCTTGAGACTTTTCTTCTCCCTTTCCTTTACCAGAGTGGTAAACACAGTGGAGTTGATGGGAGTTTTATCAGGTTTGAACGGAAACATTATATTACATGGCCTTTTTGTAATCATTGTTTCCCTAAAGAAAAGAAGGTAATAAAATTCTTTGAAGAATAAAAATTTTATTCTTATGCTTCTTGTTGAATTCTTGATTTCTACCAAAAACATCCAGATGGTTGTTAGGTTGTTATTATGCTAGATGGAATGCTTTTTCATGGACAGTACTGGATAGTCAGTATTATGTGAGGCCCTTAGAAGGCAATAGAATTACTATTACCCTTTTCTAGGAAAGTTTGCAGAAAGATTGATTTTTCATTCATCCCAGCAATTCTCTTGGTATGCCATTCTGGGTAGTACTAAGATAAGTATTGTAGATTGTGTCAGCTGAGAATCCAATAGACCTCTTTGCTTGGTTTGCCCTAGCAGAGGGAACAGTACACATATTGCTGCAAAATAGCTCTTCTGTTCTTTCACATATGTTCTACTTAGGGCAGAGTACATCATAGTTAACTTTGTCTAATCCTAATGAAATGACATTGAATCCTGAATTTTCTCTAAATAGGTAAGTCTAAAACATGGTAAATGTCAACTTGACACAAACTAGAGTTATCTGAAAGGAGGAAACCCCAACTGAGAAAATGCCTTCCAAATATCTGGATATAGGATATTTCTTTACTAGTGATTGATGGAGGAGGGCCCAGCCCATTTTGAGTGGTGCTACCCTTGGGCTGGTAATCTGGGTCTATAAGAAAGCAGGCTGGGCAAGCCATGATGAGCAAGCTAGTAAGCAGAATCCTTCTGTAGCCTCTGCATCAGCTTTTTCCTACATGTTCCTGTCCTGCTTGACTTCTTACCCTCACTGTTTAGATGACAAACTGCTACATGGAACTATGAATAAAATGAACCCTTTCCTCTCCAAGTTGCTTTTGGTTATGGTGTTTCATCACTTTAGTAACCGTAACTAAGACGCATAATCAGTGAGCTCATGAGGTGTCACGCCACACTCCACAGGGTATCTCTGTGTATCCTTGGTTGTCCTGAAACTTGCTCTGTAGATTAGGCTGGTCTGCAACTCAGATATCCGTCTGCCTCCTGAGTGCTGGGATTAAAGGTATACACTGCCCACCAAGCGCCTGAGTTTTTACTTTTTTTTTCTCCTGTAAATTCCATTGTGTTGTGCTGTGAATGTGGGAGACTTAAATTACACTTAACCTAAAATAGCCAGTAAAAAGTAAAAATTTCACAGCTACTCTATTGTTTTAACTTCTTTTTGATGGGGCTGGGAGTGCTTGCTTAGGGTTCTTGATGGAGATTCTAAGTTGTCATGTGTAGAATGAACACTGTAGCTCTCACAGGGAGCGGTAAAGGATGGAGCTGGGTCAGACATAGCACATTTCTGTACAAAATCCTCATTTCCAAATGTTTGATCTAACTGGTGTGGTAAGGCTCTGCTTTAATCAGATAAAGTGAAATGGATAGAATTTTTTATTACTTTAAGCAAAAGCTTGAAGTTTTTTTTTTCTTGTTTTATTTCAGTTGGGGATATAATTTGGTAAGATAAAACACATTCCTGCCTCCAAATTTCACTTTTCATTTCCTTACTTTCTTTGGTGTTTGACATTCCATACTTTACTGTTGTCTTTTTGTTTGAGGTTCATGATTGCTTACATTCGACTATGCATATCCTCCTGTATACCTCAAACCATCTCTCAATTACTTAAAATACATAATTATAAGCAGTTACCATATTGTATTGCTTAGTGAATACTCAGAAACCATCTTTATAAATTGACATAGCTTCTCAAATTCAAGTATCTAGTATTGGATTTGTAAAAGTTAAGATTGTAACTTGGAAACATGAAAAAAAAAACCTAGCTTTGTGGGGTTGCATTATTTATTCTTTGGAAGAGTGATTTGACAAGAGATTGTAGTCCTGGACTCATGAAAGTTATGATGGCTTTTATATTTTATTGACTAACAGTTACTTAGACTCATACTGCCACTTAGATGGTACTTTGAGACCTGTGGAGTTAGAAGAGGTAAGGCTTGTCCCCTCAGGAAATCCTATCTTTTCTCTTGATCAGTGTAAACAGTACAGTGGAGATACTTGTGATAGAAAATGGAGAAGAAGTCTTCTTTCTGGTTCTGGGACTATTAGGGTGCTGTCGTGGAAGGTGGCAGAAGAATTTTAAAGAGCTAAGACCCCTTAGGCAGGAGGAGAAGAATGGGGAACATTCTTAATGGGAGCCACAGAATCAAGAATGTTCTGTGTGTTTTAGGAATGGTTAGCATTTCCAGCGGTAGACAAGAGAGTAATAGGAGTTGATTTATTTAGGATGTGTTTATTATTGAAGGCCTCACATGCTAGAAAGAGTGCTTTGATTGATCATAAAAAGACCATCCCACGAAAATTCGGGACCACATCTGTTTTGTTGGTATACTCTTCTCTGCACCTGGCTTAGGATCCAAGAGCAAATATCAGTGAATATTGATTGTAGTCATATGAATAGAGAGACAGCATTGATGAGGTTGGGTCTGAGTTACAGGAACAGTAGTAGTAGTAGAAAGGAGAAGGAAACCATGTGGTATAATAGTCATGTCTGTGGTAGTGCTTTGCAGAAGACCTTAAGACACTGTCCTCTACAAGATGGGAAAAACACGGGGACATTAGCAGAGAGACATTGAGTGGGGAAAACTGGTGTCGGGTGTATTCAGTATGAGTACCTGGGGAAGAAGGCGTGAAAGAAAAGAAGCAAGAGGAAGATTTTGTTTTTGTTTTTTTTTCCATTCCTCTTGTTGCTGTATTTGTGCTCTTGTCTAGACTTCCAGGATACCACTTAGTGCTTGTGTTCTGTACCCAGAACACAAGAGTACCAGCCAGGCAATCCTTTGTGGACAGTGATTTGGAGAACATTTTCTTCTAAGGAAAGCATTTGGCCACTGGGTGACTTTATGTTTCTGTGAATCTTTTTTTTGTGTGTGTGACTGTTGCCATAATTATTATATTGATAGAAAGAAATTTTAAGTAATTGTAGTTTTAACTTCTTCCTCTTTAGAGAGATTCATAATGCTAATATAGGTGCAAAACCCTCTAAATTATTTGTCACCTGTTGAAACTTCAACTATTCTTGCATTTCTCGTGCTTGGTGTTATTTTTTTTTTCTTCCTTGATTCTTAAATCCTTTGACTAACAATCCTAGATAGGTGAATTATTCCTTTTTGTGTTGAAGTCTTTAGTAAATATGAAGCTGAGTCTAAATTTGATTGTAGAACTACTTAGTATGTTTCTAAAGAAATAATCGTTTGTTTTTTTTTATTATGTTCCTAATGAGCTAAACACAAATAAACATAAATTATTTGTGTATGTTTAGCTTCTCCCCTCAATATGGTGCATGCATTATATTCAAAGTGCTACTGTACCCTTTGGTACTTACTAAACTGAACCTTTCGTAGTTGAGTAAGAATAGCAGTGATAGTAAGAAAAGTTAAATACATTTGAAATTAGGAAGCTCATCTAGAACATTTTGGTAAATCAAAATATTGCTTGGTGGCAAGAAGCCGCAGATGTAGTCCAGTGTGGGGACAGGATGTGGTCTTAACTGCTCTGTCATGTAGTGTTGTAAGGAGAAGCCCGCTTGTTTGTCCCAGCTGCCCGACTAGCTTAGCCCCGAAATAATCACACAGAAATTGTATTAATTAAATTACTGCTTGGCCCATTAGCTCTAGCCTCTTATTGACTAACTCTCACATCCTGATTTAACCCATTTCTGTTAATCTGTATATCGCCACATGGCAGTGGTTTACCGGGAAACTGTCTAACCAGTGTCCGTCTCAGGTGGAGGATCCATGGCATCTCTTGACTCTGCTTTCTTCCTCCCAGAATTCAGTTTTGTCTTCTCCGCCTCCCTAAGTTCTGCCCTATCATGCCAAAGCAGTTTTCTTTATTCATTAACCAATACAAGCAATACACAGAGGGGACTCTCTCACATCAAGTAGTCCATTGTAAACATTGGAAACATACGTTGTTTTATGGGGTGTGGGGTGTTTTCTTCAAAGCTGACCATGGCTTTAAATTTCTATTGCATCACATAGAGCTAGTGTTAATTTGTGGCCAATTGAATGTAATGACATAACCTGGGTGTGCTCATTATGGGTTCTATGCTTTTGGATAGATACTTTCTCCAAACATGGTAATGTCTTTATTCTCTTCAGTCTAAATTAGATTGAGCTCTTTAACGATAGGGCTTAGATTCTTTACTTTCGTTATAGAAAGTAATATTAAAGGAAATTAAATACTAGCAGAATTTCAGCAAGCTAAAGAAAATACTGTGGATCACTTAGAGGCCAAAGACAGGGACTGAAGTCTTCCTCTATAGCCTGACTGATGAGACTATGTCCCTCAGTGAATTCACCAGTCAGGTTTCAGACATGAATACCTGAAATAAGGAGTGTGTTTTTATTTCATTTTAAAGTGCCAAAAAAGTATGTCATTGAATAACTTGATTAAAATTATTTGAGAAAAGACTTGTCTGTACAGATTATGCACAGATATCTTTATCTTTTTCCCTGTTCCCTAAACAGTAAAGTATAACTGCTACTCACACAACGCTTGGATTGCATTAGATATTTTAAGTAATGTAGAGATGAATTAGAGTACATAGGAAGGTGTGCATAGCTCACATGTAAATAGACCCTCTTATATAAGGGACTTGAACACCTGTGATTGTTGGTACCCAAGAGGTCCTAGAGGTAGTTACCCGTTGATTCTTGCTTTGTGTATGGCTTGATGATCAGAGCCCTGACCCAGTGACTAACTGGTGGACTGTTAGATTGCTACAGATAAGTTGGTGGTTTTTCATTTTTCTTCTCTTCTTTGTTCACTAAGACCCTATTCTAAATGGTGACTTATAAACACATTTTCTCATCTTAGATTGACCTCTAAATTCTTAAAAACATTTTGGGGTAAGTAATCAAAAAGGATCATTTTGGAGAATTTATTAAATATAATTTAAATAAATTTAAAAGTACATTTTATTGCAGAAGTTCAAGCATACTTGAACTGCTGAACCTTAGACCCAGTAGACAGCAAGATCTAGTAGGAAGACCCCTGAATGACTTCACTCACTTGATTCCTAAGTGTTATAGCTGTGGCCAGTTAGCTTTCCTAAGCCAGGAAGGAAGGTAAGAAATATTTTCTTAGGACTGTATTGGAGAAATTTGCTGCCACAAAGACGCAGAGACTAAAATGTAAGGCTAAAGAGGATTTAAAACTGTTACCGTGGAGTAGAGTTACCCAGAGCATGGTCAGTGGACTGCGGCAGCTCTGTGAACATTTAATAAATCTGGGCAATGAGATAAAGAGCTTGTACTGGAATATAAATCAACATGCAACTTCTTTTGTGGTTAGTGTCTTTATGTTTAAAACAGAAAACAAGAAAAACTCACCCACCTGAACTAAACAGTAACTGATTTACATCCTGGCCATAAGCCCCTTTATCCTCCTGCTAATTGGTGATAATGTGGGGATGGCTAACTTTTTAGAATATGTAGTCAATCAAAAGATACATCAGGGTTTTTTGTAAGGTGATTATAGACTCATATTGAAGTTCATAAAATAAAGTGTGATCTTAAATACTTTTATAAAAAGTTGAATTAACGTTCTGATTAAATTCTAGGTGGTATGACCATGCACATCATGGCCCAGACATTTGACAAGTTAGCAGCATTGGGGGGCATTGTGGTTGTGCTTCTGTGAATGTAAAACTTGTCTCAATTCTTCTAAATGCTTGTAAATTCTTCTTTCAGGGGTTTCTTCCCCCGATTTTCACCATCTACTCAGTGACATGAACATTTCTTATATAAAATCTCATAACTTTTATTCTGTAGTCTTAAATTTTAGGACCATGTCATCATCAAAGAAGCTTTAAAATCGATCCCAACCCTTCCTCCTGTACCTGGAAGCTGTTGCTACTCCTTACTACTATGTATAAGTTTTACTGCACCAGGGGCAGGTATCTGTTTACTGAGAAAACAGAAAAGAGATCCTATGTCAGTAGCAGAATGTAAATACTGAGACTATCTTTTCTGAGTCATAGTTCACCCAAGTGGAGAGACAGCTAATTTTCTGGAGCTGACCTGTGACCCCACTCATCAATTGAGGAAGCACTTGTTTCTTCTTTGTTACTGTACCAGTCTGACATCTTCTACCTTGGATCTTTCTTTAGCTTCCTCTTGAGCTCTACAGCCCTTCCCCTGTGTAGTGTAAATTAGTGAGGGATACTTTCTTAATTGAGAACAGGAAGAACTTTGAGCTTCGATCAATACCTAACAATATAATCACTTAATTTATTGTACTATCTAATCTCAGTTCTGTTCTAAAGCAACTATTTCCCTTAAAGAATTTTATTCATACATCAGTCTGCATAGGTACTTCTGCCAGTCACATATAGGACACCTCTTCTCATTTCAAGGTTGTGGACATGGAGTTTGGAATCACTTGGGAGTTTGCTTAGTCATGGCTCAGGTTAGATTACTAATTAGAAAAATCACCTGCAGATCTGGGAATTCATAGCTAATGATTATATCTGCTGTGCTTTTAGAACATTATAGTCACTTTAGGCTGAGTTGTTTTCATCCCCTTCCGTTCTCTAACACAGATCTTGACACAACCCTTTTGAATTGCCTACCTTGATGTGTAGCTGTACATTCAGGTTTTCTTTGTTGTTTCATAGGTTTCTTGCGTTGTCCAAATCCAGTCCAACCACTCATAGTTCTCTTCATGCAATGTGTTTCCTTACTTATTATCACTCTGGTCGCCATTATTGTTCGGTAGACCTTTGTGCCAGAGAATCTGTTGCCTTGCTTCTTGGCTGTCTTTACTGATAACCTTTGGTGTTTCTTTATTTCTGGTATTGAGTTAGGTTTAGGAGTAGTGAAAATCTGCCTGTACTATCTGTATGCTTTATTCTCCTCTCTGGATACATTATCTCATTCATTATGCAGTAGATGAACTTTGCTTTTCTTTTATTGTCTTTCTCCTCGGAGTGTCTCAGGTAGTTAAACCCAACATGCTTCCAAATGTTTTCCTCCTCCACAAGCCTGCTTGAGGTCCAGTGAGCTTGTGTAAGGAAGCCAACGAACCTGTCTACCCCGTTTCTACAGGCAGGAAGTCCTCCGGGGGAGGACAAGATCTCTATGCTTCCTTTTTACTCATTAGCCATGCCATGCATCCAGGCCACAGGTTTTCAAGAACCTGCCTGCTGTTGTTCCTGCTTTCATTTCTTTCTCTCTGGCTATCTTTCTGATTATGGTGGTTTCTTTAATGCTTCACTGTTCTTATCTTTAAGTAGGGACAAAAGTAAAACTCTTTCATTGCTCTGAAATACCCTGTATAAAACAGGCTCTCTTTAATTGGTAGGATGGTTGCTGTGACCTGATGCAGCACTCCTTTCCACCATATTTAGAATCACTCACTATGAGTAAGGTCATGTCTAAGTGGTCTTACCTGGTGGGAACAGTCCTGATCCCTAGGCTGTCTGAACCACCTCTCTAGCTACATTTGCTGCCACTGCTTTTCCTGTGCTGTGAATGCGCTAGGCTGGTGTTGTCAGGCTACCCCGTTTTAGAATGGTCTTTTCTTGCCCTGACCTTCATCTTTCAGACTCATTTTATCCTGGTTCCTCAGGGATAACATTTATGCCTTAATCATTGAGAAATACTGTCCACCTCATTTATTTTACTAAGGGCTTTGTAAATCTTATTTGTTCTTCCACTGTTTCAGATATGACATGGAATCTGGCAGAGTAGTAGAAAATTATTAAAGATTGAGGATTTACTATGTTTCATATAAGGGATATTCCCCAGTACCCTTAACCTTTAACCCTTTCCCCACAGAATGGGTGAGGGATTGAACCCTGTGCTCTTCTTATGATAGGCAAGCACATTACCAGTGAGCAAAATAAATTATATAACCCAGCCCTCTTTTTACTTTATATTCTGGAATAGTGTCTCATTACATTGTACAGTCTGGCCTGGAGCTTATACTCTGTTATGTAGACAGGCTTTGAACTTGTGAGGCTCCTGCTTCAGCCTCATAAGTACCTGGGATTATAGGCCTGTACCAATAGACCTGGTTTCTTTTATTTATTTCTATTTGATCTTCTTCCTTGCTGGACTGTAAACACCTCATGGGGTCAGAGCCTTCTGCATTCACTAAACTGTGTGCCACAGTTGCTAGCTCAGAGTGAAAGCAAATCCCTGAAATCAGATTATTTCATTTCCTAAGTTGGAGGTACTTCGAGAATTCATTTTGTCCTTGATCTAAAATTATCTTTCAACTTCCATCTTTCCTCTTATAGTATGTTTTATGTTTATTAGCTCTTCTTTCCATAGCCATTCAAATGTAATCTGTGGTAAGAAGAGGATCAGAACCCTAAATACATTGTGATATCTTTACATGCTTATAATTTGCTACCACTTTCTTAGAAATTGTCCCTGGATCTCCTTGCTACCTACCATGTTACGTCAAATTCAGTCTCTGGTGTATGTCATTGAAGGCCTCCTAGTCAGACCCCAGTAGACTGCTTCTGCACCCTTTTGCACTGGCTTTTGCTGCATGTATCCTGTATTCTAGCATAATGGTTTCAGTTGTACCTATACATTAGAATTGCACAGGGAATTTTTAAAGGGAGCACTCATTCCCAGGTCCTACTCTTAAAGATTTTGAGCTAATATATCTGGGGTGAGGTCTGGCTTGTGAAATTACTAACTAGCTGTTTCCTGAGAATATTGTCTACTATGAGAGCTTTTAGGGTTCCATAGTCAAGGAGGTTTCAGTAGTATTGCTTTTTGTGTATTTCATTCCAAAAATATTAAGCTAAACTACCAAATGAGATGCTTTGAGGTGTCTGGTAGGAAAGAAAGCTGTATTTAGTTTTGTTTAGGCAGAGAGAGGCCATCTGGGCAGAAAACACTTTGTATTTGTTAATAACTTCTGCAAGGTGTGGTATAGAACCTGTTTTGGAAGATGATATTATGGGTCATGTTTCTATTTCAAAACCACTTCTTTTGTCCTTTTCTGATTATCCTATCCAAACCAGGCACACCCTTTTCAATACTTGAAATTCTCTCTTGTATATCTGTGTACTAATGTTTGTCTCTATCCTTATGCTTTGAACTTCAGAACAGCAGGGATTATCTTGTTCACTTCACCCATATCTCCACTCAGCACCTAAGAGTTCTCACAATAATAAGTAGACAGTTAATATATACTCATTGAATGAGTAAAAAGGTAGTAATGTATTCATGGTTTAGGCCTTTTTACTAAGGTGCATGTCTTTAAATATCATAAATACATTATATAATTTAAAAGTAACTTGAAATACAGTTAGCACTCTTTGTTCACAGTTCCATTTATGTGTGTTCAACTAAATGTAGATTCAGTGTATTTGGGAGAAATGTGCCTGTACTAAGCACGCTTGTCCATCGTTATTTCCTAAACAGTAAAGTGTATTTTAAATATATATAGTATCTACATTTTGTTAGGTATTATGTATGGGTTTTATTCAAATCCCTTGCCATTTTATGAATAATAAGCATCTTCAGATTAGATGTCTGGGGGCTTTCATCACAAATCTTTCATGGATAGAGGGGTGACTGTGCATTCTAAAAGTAACAGATTATAAAAGCACAAATAGACAATAGCTTTTACTTTTCTTAAATTCCCTCGTGGAGTATGTAACACCCACCATATAATAGTAGCTAGAAGCCAGACTTCAGGGAACGTTTATGGGTTTTATAGTTACTGGGTCAAGGTGCATCTCAATCTGTTGTATGGGTCTTTTCTTTTTGCTGCTTAATTTTTGGGCCAGTCTGTCCCAGATGGCTTGCTTCCCTCAGGGGAAAGGTATCGATCAGCCTGAGCTGTTGAAAGAAGCTTGGATGTGGAGTCAGTTTGTGAGAGGCCCTTTTGGGTGAAATATACCACTCCAACAACAAAAATTAGGCAATATACTTGTTTTCTCTTGGCAAACAAACAAAAAAAATCTAATTTTTTAAAACCTTGAACAAGAGTGTATTGAAACAGGTTTGTCATGTGCATCAGGAGCTTATTTTGGGAACCAGAAAGTAGAATTCCGGGTAAGTTTACCTGATGCTCAGGGCTCATGCAACAAGGAACACTGAAGCAATCCCTGGCCTTATTAAGGAGGCACGTGTTCTCTGGAGGTATTGTGCTATAGCAGTGTCCATGGCTCCTCTGGCCTGGTTCTCATAGTCTATTTTGAACAGTGTCTTAATAGGTATGAGGTGGGTATGAATACACTGTAGCATGCGTAGTTCTCATGACCCACTATACATTGATATATTAGGAGCTGTTCTTTTATGTCCTCTGAGCCCTGTGATGCTGCAGCATGACTAAGGCCTTTTTGTGACTGTTCTAACCAAATTGATTTATTCCAGGTACTAGTCTAGAATTTATTCTGAACTCTGAATACAAAATGCTCTCCTAATGTATTCTCTAGCAGATGTACTGAATGCCAAAGGCTCAGATGATCAGTAATCTGCTACAAGCAATATTAGAAGGAGGCTAAGATACAGCTGCATTCTGTCTCTTAATAATCTTTTAAATCACATATCCTGCCAAGAATTCAGAATGGAAGCTTTAATCATTGACTCACCATTCAGAAGTCACTCCGAATGAATTTGCATTTTTTCTTGTTGTCCAACGAGAATATATGTCTTATTCTTTTTAAATAGCTTGATTTCCTAAATGTCAGAAAAGATATGTTCCAGGAAGCTACGCAAACCAAATTAGAATGTGAGTAGGTCTTCTAGATGAATAGTCCTTTATGGTTGGTATATTGATGTATTCCAGCTCTTCTGTAACAGTTCTTGCATGCCTACAAAAAAATTAAGAAATTCCAATTGCTTGGCCTGGATTATATACTTCATTTACAAAATGATACATTAAATGTTTTGTGTATTTCAGGCACATGGGATGTCCTTGTTGATAGCATGGCTTATATTAATTAAAACTCTGCTATTCTGCATAAGGTCTGCCTTTTTTATGGGTCAGCAGAGTCTCTCAGCATCACCTTGGAGTTTGTCAACTCCATCTGCTTTATACCAAGATTCCTAGGCAATTGGTAAACAGATAATTCTGGCTAATGGCAGATGCTGGCGGCACACAAGGCTCGAGTGGGTCAGTGAGTAGAAGAGGGATTCTTCTGTGAAGTCATTGCAGGGAAAGGATGTTTTATGGACTGAGACTTAACATGATGGTGGTGCGGAATGAGTCCTGGGATGCCTGGTAAAGACAGTTTTAGGTAGCAGGGTCAACAAAAACAGACTTAAGAAAGAGTGAGTTTCTGCCTCTACCCTAGAAATACTTTCTATACAAACTGGCCAGGGCTGTGATTCACCTGCCGAGGCTGTGTAACCCAGCACTATAGCAAGAGCGGATGAGAGCTATGTATCTGGCCAAATAGGGACAAGTCACAACTTTGATTTTGGTCAGACTGGGTAAGCATTCAAAGATGAAAGGATGTTTTGACGATGATGGCTGTAAATATTTGAAATATCAGGTAACTAGGGGGAGCATGAAGACATAAAAGATTTTGCTAATGTTGGGAAAAAGAGAAGAAAATAAATACTCAGGAATATATCCGTAAATGGAGAACTGTTGAATGATGGTAGCAAGAAGCAAACAGAAAAAGAAGGTCTAAACTTAACCAGGGTGTTGTCCAACCTTTCAGCATCAAAACATGATCTTATCTGTAAATGTGTTGGGCTTCATTCATAGCTGTCTTAGGGTATGTGTGGCCTGTGTCCTCCAGGTTTGATCTTCCTGGATTTGACCAGGCAGAAATGACCTAATCATCTGGCATGATTTTTCCTAAGAGATGGCTTGTTGCTTTGATGGATATATAGTCCAGGCATCCCTGTCAGACCTTGATAAGGAAAGGACCATAAGTTGGTTTTATTTATGCCAGGATCCAAATTTTTTTACTTTTGGGTATTTCTCAAAGTCATTTTGGACAGAATCAGTCCTGTGGGAGAAAAACAAAGTATGTTATTTGCATTTGTTGTCACCAAGAGTATTCATCCCTGTGTCTAGGAGTGAAAATGCACAATTGTAAATTAGAGTTCAA
Organism: Microtus ochrogaster; assembly: GCF_000317375.1. NCBI lineage: Eukaryota > Metazoa > Chordata > Mammalia > Rodentia > Cricetidae > Microtus > Microtus ochrogaster. Next base: position 44,819,276 of record NC_022015.1, on the reverse strand, counting down.
ATGCCCAGTACATTTATAGAGGGAAAAGGAACAAAGTAGCTGACATTACTTGCTGTGATACAGAAAAGTATTGGAGAAGCATTTCAGAACTTGGTGAATACAGGTAATGAGGTTCTCAACCAGCACCACCCTATTCTCTGAAAACTGAGGTTAAAGTCACCACAGAAGCTAATTTTCCTTGCCTGCTGAACCCCACTTTTCCCTCTCATCCTTTTTTCTTTATTTCCTGCCCTTCCTCTTTGAGGGCCTGAGCATAACTGAAAACATTGTTTTTTCAGGCTTGAGAACCGCAGTGATTTGACTTTGTATGACTTACTGAATGTCAGGCACAAGGATCATTAATCTTTCCCTGTATAATATAACATTCTTTTGATCCCTCTTAATGCTGAGACAGTATTAAATATAATATCATAGTATCAAAGTACAGGTAATGTGGTAATAGGTGACTATCTAAGGTTTCCTTTAAAGAAGGAAACCTGGAGCTTTTAGAGAGCTCAAGGTAAGAAAGGAAGGAAGAAGGAGGAGCACAATTTAATACTTACAAAAGGTTTTCATAAAACTATTAGGGACAGGTTTAAATAGCTTCATGAGATGTAAAGGCACTGTTATCTCTGAAATGCATTGTCCTGCATATCGCTGCATGAGCACCACCAATAGTACCATGAATCTTGTTAAGACGAATGGGTTACTTGAAAGTGTCCAATTAGCCAAGTTGTGCATTGGCTCTTGATAGCACACTTCACCGTGCAGTAACATGGCTTGAAAGTGAGTTTAAAACACAACCAGGATGATATTGCTTTAGTGATACTGTCAATAGAGACGTTGTTTCAGTGTAACTTAATGAGAGAGAAGCATGGAGAAGTTAAAAAATAAAGTGTAATTGACACTTTCATATTGTTCAGTATAATATGCATTGAGCACCCACAGACAGTTCCTCTTGTTGGAGGAAGTGGGGTATCCTTTAAAAACAGTCTTATTCAGCCTGGTCTATGTAGTGAATTCCATGATAGCCAGGGATAAGTAATGAGACCCTGTCCCCAAAATCCTAAATAAATGAATAAATAAATAGGTAGATAGATAAGTTAAATTTATAAAGGCCTTATTTGTAAAAAAAAAAAATCTTTTCCATGCTATAAGATACTTAATAAATTTTTTAACTTGCCTGTGTAAAAGAGTTAAAGTGAGTGACTTGAAACTTCCTGTTTCCCCCATCATTATGACCGGTGATACTTTTGGCCCATTCTTCATCTCTTCTCTAGAGTTAGCATAATGGCACACAGTATCAGGTGATGAGTGCATGCAAAGTCAGGGTTGTTTTTTTTTTGTTTTTTTTTTTATAGAATGTCTTTTTTTGTTGTTACTTTTTCTCTAAGGTATTTTGTCAAAACCAAATTGCTTTTTTTGTTTGTTTGTTTGTTTTTTGAGTAGGGAAGATTGTCATTTTTATTGAATCTATTTATTGGAATAGACACAAAGGTAGAAAATAAAAAGAAATAGAATCGTGGTGAATTGAGTGTAGGAAAATATGTTCAACTTTTTTATTAAAAATTTGAAGGAAATTTATTTATATGGGCCCTATATATGTATGCATATATGTGTGTAAGTGCCAATGTGTATAAAAGGGGTATTTGATCCTTTTGAACTGGAGTTAAAAGGCCCATGTCACCTTCCAGATGTGGGTGTGGGAATGGAACTCTGGTATTCAGCAGTTTTAAGGGGTGAGCCATTTCACCAGCACCATCAACTGCTTTTCTTAAATGTCTATCTTTATGAATAGGGAAGATGTAATAGAAGCGTCAAATGTTTACTGTCAGTGTATGAGGGTTCTTTTTGGTCGTTTTTACATGAACAATTGTCCTTTTATTAGGACGATTAATGCTGATTAGGCATATCAGGGATATTAAAGGCAGTAGTTATGCAGTGCCCTGTAAAGCATCAAATGCTATAACAACTGAGTAATTCTAACAACGAGCAGTATTTCAGCATCTTTGCCTTTTTCAATGGGTTATCTGTGAATGCATTGCTCAGGGATGCATGACCCACATCACCTATAAATTTGATTGGAAGCCAAAGAACTGGCATAGTCTGATGGATAGCAGATTAGAGCCCTGATTAACCATGTGATTCAAAGACTGGAAATATATTGTCTAAGCCAGATTCATCAGATGCAATCAGAATTTCAAGTGGTCAGATGCAATTCAAATGTGTATTGTGGCTTTTCCTGCTAAGTTGTCTTTTTCCCTCTTTCCCCAAAGCTGAAAAATACTTCTTTGATGAATCTGCTTCTTACCCTAAAGCTGTCTGTCTGTTATTCATCAGAAAGCAGGTCGCAGTTCAGTGAGCAGAAGAAAAGATTTTAATAGAAGCTGTGCCAAGGGCTGTAATGCATCATTTTAGGGCCCTAATTACATTACAATGACAAATATCAATGGTGACAACAGCAATAACCTACATCCTTTAATGGCTGTGCTAGAAAAGGAGTTTGGGCCCCACGCCATTAGATTAGACTCAGTTTCAAAACATAGGCCATTAGAAGTGTGTGTCCACAGTATTACTGGTTGATCGCTGAAGCCCAGTGGAAACGCCTGAAAATAAATGATGCCTCCCCAAAGCTTGGTCCAGTGGGACAAAAGAGGTGAAATTAGATGACCATGGAAGCAGCAGTGTTTCCGAGGCAACTTTAGCTTTCAAAGTGAGGAATGGCCTGCTTAATTGTATGAAATCACACAGACATACCCCACCCCCTTGCTGCCAATTAGCCTGTCCATGAAAATCTATTGGCATGACAGCGTAAAGAAATTAAGAAGTCTTTGAAACAAAAGGAGACCTTTAAAGAAAACTTTGAAGATTTTACCCTTGCTTTTCTGTTGGTGTGTGTTAACATACATAATTTTTAGTATTAAGACTTTTTTCTTTTTATTTTGGCATTGTTTTGTTTTTGTTTTTGCCTTAAATAGATGCTTGGACCTAAAATAGCTTATTGAGGTGCCAAATGTCTCTTATTTTTTTATTTGACCAGATGAATGAGTTTCCTGAGTAGTTTTTACTGCCTACATTATGTAGGCAAATTAAAGAACTCAGTTTTCCTACATGCCCACATACTTTTTTCAACCCTTCTAGCAAGGGACTATTTTATTTATGTAAACAACATAATGAGGAAAATATGCTTGGCAGATGGTTCTACGCATAAGAATCATCAGTTTGGTCTGCCCTAAAGTCTCATTATCTTTTATTCCTACCCCCACTTCTCCCTACAGAAAGCCTAACCACCAAATGCCTTTGAGACACTGAGCATTCAGCCTCCTGAATGCTGTTCTGTTTTCTTAACTTACCTTAGAATTTAACTCCATCACCACTGTGGAATGTGCATCCAGGTGGAGAGGGGTTTGGTGTTTCCCATTGCAGCCTTTCATGGTGGTTTAAGCATTCTTAAAGGATGGCTAAATGATCCGTGGGGCCAGGGCAGTAAATTAAATCAGGGCAGCACAGTGGAGTCTTAGTCACTGCTGTTTAGTGGTTCTGGGCTTTGTCTTTCTCGTTAAATACAGGCTGTAATGGAAAGCCTACATTGGGGACTTCATGGTGAATTTTTGTTTTGGGTTAGCTGATGAAGTTTTTAAGGTGCTGGCATTTAAGTAATTGCGTAGCTACAAAGTTAAAAGGGTTGCTGCAAAAACAAGGAAGCCTCGATTGCATAAGTAGTGTTGCTGTTCTATAATGACTTAGCAAGAAAAAGAACATTTGTGTGCTTTCATAAAAATGACTGATTTTGGATGAAATTTATTTTAAGAATGTCTCAGGAATAGTAATTGCTTTACATTTTCTGTCTTTTAACATTTCTTAACTTCCCCCTTTCACCACCCCGTCATTAAAATATGAGCAATTTTGTATGCACATATGTGCATATATTAAAAGCTGTCTGCTTATCATAAAGTGTCTAAATGCCATCTGAAGATTCATACTAAGGTGAACATCAGTAAAGTTTGAGCAGGTTTTTAAAGAAAACATGTAACAGCATGTTTTTTCTTTATTGCTTTAAAACCCCCACAGTTCCAAGGGAGAATTGTGTGTACAAGGCAAATAAATTTTGTCCCTGTATTTTTAAAGAATAGTTTCTATAGTCTAACTTTGTTAAAACTTTTGCATATCTATAGAAAAGTGATAATGAAGATAAGTCTTCAGACTCATTGTTCTGTCAAATGTACTAAGACTATAGCTTGTTCTAAACCACACACTAAAAACCCTGGCTGACAGATATGGAATCCTTTACAGTTTGAAAATACCCTGCTACCCAGTCATTAATAATTACATTAGTTTACTTGATTACTGCTATTCTCTCCCTTCCCCCTTCCCCCCAGGAAATTGGGAACTGAGTATAAAAATCCCACTAAGTGTTGACAGTCAAAGACAGCACATGCTTAAGATTCAAGCACTCTGAAGGCTGAGGCTCTCAGTCGTTAAGTTCAAGAGAGGGTAGGGAAGAGAGAGAACAACTGTGGAAGTCTAATCATTTGGTTATGGAAACAGTTGTGATATGTAGAGGAAAATGTGTCATCCGCATTAAATAAAGACTAGGGGTTTTAAGAACCATTAGATTGGGCAAGGGTCCTTCTGATGAAAGCTTTAGAAAACTGGGTTCTAGTTATGGAGATTAAATTCATTTTTTATTACTCTGGTGCTTGAAGATTAAATTTTAAGATGAATGCTATTTAATAAATCCTGCTGCTAATCTGGCTCTGTCACTGCATCCTTTTAATGGGCTTGCTAAGAAGGTAGTTTTCCTCTTCCATTGACACCGTCAACCAGAGGACAAGAGTCTTTTAATATCATCCGGTTAATATTTTGGGGAATCTATAACCAGCTGACTGTTCTTCCTATTGTGTTTCTCTCTTTTTTGCAGGCAGAGATTGTGAAACGACTAAATGCTATCTGTGCACAGGTCATTCCTTTCCTGTCCCAAGAGGTAAGATAGTTGATTTGATGGTTAGAAGTTGTTGCCATTTTATTGATTTTAACAGATAAGGGATTTAGACATGATTCTGGCCTTGCCATTTTCTTTCTTTCTTTTTTTCTTTTTTTCCTTGTCATTTCCTTGATGTTCGTATTTCACATTTTTAAGATGTAGTGTTCTCATTCCAACTTTTGAACCTTATTAATGTCCAGTGTAACATAATTTAAATGTATTTAATGATAGAATATATCTGTTAAGTAAAATTTAATTGCTAAAATATTTTGTTGCCATTATTAAAAGTAGTATTGCTCAGGATTATGCCTGTTTGCTGTAATGACATCTAATTGCAGAGGTGGTAATATTGCCACCAAGACAAGAACTTGATCTCTACATCTGTCATGAGCATTGAGACTCAACAAGAGCTTCACCTAATGGGAATTTTGGCTTCTGCCTATTAAAAGTTATTTTAAGTTAATGATTAATCCTTTTATGTTGTCTATGTATTTAGAACAGACATCCCAGATAAATTCAATGTACTCATTTCTGTGTCACTTTAGGCTTTGCTGATAGGAGCCTCTTTGTGGACCAATGCCTGGCATGTGGCTCACGTGCTTTGCTTACTACCAAGGAAAGTGTATACTGTCAAAAATTTATGTAGGTGTGAAGGAGGGTCTACCTTTCTAGTTCTTGGTGGTTTCTTTGTATCCTCCCCCCCCCCTTTTTTTTTTACTTTGCTTATTTCTTGCTTTGGTTAGGTAGAAAGTTTAAATGATAATACTAGAAAGGGAGAGTTTGCTTTTGGATTATTAAATTCTTTATTTGCTCTGGTATGATCAGCTGTAAGAAGGATGAACTATTTCTAAAGTCTTGGGACCACAGGCTTGGTACTTCGTTTTCGCATAGAGAAGGCACTTTCCTCTTGCTCTTTTTAGTTACTGTGTTCTGTCACTGCCATTCAAAATAGCTATTTACACATTTGTCTAACAATGCATGTGCTGGGGTTAAACACAAACCAGCATTTGAGTTTGTACATGCATTATAGACACGTGGATTTCTGTCTGGCATATTTTGTCCAAACCAGGATTTTATTTGCATAACTATTCTGTTGAAGAAGGGCACACTCTGTTCACAAACCTTGCTACTTCCTAATTCACATGCTGTTTTCCCCCTTCTATCTATGACCACTAAACATCATTATCCTCATTTACCTATTTTTAACATAGTATTTACCTGTGACTGGATTAGATGTGTTTTAACTAAGTGTCAAAGAGCATATTTGCATTTCTTTCTTTTTTAAATATTTATCTTTATGTTTGTGTGCCTCTGTGCATGTGTGCTGCATGTGTACCTGGTGCCTGCAGAGGCCAAAAGGAAGCAGTAGATCCCTAAAAATGGAGTTACAGATGACTATAAGCCAACAAGGGAGTGCTGGAAACAGAACTTAGTTCCTCTGCCAGAGAAGCAAGTATTCTCAACATTTAGCCATCTCTAGCTCATATTTTCATTTCTTTGGGGAGCTTAACTGTTCCAGGCCTCATCTAGATTTGATTGTCTCTTACTTTAAGAAGTTCTGCTTGTGGAGATAAAGAATGAGAAGAATATGTGACTCTAAAACCAGGCTGAGGTGTGATGCTCAAAGGTAGAGGGGAAAAGTTAAAACTGTCCCTTGGGGTGGTGTTAATTTTTGGATCTCAGCAGATACAAACCACTCTCTGCAATTACTAGGACAGGTTTGTCCATGTGGCATTTTTGCAGACTGTGGTTTATGGTCAGAAATGAAAGGTGGTCTTGGAGGTACTAATTTATTTTCCCACAAGAGTTACGTTGTTTGTATGAGCAGGCCCAGTAGGAGCAGAATGTGCAATGGTAGCAGCACTAAGCAAGACTGAAATTAATTGGTTGAGGATGTTGTACCCCATAGAGAAAAGCCTTGGGGGAGGTATTAACAACCCTTTGCTTCTGCATTTGTCTGAAAGGGCAGACATCATTCTTTCAACATTAAACTATTTGTTTCCCTAAGGTTTGGCAGTTCTTGATTTCAATCCTTAATATAAATAATAATCCTACATCATGGTTTCCTAAATCCTAATTTTGTGTATATCTTTCTTTTACTCTTTCTGATTTTGTACAATGGAAGTATGTCTCTTAAAGTGTAAGCCACAAGTATGTTTGTTCTCATTGTTCAGGGTCTCATTTGTGTTTGAGGTTAAACATAGTCAACCTTGTATTTTAGGGTATTCTGTAAACAGATACCTCATTTCCTCTCTGGGACCAGATGGACCTTAATCTGGAGGGTGGGGAAGAGGCAGGCTATTAGAGAAAGAAGGATTCTATTTCCTGTCTCCTCAGTGGCAGGAAAATCACTCTTGCATGGCTACGGGCATCACTTAGTGCCAGGACTGAAGGCTCTTAATCTGATCTTTTAACACCAGCTTTCTGTGTGACAGTGTTGCTGCCAGGAAGGCAGCTGTGCCATTTGAATTTATTTTTAAATGTTTTTAGTGAAAAATTAAATGATTCTATCTGGGGGAAAAAAGGAAGGTGTGTTCCCTGGAGACTGTGCATAAGTTACAAGACAGTATAGATGGAGGTGTTTGGAGTCTGACAGAAACAGGAGGTAAATTCTATACATCTAGAACGTCTGCCTTTAATTTAGTTCTGTATATTAATTGATAGTGTATAGTTTTTTTAAACTTACAAAAAATGTACTAATTAATTACAACTATTAAATTTGTTTAATTTTTAACTATAAAACCTTTTTATTTAAAAACCAAATTTTAGCTCAAATATACTTAAAAGTTGATGTATAGTCTTAAAATTACAGAAAGATTCTTTTCTAATATTTCCTTGCAGCATATAAAACTGGAGCCAATATATATAGTTACTACTAAAGTCCTAAATATTAGACAAAGATAGTACTATCTCTTGCTGTTAAAAATTAATAGTTGTCTATTACTTAGATTTTAGAATTTCATAGGACCCATAATACCAGAGTTCGGTAACCATGAACCATCATCTGATTGAACCTTTTCTTCACCCCTCTTTTGGCTATTAGACAGATTTGTACTCTGCTCTTAGATTTTTGTCCTCATAAAATATATATCATGGTAATACCTGTGAAAGTTCTTTTTCATGTTGTCTCATTTTCAGGAAAGAAATTACAAGTAACCGCCTCCAAGCTGTCAGTTCTATAAAAAAATGCCAGCTGTTGGCCGCCATACGTAGGTTGAGTCCTGACTTCCCAACTACAGATCACATGGCTTTGTCTAATCCAACCCAAGCTGCGTGGCCTTTAGCAAGTACTTTGCCTCTCTCAGCCTCAGTTTCCTCATCTGTGGGCTAACGGGCTCCACACTTGGGCATTTAGCACTTGCACTTCCTGTGGGAATAGCAGCTCTGGCTGTGGTGATGTCAGCAAAGATAAGACAGGCCTGAAAGTTCTCTTTTGGGAAGGCCTGGAACTGCCTCTAAATCCTTTTGAATCATTGTGTTTTGCAAGCATGGAATTGTTTCTCTTTTTACTTCTCTTTGTAAATTAAAACTATGCCCAAAGAATCTGAACTAGCTGGGCATATGGTTATTTTTCTTGAGCAATATCAGGATAGAGCCTATAGACCCTTAGTCTTTCTGGATCCTCAGTCACACTGAGGAATGCCAGCAAATGTTGTCTTGGTGTATGCTCTCCCATCCCACGCCACCTCCCCCATCCAGCAGCTTGCACCTTTTAAGGCTACTCTGATGTAAATAGAAATCTATGTTTCACTGTTACATCTTGATAATAGGGGCAACATTTCTGCTAATGTGGGATTAAATCAAAGCTCTTCTACATTGACTTATGTTGGTAACGTTATCTCTGTAAGCCTGTGCTCCTACTGAATGAGATTAATTCTGCCTTAAAATGTGTATTGTATGTATTGAAACTGAAATAGCATCTGGTATAGAAAGTACTTAGTTCCTCCTCTCCTAGTGTACTTTCAGGGAAATGGAATCTGTTTAGGTTCTAAGACATTTGGAAAAGAAGAAAAACTTAGGAAGAATTCAAAGAAATAGTTCAATGTGGTTCTCTAGGACTTACCACTCTAGCATCAAGCAGTCAGTTCTACAAAGATTAACTTTTCAGAAGGAAAAGAGTATTTTTGCCATTATTTTGACTTGTTAGATTTCAGGTGTTAAATATCAAACACCTAAATATTGAACCAAATTGGAGAGCAGTTATGTTTTTGGTTGTGTGTGTGTGTGTGTGTGTGTGTATGTGTGTGTGTTTGTGTGTGTGTGTGTGTAATATATATGTATGTATCCCTCCCTGTAAGGATTATTTAGAATCAAACAGTAGGTACTTCATGGTTCTAAGTGTTCTAAGACCTTTAAGAACTTCAGATTCCTAGTAGGTTATAGGTCTCTAACATTGTAGTTCAACTCTCTTCTCAGTAAATAGTTCCATTTTGCAGAAAGTTGTGTTGATAACAAGGAGCAGGCTTCACCACAAGAGACAGATTTATGCGAAAGGATGCACTGTGAGAAAAACCTGAGCACAGCCAGACTCTGGGCCAAATTTTGGCTCAGCCACTCTTACATCCTTTATGGTGTTGATGGTACAGTTCTCCATTTTATGATAGGCTCCAGAGCTACCTTTGTAGCTTGTTAATAAGAATGGATGGGGCTGGAGAGATGGCTCAGTGGTTAAGAGAACTGGCTACTCTTCTGAAGGATCCGGCTTTCATTCCCAGCACTCACATGCCAGGTCACACCTGTTTATAAGTGCAGTTCCAGGACTTCTGATACCGTCATACAGACATACATACATGCAGGCAAAACAATGAACATAAGTTAAAAACAGATTATAAAATATTAAGAATTGCTGATGATGTAAAAGACCTAACAGGATATTTGGATATTTTAATTTTAGAACTCAACTTACCTAACTGATTTATTCATGAAAAAAGCTTATTCTTCTCAGGAAACAGTTGTTTTTAAGGAAATGTACTAATTATTTGCTAACTTCAACTTACTGTAAACTTTTTATCTTCACGTTCATTTTCTATAGCTCCTAATTACACGGAAACTGTATTCATTTAAACACCGCTTGGCCCATTTCTATCTAGCCTCTTCTAGGCTAGCTCTCGTACCTGGACTAGCCCATTTCTAATAATCTGCTGTAGCCCACAAGCTGGCTTACCAGGAATGATCTTAACCTGCGTCTGCCTGGAGTGGGAGAATCATGGCGACTCTCTGACTCAGCTTCTTTCTCCCAGCCTTCCGTTCTGTTTACTCCTCCCACCTATGTTTTAACCTATGAGGGGCAAGCAGTTTCTTTATTGCTTAACCAATGAAATCAACAGATTGATATATGACACTCCCACATCACTTCCCCTTTTTTGTTTAAACAAAAAAG
>NC_022015.1:44803557-44807335 GCF_000317375.1 Microtus ochrogaster | reverse complement strand
GCCCAGTCCAACATGGCGGAGCCACTCATGCCTCTGATCCTTGTACATTGCACCACTAGCATGGTGGAGCTGCTTGTGCCTCTGAGCTGTGGCACGCAATGTCCCCCCTTTAGGCACATAGCAGTCTAGTTGCCATCAAACAAATCGTAGCACTTTACTCCAAATGCTCCATTCAAAAGCTCAGTCTCCAGCAGGAGCCAGACAGAGATTGCAATGGCGACACAGCCCAGAAAGCCAGCATTTTAAAACAGCCAGTTTTTTCCTGCTGCTGAGTCAGGAAAATTTCAAAGTGGAGGACGTACCATTTTGTGTTAGCTCTGGGGCCGCCAGGTAGGAGCGGCACTCAGCACTTTAATTCTGAGACTGAGCGTGCAGCAAAGAAATTCTTCTCATTCAAGTTACAGCCAAATCTGACACGCAGAGCCGCCTGCCTGAGCCTGATAAAATCCATTGAAATGCTTTAAAGCCAGAGTTCACGCTGGCAGCACAGCCCCAAGAAGCTGCGCTTTAAAATGACACAGCGTTTTTTCTGCTGCTGTTGCCGAATCAGGAAATCTCTCTACAGCACGCCACCAACAAACAGCAAAAATCTGTTAAACTCTCTCTCCCTTATTTTTAAGCCTTCTCAGGTTTTTAAGTGGATTTAGTCCATCACGCCGGGCACCACTCTGTAGTAATAAGAGCGGCGGTCTGCGTTCCCCGGCACCCAGCTGCCCGCACGGTTAGCTTTACCTGAAATAATTACACGGACACTGTATTCTTTTAATCACTGCTTGGCCCATTTCTATCTAGCCTCTTCTAGGCTAACTTTCGCACCTGGACTAGCCCATCTTTAATAATCTGCTGTAGCCCACAAGGTGGCTTACCAGGGAGATTCTAGCCTAAGTCCATCCTGGGTCGAAGCTTCATCACATGTGTCTCGGAGAGCAGAGCTATCCCCACGTCCGCCTTGGAGAGGGGAGCATGGCATCTCTCTGAGGTGTCTGCCCCCGAGAGGAGAGCTGTCGAGTCTGAGCTCACTTCCTCTTCTTCCCAGCATTCTGTTTTGTTTACTCCTCCCCCCTATGTTTTAACCTATGAGGGCCAGCCAAGCAGTTTGTTTATTACTTAACCAATGAAATCAATAGATTGATATATGACACTCCCACATCAGCTATAAGACTTAGAAGTATAGTTTTCCACAGCCACTGAAAGCTAAAACTACTAGGCACCTAAAGCTAGCAGTCACTTCTAGATATAGTGCTATACATAAAATGAAAGTAATGGCTATTATTACTACTAACCATGATATATGTTTACATGACAAATATTCTCTCTGACCAAGTACTTAGTACTATCCATTTTAATTGATAACCTAATAGATAAATAATGCATAGTTCTTGCTATAAAAACCATATATCCCTGTAGTTTAAATCATCCTGAACAGTAGCTCACTGAGTAGTTTACACTTGGTAAGTTTGTACAGTACAGAAAGGAATACAGTAGATATGAACAGTTATGGGCTGTTTAGTCTATCTTAACAACTCGTAGGGTCTTTAACTATTTATGTATGCTTGTTAAAAACTTACAGTCCTAGGATTCTTATACTTCTTGGTTAAAGGCTAGATTATGGCAAATTGTACTTGCCCTGCAATATTTTGTAGCAGATTTGCTGGGTGGGAAATGCTTTTCTTTCTTTGGTATTTCATAGGTATCTTGAGATAGTGAGATAAAAAATACAAGTTCCCTTTCCCAAATCATGAAAGAATTACAGTGTTTGCTCAGGTCATTGGTTTTTATGGAGTTTTAAGATATCTTTTTGTTTTTAAATCTGCTTACATATATTGCTAGGTTGACCCATTTTGATTGCTTGTATCACAAGCCATTTTCAATAGTTTGTGCTTAGGGAATTTTCTTCAATACGTTTTGATCATACCTCCTCACCTCATTCCCTAAATTCAGATTCACTCTCATTTCCCTATTCCCCAACCTCTCTTCCTTTGTTACTTAATAACAAAATCTACTTTGTACTGCCCAGATATATTCTTGAGTAAGGGGGCTGTCCACTGGAGTGTGGTTGGTCTACTAGGGGCTAAACCCTTAAAGAAACTCTCTCTCCCCCCTGAAGCTGTCATCTGTCCATAGTTCCTCAGCTAGGGTCAAGGGCTCACAGAGTCTGCTGTTGTGAGTTCATGAGTGTCATGGCCCTGTCATGTCCAGAAGATACTGTTATGCTCCAGTGTTTGCTGACCTCCCTCACGAGCTTTCTTTTCCCTCTTGTCAGGATAGTTGTCCTGCACTGTGGTTGTGAAATGATGTCCCATTTGTATCTGAGTACTTACTTATCTGTTCTCTCTGCACTTATGCAAACCATTTCTAGACCACAGCCTGAAATAACCTGCAGACCATGGTTCCTTCTGAACGGTGGCTACTGAAGTCCCATTTTTTAAACTCATGGTCCTTGTTTTAAACCTTGCCATCCATAAACCGAACAGCTTGTTTCTAATCATTCAGTGCCAAGGGGAATGGACATTTGCTTCCTTTCCTCCTTCTCGAACTTCATAGCTAGGTGTTCTGGTCATAAGGTATTTAAAACAAGCTGCCTGAGAGCTGATAGAGGCATCATGTAGGCTGGATTTCACAGTGATATGAAGACTTACTTAGGGTCTGGGCTTACAAAGGAGCAGAACAATTTTTCATATGTGTCTGTTATTTTGAGTAAATACTGGTTTGATAAATGAAATAATTGTTTTTAAAAAAATATTTAACAGACATGTTCATTAGACATTTTAGACCATTAAAGCTAAATTATATTGAAAAGTTTTAGTCCTTTACTTTTCAACTCACATTTACTTAGGGAAAAGGTAACTTTCACTTTGAATTCTTTCTGGTACAGAGTAATTCCAGCTGGGAGCTCTCCTTACCCCATTTACTTATTAAGTTTTCTAATGAGTTGTACCATGTTGTGAATTTTCTTTGTTTCATTGTTTGTTTCCTCAGAATTTTCTAGATTTATTTGGGCTTTTTACATTGCATTTAAGAAGTAGACAGTGACACATAGTTATGCAATAGGGGCCGTACGAATCCCATAGAATTAAAATTTCAAATGATACATACGTTTTTGTCTTAGCTCTACATTTGTTTCTTCTAATGTAATAGGAAAACAACCTTTCTAGGCATATGATAGAAATTTATTATTCATGCCATTTATTTAAGATGTGGGTATGGGTTTCTCTGAATCACATTTTGAATGTATAGAATAATTGTGAAATGGAAGTTGAAAAATGTGATCAGTCACTTTCTTATTGTGCCTTAGGGAGGGAATGAACAAAATGCAGTGGTTACACACTCTGGTAGCAGTGTTACTGGTTCGCGATCACTCCACGTTAACTCATATTGCCTGTTAACTTTGTAAGGAATCAGTGGCTTGTGGTAACATGGTAACATTGATGTAGGTGAGCTTTGCTGAAATCCCCCACGAATCTCTGGTAGGTAGGCGCCCAGACAATTCTAAGACCATCTAGGGAAAACATTTGTGTCCGTAGCCTGTACCACACAAGTCAGTTGGAGTCAATTGGTCAGGCTTGGTAATGTATTACAGTGCCTTCTATGCAGTGGTACGCACTGGGCATGCTTTGAAGGTTTGGTCCATTTTTATGAATTTTACATTGAGGCATGTGCAGAGTAAACATCATTTAGGATAGTTTTTTTTTTTTTTTGTTTTTTTTTTTACCATTACAACTCCGAGCTACCCGAAAGCATAATTCTCTTCTGTGTTTTTTGGTTGACTAGTAATATT
>NC_022015.1:44779094-44802632 GCF_000317375.1 Microtus ochrogaster | reverse complement strand
TGAGCCACCATGTGGTTGCTGGGAATTGAACTCAGGACCTTTGGAAGAGCAGGCAATGCTCTTAACCTCTGAGCCATCTCTCCAGCCCTTTCCTTGGTATTTTCATACATACTCGGTTTTGGTTGAATTCCCTTCTCTCATCTCTTTTCTCCGTCTTCTGACCCCTTCCATTCTTAAGCCTTCCCTTCCTATTCTCCCTTCCACTTTACTATCGCCTGTGTTGCTACCTATTTTCCACTCATTAAAACCTCCTTCACCTTCTAATGGGTCTCCCTTTTGTTTCTTGTTATCTACACACACACTGTATAAGTACACCAAGAGACTGGGATCTACATATGAGAGGAAAAAAATGAGATGTTTTTCGGAGCCTCAGTTACTTTTTTATTTTTCAAGTTCAATCCATGTTCCACCAATTTCATTTTATAACAATTGAATAAAATTCCTTTAGTATAATTTCATTATCTATTCATCCAGTGATGAATAGCTAGTCTGATTCCATTGATATTGTGACTAGAGTAGCCCCGACCATGGGTGTGATGGTGTCTTTGTCATGGGTTGAGAGTCTCGTATGTGCGTGCACTCTCTAGCACTCAATAGCTTCATCATATGGTAGTTGTATTTGTAGTTTTTGAGAAACCTGACGGTGACTTCCACAGTGGCTGCTAGTTCACCTTCTACTGAAGAGAAGGACATTCTTTCACTACATCCATGCCAGAAATTTCTGTTGTTTTTTTTCTTCTTATTTATTTATTTATTAAAGATCTCCGTCTCTTCCCCGCCATCGCCTCCCATTTCCCTCCCCCTCCCTCCTCAGCCCAAAGAGCAATCAGGGTTCCCTGCCCTGTGGGAAGTCCAAGGAACCCCCACCTCCATCCATTTCTAGTAAGGTGAGCATCCAAGCTGCCTAGGCTCTCACAAAGCCATTATGTGCAGTAGGATCAGAGACCCATCGCCATTGTTCTTGAGTTCTCAGTAGTCCCCATTGTCTGCTATGTTCAGCGAGTCCGGCCTCATCCCAGGCCTTTTCAGACCCAGGCCAGCTGGCCTTGGCGAGTTCCCAATAGAACATCCCCATTGTCTCCGAGTGTGGGTGCACCCCTTGCAGTCCTGAGTTCCTTGCTCTCGCTTTCTCTCCTTCTGCTCCTGACTTGGACCTTGAGATTTCTGCCCAATGCTCCAACGTGGGTCTCCGTCTCCTTTCATTGCCTGATGAAGGTCAACATTCAGGAGGATGCCTATATGTTTTTCTTTGGGTTCTCCTTATTTAGCTTCTCTAGGATCACTAACTATAGGCTCAATGTCCTTTGTTTATGGCTAGAAACCAATTATGAGTGAGTACATCCCATGTTCCTCTTTTTGGGTCTGTCTTACCTCACTCAGGATAGTGTTTTCTATTTCCATCCATTTGTATGCAAAATTCAAGAAGTCCTTGCTTTTTACTGCTGAGTAGTACTCTAATATGTATATATTCCATACTTTCTTTTTTGTTTATTTCTTAAGACAGGGTTTCTCTGTGTAACACCCCAGGTTGTCTTGGAACTCTTCTTTGTAGACCAACCTGGCCTTGAACTCACAGAGATGGGCCTGCTTCTGCCTGCCTCCTCATACTGGAATTACAGGCATGTGCCACCACTCCCCAGGGATTGTTTTCTTGATGTTAGTCACTTTGCCAGAGTGAAGTGGATCCTCAAAGTAGTTTTAATTTGCATTTCTTCAATGATCAAGTATGTTGAACACTTAAAAATATTGGCTATTTATGTTTCTTCTTTTGAGAACTCTGTTTAGATTTGTAGTCTTTGATCCTATATTTCAAGCCAAAATTGATAGGCTGTGTGTACATGTTCACCATCTGAAGTGTAACTTTGAGAAGTTCTTCATTTTACTAAGTATTGGTGTTGCTTATATGTTTTGTAATATTATTTTTTTTTTGCGAAACCATTTTGGAACACTAGTACAGCCTTATTTGGAGATTACAGTTAGATTTAAATTGCATATGAGCCTGTAAACTTGGTAAGAATTCTCTAGTAGGATTCTAAAAGTAGGGTTATTAAATTCTTAAAGTGAGATTTCAGTGAAACTTTCAAAACATATAGTGGTATTTTTACTTGGACTTGATCTGCTAGATGTACCAGGAGCGCTGTGTTCTATCCACACTAAGTATGCCATGAAGGATGAATGGCCTTAGAGCCATTGAGTGACCTACGAATGTTTAACCTGGAAGAAAGGAAGTTGGAAATCTGTTTTACTATTTTCAGATGCTTGAAGCATAGGCAAATTTTGAGACAAAAGTAGGGTCAAGTGAAGTTTTGGGAAAGTAGATTTTAAGTCATTAGAATTAATGTTCATTCTCCTCCACTAGAAAAAGCTTATTAATAAGAGGCCATGACTTTTTCAGAGAATGACTGACAACTGGCTAGAATGCTGTAGGGAGTCAACTATTGGATATACTGTTTTTTTTTGTCCTGTAGTTGGTACTGCAGTTCTTACCATACCAAACCAGACAGCATTTGGAAGTCAGGGTGCAGAGTCTCGTTTGGTGGTTAACAAAACCTGGTTTTCGTGTGTCCGAATCTCTAAAGGTTCTTTTAGTTTTGTGTTATGGTAAATAAGTGGCATTTATTACATGTGGCTAATGATTCCTAAGAAAGGCATTTAGTTCTGACCTAAGTATCTCTCACCTGGAATATCGCATGGCTCTGCAACTGTTCTTGTTGCAGTCTGGTTCACTCCTTGCCCTTGCCTTCAGTAAATTCTATCTTAATAAAGTCCAGCACTGACAGGATTCAGCTGCTTAAAACATTTTAATAACATCTCACTTTCTATAAGAATAAAGTACAGCTGTTTTCCTGTAATGAAAAGCCTGCACTACTGGGCATCTTTTGTTTTCTTCCAGATTTTATTTCCACCAATAGGTGCTTTACTAGAAAATGCCTCTGCCATACATTTGTGTCTCCGTGCATTTGCCTATGTTGTTGCTGTTGTTATGAATGCTTATTCCATTTTTTGCCTATCCCAAAGGCCCACAATCCTACACTGCCTGTTGCTCAGTAGGGTTCCACAGCTCCTGCTCCTCCAGTCACACACAGATAACTCACTTCCTTCCTTGAGAGAGACTTAAAGACTTTTGCTAAGCTCTTCCTTTTGCCTGGATTTTTTTCTCCTCATTCTTCATTCACAGAAGTCCATCCAGTTGCAGTTGTCAAGGCAGCTTCCTTAGGGACTTTTCCCCTAGTATTTAGATTAGATTAGATTAGATTAAGATATTTCCTTGATAAATCATTGCATAACATCCTCTAATTTTCTCTCGGAAATTATTCTCCAGTAATAATTACAGAGCTTTTGAGTATTAATTCTTCATCTTTCTTCATAGAGTTCTTAAATCTTAGATTTATCCTTTTTTTTCTGTCTATGAGAGTTTTGCCTTCATGTGTATATGTATACCACATACATATATTGCACATGGGGGCCAGACGAGGGTGTCGGGTCCTCTGGGACTGAAGTTAGAGATGGTTGTGAGCTGCCTTGTGGGTGCTGGGAATCATCTCTCCCAGCTCCTCTGCGAGAACAAAAAGGGCTGTTAACTCTGAGCTATTTCTCCAGCCCCTTTTCATAAATAAAACAACTGTGAGACCAGGGGGTGTGGTCTATCATGTTATAATCCTAACCTTGGTGTCTGTGCTTTATTAGGCACTTAACACATTTGAATGAACAAATGAATGAAAAGCTAAGACTTTCTTGATTCCCTCTTAAAACCCCTTCTGATAGCTTATGCCCTTCCCTTTCTCGTACTCTAATTGTGCATTGTATATTAAATGGGTGTGGTGAGTCTTACTTTGTGTCTTCACATCTGGGGGTTGTTTTTCATATTATAATTCTGAGCATCTTTGCATTTTTGCCTGAATTTTTCCTCCTAATATGTGCAGTAAATTTAGAAAAATTTTAAGTGCAACAATTTTTTATTATGACTTTTCTCTTTAGTATCACATCTCTTGCCTCAAAATAATTGCTATGACAGACACTGACATTGCTATCACTTCTGAAAAACATACTTTAAAAACCTACTGCACACATATTGGTTCTTAAAGGTCTATTCATCAGTAGGCCTTATTGGACCTCCATGGACTTATAATTGTGTTTCATGGAAGAAAAATTGAATGCTTTTTTGATCAAATACTAAAATAATTTTATAACAATGAAAATAGTCGAAAAGTAATTCAATGTACAGTTTTTTAACCCTCAGCAATACCTGTATTCTGCAAATTACAGTATTTTTGTAAAATAATTATATTAAAGTGTAATATATGTCCCATAAATTCATTTTATCTTGTGTGTAATTCAGTGATTTTTTTTCGGTAACTCTGCAGTCATTAAATTTCTACGGCATAGTTTTTTTTTAAAACTAAGGAATGTAAGGTTCAACATTTTAAGGAAAAAGTAATTAGATATATTTTGTCTCCTTTAAATCCCAGTCATCCCCTTGGCTTTTTAGTATTTTCTCAATATTTTGTTTGGTAGCGTTGTTGAAGCATAAGAAAGGACTGTTCCCTTCTGCCTAGTAGCAGGGGCTAAAGTGCCTTCTTCTTCA
The DNA here is from genome assembly GCF_000317375.1 of Microtus ochrogaster. NCBI lineage: Eukaryota > Metazoa > Chordata > Mammalia > Rodentia > Cricetidae > Microtus > Microtus ochrogaster. The sequence goes on along the minus strand of NC_022015.1, from coordinate 44,798,047 downwards.
CCACTTGAGGTGTGGTATCAGAAAGAACAAGCTGGACGTGGGGCTGGAAATAAAATGGGAGTGAAGTGGGAGTAAGTGACAGGTAGGGAAGAGGAGGAAAATGAAGAGTTGTCAGGCATAGTGGAAAAGCTATCCGCATTATAAGCACAATGAATTTCCTGAGTCAGGGAGCTTATTTGTTAAGATCTGAAAATGAAAAACAAAATGCATTGGGCCAACTTTGAGGAATAATAATAAAGTTTGCTTTTCTCATCTTTTTACCTCTTCTTTCTGTGTAAGTTTTGATGTTCACGCTACCTGATGGGTGTGTCCAGTGTATGGGTGATGTGTTTCCTTGTTGTGCAGAGAGGCGTGATAAGGTGGTACTTGTGTTTTGAGAGCTCACAGGAGAGGTGGCATTGTTTGCCTCAGGAAGCTTATATTCAAAAGGTCCTTAATCAGCAGAGAATTCATGTGTGTGAGCAGAAACAGGGAAGGTGAATTCCAAACTGCAGGTAAAGTCCAGAAACTGTATGCCCTTAGCCATTGCTATCAAAGCACACAAGCTGAGTCACGACTTCCGTTTTTATGTTAGCTTCCTAACGAGTTACTGTTAGATATGATGGCAGATAAGTGAATTGAGTTGAGTTTTCTCAAAAAAATGCACTTGATTTAAATGCTATAGAGTGTTGCTGCCTAAGGCGTCTTTGTCTCTTAGCAGTTGAGATATAGTTTATGAAGCAACAGTTGCACAGTCCTCATGCTAGAGAGGCCTCACATAGTTATGTTTCATATCTCTGTTCCATATAATTGTTTTTTGAATATTTAATACTTAATGTAAAGAAGCTATTTCAGGAGATTGAGACTTGTCATGGTAAGAGCGTTTGTACTGTAAGTGAATTTGTGCACGAGTAGAGTGAGTGCTGTGTTGTGGGTGAGCGCACATGCCATCCTTTGTCTCACCTGGAAATTTTAAACAGCTACTGTTGAATGTCACAAGTAAAAGGTAGAAAGTTTGCAACAATTTCCCCACATGATCACGATGGGAGGGAGCTGGAGAGATGGCTCAGTGGTTAAAGAGTGGTTTCCAGCACTCATGTGGAAAAGCTCACAACTGTGTAACTCCAGCTGCAGGTGGATCCAACATATCTGGTCTGCTGGCACAAACATCCACAGACACACACAAGTATGTATACATATTTTAAAACTGCATGGAGCATTAAAAATCTCAGAGGCCACTTTGCAAGTACTATTGCTTTACACAATGCTGAGAAATATCATAAATTTAAAATGAGCTTTGAACTTGGCACACAGTAAGTGCTCAGTAAACATGGCATGTGGTTTTAAAGTGTCTAAGATAAGCTGAAGCTATTATTATAGACTCTTACTCTCTATTCCTTTTAGGTTTGTGTATGTGTGTGTTTGTGTCTGCATACTTGTTTGTGTGCACATGTACATATGTGCTCATAGAAGCCAGAGATTAAAATCTGGTGTGTTTTTCAGTTTCTCTCTCCACCTCATTTTGAGACAGGCTCTCTCAATGAACCTGGAACTTGCCTGTTGATTAGACTTGCTGGCCAGTAAACTCCAGAGATCTTTTCTCTGCAACCCCAGTGCTGGAATTAAGTGCATGCTGTTACATGCTTTTATGACAAGCACCTTACTGGTAGTCTGAGCTATCTCACCATCCCTTCCTCCAAATTTTATATAAGAGAAATTTATGTCATTTTAGTAAATATGGAAAAGTAAGTAGATAGCTGTTTATAGACTGAGCTTCCTTTTAGATCATGTTTTGAAACTGAAACTCCTGCAATTAAAAATAATTCACAAGTATATATTTTAGCTTATTTCTAGTGAAAACTTAAAAGGTATTAACTTGTTACTTAACATTTTTCTATTAATAAGCAAAGGATAAAACATCATGTTGTATGTAACTAATTTAAGGTAGTTTTCTTTACCACAGAACCTCCCTTTCATATCTCTGTTCATGTCAGAGGTAGAAGTTAAGTCACAATATCATATATATGTTTGAGAGTTTAAACATGGAAACTTGATAGTAAAGGAAAATTACATGTTTTGTGGCGAGTTCTTTGTGTGTTGTAAGCAGTTTTATAGTTGAATCATGTATTCACTTCAAATTAGTGAAGAATAGATGCTAAAATTTTCACCAGAGAACAGTTAACACAAGCCTCTTCCAACCACACAGAGAAATGCCTGTGACATACCTTTTTGTCCTTCATTTGCTAAAGCTATTTGAAAGAATTCCACAGAACAAATTTGAGCTATAGATACTAGACTCTTCACATGTACTTAATGGGGTTATGTTTACATTTTCAGAGTCTTATACAACTGCTTGTGTGTATCCAGAGGTGTGAGTGCCCCCATGCACAATTCTGTATTTCTTGTGTTTTGATTCTTACCAATATCATAAAACTTATTCATATCAGTTATTGCTCATTCTCCTTGGAAATTAATCAAGGGTGGAGAGATTTTTCAGTATTAATGATTCTAGTTTTGTTAAGGAAAAATAATTTAGATTTGTAAATTTTTGTTTTTCAATTGCATTTAAAAGTACATAAAAGTACAAAATTCATTTGCTTATATTTTGTTTAAGCATGCAACCCTTCATGACAGAAATACAAACATAGACGCTTTTACACTTCCAGGAGAGATAGAACATGGAATTAAAATAACCTTTCACTGTTTATGCAAATAAACACCATAGAAGAATCTAAAAATAAGTACTTGTAGGGAATACTTAAAAAATGTTTTTACTGTAGGTAGCATAGAGAAAAGGAAATAATAAAGACAAAGACTGGATAAGTTAAGCTTTGTTTTCAGTACTAGCAGAAGATGTTTGGTTAGAGTACTCTCTTGGCCTGAGAATGAAATACGAGCAGATATTGCAGATGTAGGGAGCATCCTCCATGAGCACAGAGATGATGTGTACAGCTGATGCCTGGTTATTCCTAAGCATTGTGGGCCCAGTAACCCTGGACATCTATGTAGTCATCTACCACCTGGGGATTTTATTTAATCTGCAGACTCCCAAATGCTATTTTGCATGAAAAGTTAGAGGACATATTAGGAAAAGCTGTTCTGACTAAGTAGAAAACAAATAATTGTATTCTGTTTCTGATCTTCATTTATAGCACCAGCAACAAGTGGTGCAGGCTGTGGAACGGGCCAAGCAGGTGACCATGGCAGAACTGAACGCCATCATTGGGGTACGTGGCCTTTCCATTTTAGCTCTGATCTTAGTGTTTGTCCTTAGCTTTCTTGTTTTATTCTATTTAAATTTTGTTCCACCAAACTGGCAGAAAGTAATAGATGACCACAGTGAACTGAGCTCTTGCCCTTCAGTCTCCTGAGGCATTTGTTAGCTGCTCAGAAGCTTTGTGCCACAGTTTACTAATTAAGTTGGCTCCTGAAAACTCCCCTGAGGAGACTGGACAGCTCTTTCTCATGGTTCTTTATTGTGCCATTAGTTACTGTTGCTAAACTAGATAGGAAGAAATGATACAGTTTGCTCTGATGTTAAAATGACCTGATTTCTTTTTATCATCCCAAATGATTTATTTTGTCTTAATAACACTCTTAGTAAAGTATGTATTTTTGCTTATCTGCTTCTACTCTTTCTTCTTTGTTATGAGTTGATCTTACAGGATAGTGTCCATTTGTAGAAGAAAATAGATGAACTAAAACAATCAGTGGCCCAGTTAGAAAATGCTAGCTGGCAGTAGTGGCAATGGTCTTTTCTATAACTTGCTGGATCCATAGGTTTAGGCATTCACTCCAGTTCCAAATGAAACAACTGGTAAAAACTTCGAAATAATAATAAAGAGGAGAACTCTTGGTTGTAAACAGCCTGGTACTGACTTGACAGTTTATGCAGAAGTGCTGGAAGCACTTTGCCACATTCTAAAGAAGACTCCACTCCTTTCTACTCCCTCCCAAATGCTTTCTTTGTGTATAAATTATACACAAAAGTCTTTTCTCTTTTTCCCTCTCAGTGTATCAAACACACTTTGAAATGCTAATTATTCCATTTGCTTTCATTAAAATTCAAATTGCTGAGTGAAGATATGAATAAGGGTCGCCTAATAATCTGCAGTGAAGATACTGCTACAATTATACCACTGTCTTTTAACTAGGGAATCAGGACTCAGGGATCATTGCATTGGTGTTGATAGCAGTAGTCTGATTGTAGCTTGTTCTTTAATGGCCTATTTGAAGGTCTATTTTGTTTCTCTTCTGACCACCAGAAAAAGAAAAATGGTAGTAAATTAACAGACATCATAATGGAAAGGACTAAGAAAAGTGTGCCTTGGGAAGCAGAGGCGGAATCAGAAAGGCCCTGTAGACTCAGGAGAAAGAGAAATGGGGCAGTGAAGAGAAAACATTTGGTGACTACTTTTTCTGTCTTAAAACTCAAGAAGATAGCAGTGCGTGCGTGCTCTCACACACACACACACACACACACACACACACACACACAGAGAGAGAGAGAGAGAGAGAGAGAGAGAGAAACAGCTCAGTTTTAAAAGTTAAACTATGTAGTTCACAATTCTGCTTGCATGAAACTTTTCATGTGAATGAGCTATGGTCATGTCAGAATGGTATGTGTGTTCTTTGTTTTTACAGATTCTCTCTCACAGGTGAATGATGATAGAACCTACCTACAGTTGTTATTCTATGTAGTTTAGTGTTTGCGATGACTTTTACAGCTTGCTACCTACATCTGATTAACACCTGTTTTTAGGAAAACAATGCATTTTGGTTGTTTTGCTTTTCTAGTTTCTAGTGATCAGCTAAACAGTGGAAAATTAGCTAAATCAGACCTGTGTTTTTTTTATTAAAAAATTATGACAGGTAGAAAATCAAATAAGTTTCCCTACTTTTATCAATTTCATATATTTTTAATGCTGTTTTACATTATTTTGTTTTCACATACTTGGTGTTGAATAGGATAACATTGCTTTCTCAGAGAAACCATTTGTAAGTTGTAGTTGTTCCTACTAGTCATATTGTCCATGTAGATTTAATTATGTAATCTAAAAGTTTACTTAAAAATAATTCAGTAGAGCTTCATGCTATCAAAGCATTATGTGTTTATGTTGGTTAATTTTGTAGAGTTTCAAACTATTTGTATTTGGAGAGAATGGAGTTAAAATTATATAATCTGCCTGTTCTGAAAACAGATATTACAAAAATAAAAATAAATGCTGCTATTCTAGGTTACCACAAACACCTGAGAAAGAAGGAACCTGGCTACAAACTTCACTTTCTGAATTCTGCAGCTGAGGTTCTTTTTGGTTTTAAAGCATGATGATAGTCTTGTATCAGTTTTCGGAGAATTTATGCATATTTGTGGGATTTAAATGCACCTATTGTTCTCTATACTTGTTTTAAGAAATGGTAGCATTTATTTATTTGTATGCTGGGATGGTGACACATTGGTGCCATGACATGCCTCGTGGAAGTTAGAAGGCAACTTGTAGGAATCGGTTCTCCTACCATGTGAAGCCTAGGGATTGGCCTCAGTTTAAGCCTTGGTAACAAAAGCCTTTATCCACTGCCTTACCTTTCCAGGAAATGACAGCACTTTGATTTGCTACCAGAGTGATGATAGGTCAGGTTTAGATTTGTCTTACTGAGATTTTAGAATGGAATTGGCAGTGATTTTTCTGCACTGGGGAAATGACAACATTTCATCCAGGAGGCACAAGACCCACTACACTACTGCAGACCTTCGTTTATTTATCTCTCCATATGCACCTATTTTATATGTGGGCATCATCCAGACAAGAGGGAATGTTCCTAGATTTAATGAAATCTGATGAAGCGCACCTTTTAACTCTGCAATATTATTCTACCTTCATTGGTAAATGAGCCAAACCAGTGATCCATTCAGTTTAAATGCAAAATGCTGAAGTGAGCCTGAAACCTGGAGAGGTGACTGTTCTCCTGACAATAAGCTAGTTGTGTTTAATGGAATGAAACACAGTTATAATGATTTCTTTCACAGGTCATGTTCAGTTTAAAAGTGTTGATAGACTCAATAAGTTAATTTTTTTTCTTTTATTTATAAGAAAGAAAACCAGGAAATTTCTCTTTTGCTTTTGTTTATAGTTACTGCCTTGTGTTTTGATTTCATGTTCCTTTGAAGCTTTCCTTGAGTTACCCCACATGGGCTGGGGGGGATGGTATGCATATAGTTTGATACTGTCATGCGTCCTCCTAGCCACTGTGCTTTTAAATTAGAATCTGTGAGATTGCGCTGTTGGAACAACACACAAATTGCAGTTTTAAATCAGTAATATGATCTAATTAGAAATGATGTTTTCATTTCCTGTATTATTAAATTGAGTCATCTGACTATCTTAAAATGATTCTTAAATCTATTACACTATATAATCAGTACATGCTGTGTGAATGTGGTTATACTTAATAAAGGAGGCTAACTTAGACCCATAAGGATTTCAGCAAACTACTGTTAAGAAAAAGTTGGTTAGGGTAAGTATTAGAGAAAAAGAGATTCAGTTTATGAAAATGAAAATAAATTTTTTAAGAAAGATTCCTCGTCCTCTTTTTTTGTCCTAACCTTTTAAAGGGGAAATGATATAAATGCAAGCATTAAAATACCCCATCCCAATAACCTTTATGAACAGGTATGCCATAGTGTTGCAGGAAAATGCAGTTTAGCACTAGAAATGCTGAACGTCAATTTTTAGTAGTGACATTTTAATGATAGGAAGTCTGCAAAATTATTTGCCATCAATTGTGAAGGCAATAACAAGCCTTGGTGGTTTTTCACACTTTCTGTGTTAAGTGCTTTCAGAATGACAGCGTAAACTGTGTTAGAGAACTCCAAGGAAGGAAAACTGATTAAAATGTTCATGCTTGAATGGTGCTGATGGAATAGTTCATTTGGACTTTCTCTACCTCCTGCAGCTCAAGCTGAAATATTAAAATTCAGTGGATTTAAATCTCTCTCTTCTCAGCTCAGGAAAAAAACATTACATTTTAATAGGTTTTAAACCCATAATTCATTGGTTTGGAGCAGCACTATTAAATCTATTTAAATATTACTTGTATTACTAAGGAAATGATTTAAAATGCCTTTGCCTTTTACTATCCTATGTGTTTGAATTATTTTTTCAAAAAGACAATATTTACTGTTGCTATTTTCTGTCTTAAAATTTGTTTTATTGTCCCTGTCATTTGATTGACTCTTATTGGGATATAAATTTGCGTGCTTATTTTTCTACTGACCCTTACAGTGTGAGTGTGTGGGTGTGTGTGCTCACCCATGCGGGAATGAATGTGCATGTATTTATTCCAGATTGACATTTTGGGGGAGAGTATTAACATAAGGACAGTTTAGAAAATATGTCCCCCCTTTCCTATTACAGATTTCAAAACTACCATTTTAAGCCTCAACTGCATTTGGATGAAACATTGTGATAATTTCTGATAGGTCTTTTAAAATAGGTCATTAGACAAAAACCTTAAGGGCATAAAAGTGCAGGATATGTAAAACAAGTGTGTGCAACTAAAAGTAGGAACTATTCTTTCAGGGACCTCAATTTGGCTTCCTAGCACCACCCGCATTGGACAGCTAACAGCTCAGGGTGATCTCATGCATCCACACTTACATGCACCCCTTCACATATACATATTTAAAATGGAAATAAATCTTACAAAAAAGGTGAGTACTTCTTCTATACTAATTATATAATATATAATCCTGTGGTCATGTAGTAGTATCTTACTAGTGGTAAGATAAACCTTGAAATAAAATGAAAAACACAGTTTACCTTTTTAACAAAAGTCAAAACATTGTACATATCCAAGAGCAGTTTTCCATTCCTTTATGTTCACTATCAGGCTACCACTGGTTTTGTGATTTGTTCTGCTGCTAGCCTGTATTGAATATGGCTTTCCTACATTATCGAAACTGTCTTACCTGGACCCATCTCATCCCTAATACCTGCTATGGCTTGAGGGTGCAAGATTAGGAGGACTTGCTTTCCTCTGGTGCTTTGTAAAAATTTATCCTTCAAGGGGTGCCAGTAAGCTAGCACTCAGTTGCCCATCATAACCATAGAATTAAGAATGCCACTCTTGCTGGGCAGTGGTGGCGCACGCCTTTAATCCCAGCATCGGGAGGCAGAGGCAGGCGGATCTCTGTGAGTTCGAGGCCAGCCTGGACTACAAGAGCTAGTTCCAGGACAGGAACCAAAAGCTACAGAGAAACCCTGTCTCGAAGAAAAAAAAAAAAAAGAATGCCACTCTTCTCACTTCTCTTTCCCTACACACTAACACTTGGTTAGGATTGTTTGTTTGAAAGGTACAGCAGCTGTGTGCTAGCCCTTCTTTTACTAGAATTTTTACCATTCTCAAGATTTGGCTTCATAGGAATCAGTTTGTAAAGGGTCTTTATCATGTAGGGAGATTACTGAGGTCATATGTTACAATTGTACGTTCTTTCCAATGTCTGGTCTGTGTGTAAACGGTCTTTACAAGCTCAGCATTTACAGCTCATGTTATTTTTGAATCTAAGTAAACCTTATGACCAGTAATATTATTTTTTTAGTCTTTATTGTATATGGTAAAGTGCTTTCTTATTGTATATGTTATTAAGTTAACTTTCACATGAGCTATAAAGTAGATTTGGGTTTTTCTCAGCTATTGCTATTTCAGTTTGATTACTGTCTGCCTGGAGTTTAAAGGCTTTGGAGACCAAGACTTCTTAAATCTGTATTTGCAGCCCCTCTCATCCAAGACATTTCAATGAAGCTTTGGATATATAGATATATAAATAAAACATTTGCTCATAATCACAAAGAAATTTATTATAAAACAGTTTTTGAGGCCGCCCTTTTTCGCCCATCTTGACGCCTGTGGAGGCCTGCTGGGAACAGGACTTCTAAAAGACAGTGTGTCTGGAAGGCTGTGGTGCAAGGCCACTTTTGCTGTTATACACGAGGTCTCCGGAACCAGAGAGAGCACACAGCTTTTCTTAAAATTGAAAGTGTTTATGCCTGAGATGAAACTGAATTCTACTTGGGCAAGAGATGCGCCTATGTGTATAAAGGAAAAAACAACAACTAGAGTGATCTGGGGGAAAGTAACTTGGGCCCATGGAAACAGTGGCATGGTGCTTGCCAAATTCCAAAGCAACCTTCCTGCAAAGGCCATTGAACACAGAATCCGTGTGATGCTGTACCCATCCTGGATTTAAATCAATGAAAAGTAAATAAGTAAATATGAGGGAAAAACAGATATATATATATATATATATATATACACAAAAATTCACATACTAATGAGATAAATGTACTTATTTTTATATAAAGAAATATTAGCTGAGTATTTCATAATATAAGATGTTGGGCAGTTTACAGTTTCTCCGAGTTGATCAGTATTTTGATTTTATAATCCTCAATGCTCATAACCCCACTTCACATAAATACTAGAATAAAATGTTCAGTATATGAGGACTTTCAGAAACTGTTGGGAAGTCTGACCTAATTCCAAGTCAGAGTTCTCTCTGATTATTTGTAACTCAGGTCAGCAACTCTAACAGTAAAATTTAAAAATAAGCATTCTAACATAGTACAATTTAAAGAGATTCTTTATAAAGAATAGTAGGAAAATATTTAAAAACTTTCATTTTCTGTAATTAAACCATTATGTTTCTATGAGTAGAAAACTGTACAGTAAAACACTGTAATTTGTAGCACACAGTCATCTCTATTATAAACTGAAGTGTTTTAGGTAGTCTTTGCTGGTGTCACACGACTTGATGTGTTTAAAATCAACACTCAGTGCAGTTCCATGCCACAGTATGGGTGAGCACTACCAGAAACACCTTGGGTTCATAATGCATTTTAATTTTTGGTTACTGCATTCAGAAACTATTGCCGGTTTTTTCTTGGTCTCCACCCATGATTTAAGAAGCTTGGTTATGGAAAGCCACTGTGCAGGTGGCCCTGGGCCTTTTGCACTTATAGGGCTCTGTTTATATGAGCTCGCAGAGCTGTGATGATGCTTATAACTAAAGCAGTTTTGCATCAAGTCCCTCTTTATGTTGATTCGCTGCTCTCTTTTTCCCTTGAAGAAAGGAGATGCAGTATTGAGTGATGTAGTCATAATTCAATCTTTGTGCTGCAGTTTGCTGAGACTCTTAAGAGGCTCTGATTTCCCTTCTCATAACAAAGACTCTCATACATTTAAATAATTTTCAGCTCAATTTTCACTTCAGAGGTCACAAAATTTCTAGGTTAGGGGTATGATTTCTGATTTGTTGCTTGTGTGTATTCAATTAATTCCTAATAGAAAGCTCTTCTGGAAAAAATTTTTAGAAGCCAGCCATTTTATCTCCTCTCCCAAACTGTTGCTAACCTGAAGTATGTACTTCTTTATCCTTCCTGTTTACGGAGGAGCTTTCTTTCCCTCCTTGTATCAAGAGCTGCATATGCACAGCTTACTTTGAAGTGAGCACAGTGTCACCAGTGTTGTGTAATGTGTCTAGGTGGGGTAACTGATGAAGCTTGAGACTGGGTAGGCTCTCGGAGTCCACTGGGAGAAAGGCTCCCAAATTTGCTAGGTTGAGCTTGGCAATCTGTGCATGGACTGGGTTCACTGTTACACAGTGAAAGCAGGTTTGCTCAGATTAGCTTGTAAGTCAGCAGTTCAGAATTTTTATCTCTTTGTTAGGTTTTGTCTGTTTTTGGCACTCCCTTTTCTCTGATGACTTCTACTCAGTGGTGTTTCTTTATGCAGCATGAACAGTTGCCATTTAGAGGCCTTATTTCCTGTGGGCTCAGCCTGGTTTTTTGTATCCTTCAGGAAGTTGAGAGGGCAGAGCAAACATGGGCTCTAAGTGAGATATACTCAGTTGAAACAGACAATGAAAGTGTTACTAATTGTGCATGACTCTTGGGACTTAGGGAAAATTGGAAGGACTTTTAATCTGCCCTTCAAGAAACTAATTTTAGGTTCCTTCAACCTGAAAGTGCAGTTGTGGTGATCAAAACTGCTTTAAAGACCTTTGTAAATAGGGTAGAACTCTTCAATGACTAGTGAGGATAAGTCAGTTGCATGCACTCCTGTTGTTAATTCAGCAATTATTCTGATGCCTTCACTTCACGTTGTTCAGTGTTCTTATTTTGGGTATTTTAAAATCTTTCTTGATGTGTTTTGAAGTGAATCTTCAGATTTCCCTTTTCCTTGTTTAGGTTTGGAAGTTGTAAGTTTTCTAGTTTTATATTTCACTGCACAAATCTACATTAACTCATTTCAACATTTTAATTTGTTTTTTATTTTTAAATTTTAAGACTTTGTTATTTAATGAATGTGAGCATTTTGCCTGCATGCCTGTCTGTTGGACCACATCTATGTCTGGTCAGAAATTAAAAGCTTCAGATCACCTTAAGTTTTATGGATGATAGTGAGCCACCATGCAGGTACTGGGAATTGAACATGTGTCCTCTGTAAGAGTAACCAGTGATCTTAATCAGTGGACCATTTTTCCAGCCCCAAACATTTTAATATTTCAATTTCAATAAAAGTTGTTTAGAAGACTATTAAAGAAAAATAGAAGACAAAAGTGAGGCTGTAAGCATTAATCAGAATTAAGGATACTCATGTTCTTTTAATGTTTGTATGTTTGTAGATACAGTTTTAGATGCCTGAAATTAAGAATTCAGAAATATGCCTGTCACTGGTGTTTGATACTATTTTAAGTCAGATTTGTGGAGGTAGTCCTATTTGGTGCAGGTGTATGAATTTTGACAGATGAATATAGTTGTAGAGCTACTACCTCGGAGAAGGAGCAGACTCCCCATCCCTCCCCCTTTTTTTCTGTAGACAGTTTCCCCCCTTGCAATACCTCTGGATTAAAGTTGTTTTCTCTGAAAGTGAGCTTGTTGGAGAATGTACTGTAAATGGATTTGTTTTTATATGGCCTTTTGAATGCCTCTTTTTTTTTTTTTTTTTTCGAGACAGGGTTTCTCTGTGGTTTTGGAGCCTGTCCTGGAACTAGCTCTTGTAGACCAAGCTGGTCTCGAACTCACTGAATGCCTCTTTTTAAATGTAAGACCTTCAAGACTTGGTCATGTAGTTTTCTTTGTCAATAGCTAGGTCCAATGTACTGCTTATGATATCCCATGGTTAGTGTAGGCCAGTTCACATCTCAAAGGACAAAGGGCTTATCTTCAATTTTGAGTGATTGAGAATAGTAGTACAAGAAATATTCACATCCACATTTTTTAAAGCGAATTTCAGAATTCTTCTGGCTTATTACCTAACAGTGAGAATTCTGAGTAAATGATCTGAGTGTGTCTCAGATTGTCAGTGCTACACTGTTTTCACAGAGCCCCTGCTACTCTGCAGCCTTCTTAAAGGCCTGGGAAGCCTCACTCTTCATCTTCACCAACCCTTGTGATTACAGCTTTTCAATTAGTGGTATTTGCTGTGCTTTTCTGTCTTGTTTTGAAGAAAAATGAATGGTGTTGTTTTTTATGTAACTTACTATCTCTATATCTTCAAAAGGAAGAACAAAATCTTCACTGTTTCCCCTTGTCGTTTATGTTTTGATCATCTTTTAATATTTTAGATAAGCATTTTATGTATTTGTCACATATATTCACTGATTTTTTTTGTAGCTCTTCTCATTTTACTATGCCTTTTGAAAAGGACACACTTTGGTTCATTTTTTGAGACAGATCTTAATATATATTCCAGACTAGCCTCAAATGTGCATCCTCCTTCCTCAGCTTTCTGAGTGCTGAGGTGACAGTCATGAGCTATTATGCTTAAGTGTTCACTTTTTTTCTTTAAACACTGAGGTAATTCTAGTTTGAGAATTGTTTTTTTTTCTTCTGTGGATTTTACGTTATTCTTGTCTCTAAGTAGTATGCACCCAATTCTATCACGGATAGTTTTTCCTACTTACTCTTTGAGAATTTTTCAGTTTAGGTTCTTGATCCTATTTATTTTTGTTATGTTTGTGAGTTTTGTTTAATGAGTATAAAAACGTTTTATTTAAAATCTTGTCTATTGTGATTCCTAACTTTCGTGCCCTTAGTCAGTGCATCTTCCATTTGTCCCTGGTCCAAGACACTTTCTCAGCTGGTCCATTACAGCTGCTTCCTGATATGATTTTTGGGTTTTTAATTTGCTGACCGAGGCTTCACTAGTCATTGTCTAAAACATAAATCAAATCTCATTGCTTTCTTGTTTAAAATTTTCTGGTTGGCCTTTTTGCTTAGGAAAATAATCTGAATTTCTCACATGCCCTATAGATTTCTCATACCCCCAGGCTTCATTTACCTGCTGTTGAGCAGCACTGGTAAAGCATGTTCTTGACTAGGTTTGTGTAGCAGCTTTTTGCTCTCCACAGTGCCCCCCTTTTTTGTCTTTGTGATGCTTAGTGCTTTCCTTCAGTGCTTAGTGTTTTTCTTCAAACCGTGCATTTAGATTGCCTGCCTCAAGAAGGGCCTGCCTTTTTTATGGGTGTGTCATCCCCTCTAGTCTCTGAGCCATTAGCCTCTTTATTTCTTCATAGCACTTAGCATTGATCTGTATGACTCTCTTCTTGTTCACTTTCTAGCCATGGTGCCAAACTGGGTAGCTCATTGTTTCAATAAACGTTTATAAAATAAATCAAAAACATATACTAGCTCATAATATTGTTTAGTAAATGCATAAGCAAGTACTATAGCTTGAACTGTTGTTTGGATTTTTTTTTTTTTTTTTTTTTTTTTTTTAGTATTGAGCCCAGGTAGAGAGGAAATGTAGACTGATAGAAAATATACAGATTCCAGTGTCATATGATCATAGTAATGCCAGTTAGGCTTTCTTTTCTATAACATTCAAGGCTGAAGTTAATAGCCACTAATTTGTCTAGTTTAACCTTATAATCCTATTCTAATGATTATGGGATTTTCATTTTAAAATTTAGGGTCCCTTTTGTGTTGGTGATTTCTATAGATTTATTGTGTTTCTAGGCTTTTATTCTTTACCTTACAGTGACTATAAAAAGAACCTATATTTACTGGAAATGTGTTTTGTTTCAAGTACTGTCTTAAGCATTTGAATGTGTTTTGTTTAATTTTTGTATCAACCCAATGTAGAAATAATCTCATTTACTTTACAATAATGAATCACAACTTAGAATCGAGAACTAACTTCCAAAAGGGGTCCTATAAGGAGGAAGTGTCAGAGATGAGATCTCTATTTCTATTGAATTTGTCAGAATGCTCTCATTCTTTTTATTCTCCTGACTATCCTCCCTTCTTTTACAATGAGAGCATATTGTCTTTAGCATCAAATACACTATTAGCGTTGTTCAGGACTCAGTGTTGAGAGGAAAGTGGAATGAGTGTCTGAGGCACATGCCTATTGGTTAGCCTGAATTATCTGATTTATATCTCTTTCATAGATTGGTTACATTATCTTGATTCATACTTTGCTGCTTCTTGTCTGCTGGCATTACCTTTACATATAAGAATCAAAAGTTTTAATAAATATGAGAAGACAAAGGTTTCTTGTCTTTAGTCTCATAATGCAAATGATGTTTGAACCTGTGCTTATAAGAATAGGACTATGTAACAAGAACAATAAAAATCAAATATTAAACAATAAAATGTTATGGGATACATGTATACCGAATGTGTCTCTAGAAGTTCAAGGGGGCATTGCAGAATTGTTATTCAAAACTTGATAATCAGAAGCTTGCAATGAATTTGTTGCTAAATATTGTCCAGGGAGTTAGAGACAGAAGGGATTATTAAGGACGGCTGATAGCTAATTGTAGTCAGTTGACGAGGACAGAGGAAGGAGGTGACTGAGGGAGGACAAGAGGCCAGTCACATTTTAATGCCTTGTGTTTTTAATAGTCCTTCCTTGAAGTTATATCCTTGTTTGATTGTAAGCTTCGTTCTTTTTCTGTGCTCAGTTTTTGTCTTGTGTCTATATATTGCATATGAGTAGCAAATACTACGAGTATTCAAATTTAAAAAACATTGTTGACCTAAAAGGAGTTAGAACTACCTCTTCACCCTCTTACAAATTAAAGATGAATTATACTTGAGAACTTTTAAAAGTTTGTTGTTTTTCTTAACTTTTTTTCTTAGTGGAGTCATAAAATGGGAGAAACTCTTTTGGCCCAGATTTGTGTTCTGAGCAGCAAGGCTATGCCACTTAGGTGCGAAAGCAAGGTGGTAGTCATAGGATCTTTTTTTTTTTCTTCTTTTCATTTCCCCAGAGTTTTTCTGAGTTTACTCAAAGCAATTTGTAGATACATCTCTGTACAAATTTCATACCCAGGAGAAGAAATCATTAATGATAAACAGAACGCACACCCTCAGTTTAAGTTGCTTGTTGTCAGTTAGATTGAAAACTGGGAAGTTTTTTTGGTTTTTTTAACAGATTGCTGAAATGATCAAGAACAAAGACAAATGATGGTTCTCCCTTGTAGATAGGTTCCAATTTCTACAATGAAGGCTAACATTAAAGATGCTTTGTCAGACTTCTTTACAGATAAGTGGGCACATGACCTATCCATGTTAATGAGATATAAATAAGTATATTTTCTTTTTTAACAAAAGATATTCTTTTTCTCCTCAGTGAAGAAAATGTCTTCTTATTATTTATTAATTTATTTATTCTGTAACTTGAAGAGCAACTATCTTAACTGGTATGGGTGTGTGTTTAATGCCTTGTGACTAAGTATAAAATAGTGGAAACAACCTGAACATCCAGTAGCTGGAGATCACTTAAGAGAACACTACCATATTTAGATAATGGCAAACCACCCAGTGATTACCAGCAACGTAGCATCACTTAGAGTTACAGTGCAATGTTCTTGATATATACTACATAGGAAAAGATAGGACAGACAGCAGACTAAACTAAAAGATAGCTTGATGTTGTTTTCACTTAAAACTGCTTACATATGCATTGCCATGCATAGATCCACTGACATTAGTGTTTTCTTTGGCTGGTAGGATTAGTCTAGACTTTTAATTTCTTGCTATTCTTTTTCTCTTCATTTCATATATAGTATTTCAAGTTGAAAAAAAAAGACAAAATTCTATTTCCTTTTCTCTTTCTCTGGCCTATCTACATGGTTTGATCTGCCTGGTTAAGTGAGGCCCAATTTTACAAGGTATCGTGAGTTCCCTAAGTTATCCTTAAAAACCTTCTCATATAACCATGTCTTTGTCTTAAAAAAAAATTTCAGTTTCTCTCTCTCTCTTTTTATTTTATTTTTTGACTTGCTGCCATAGCCCTTATCCAAGCATCACTCTGTTTTGGTTTGAGCTGCTGAATTCTTTCTATCTATTTCGTGCTGTTCATTCTTGTTGCTTTCATTTATTCTCTGTGTGCATAGTATTGTGAACTTTAAAAAAATTAAATACTTTTGTGTTTCATCTTAAAATAGTCTTGTAAGGCCATATTTAGGTAAGGCTTATTTTTCAGCCAAAATTCTGGTTGGTTTTTAACTGGTATTAATACCATGAACCATGAGAATCTCTTGGTTATGTGTTACAAACTCCTGTCCCCAGTTTCTGACTTCACATTTTCTGTAAGGTGTCCCTTTTCCACTTCCCTTCCTTTTATCCCCGCCCCCATACTCCCAACTTTTGCCAGGAGATCTTGTCTGCTTCCATCTCCAGCTGAATCTATGTATGTTTTTTTGGGGGTAGCTTCTCTAGGATCATGAACTATAGAACTATAGGCTCAATGTTCTTTGTTTATGACTAGAACCCACTAATGAGTGAGTACATACCATATTCATATTTTTGGGTCTGGGTTATCTCACTCAGGATAGTGAAGATAACTAGTTTATTTCTCAGTTAAAGTAAACACGGCAATTTCTTCAGAAGACACCGTAAGAGAAAACAAGATGGCAAGCCAGCATCTGGGGAAATATTTGTAATATATAACCAACATAGGAGTATGATTCTGATCATACCAGTTGCAAAACTACTAATAACCAGCTGTGGTAGCACACACCTTAAATCTTGGGAGATAGGCTGGCTAAGCTTTGTGAGTTCAGGGGCAGCCTGGTCTACATAGTAAGTTCTAAAGCATCCAGAACTGTATACTAGAAAGACTCTGTCTCAAAAAAATCAAAACCAGACAAACAAAACACCAGAACCAGAGCTGGAGTGATGGCTCATCAAGTAAAGACGCTTTCCAGCTAGCCCAGTGATTTGAGTTCAATCGTGGTGGCCTACTTGGTAGGAGAGAACTAACTCCTATAAATGTACTTCGATTCAAACATAAGCAGTTGACAGATGTATGCACAAATACATATATAAGATATGTGAGTTTTATCCAGTGCCTGTTATCAGTCTTTTTGTTAGGATTTTATTAAAGATATAGAATAGAAAACCTAGTGTATTACCCATAGTATTTGTTTAACATAATTTAGCATAATTTTTAGCATAGGTTAAGCATATATATGCTTTTTCATATATATATCAAAAATGCTTATTCCTGACATGAAATCTATATCTGATTACTTTAAAGATTTATCATATATATGTATAAAATATATGTGTGTGTGTGCACAACACACAAAAATAAATAACCCTCTTCCATTCTTTTGCCTCCAAGGCTAGCATGAACTATTGTTGTAGAGCTTTGTTCTACATACATGCCTTTCTTCCGTGGGGGTTCCCATCAGCAATGCCTAGCTTGAAAAAGTTTCTTCCTTGTTCTTTTTATTCTTCCTTCTTCGATTGGTTTAATCTTTAGCTTCTGCCAAGGCGTTTATTGGTTATAAAACCTTTATATGGTAGGCAGAACATACCTTTGTCCCTTGTGCCCCACAGCTGAGGGAATTTGAATAAGTAATAGAACAACCACCAGATGCTCATGAGGAAATGTACCAGGTAATGCTTTGTCACTTGTGCACATGCAAACATGTACTTAAGTATTGAACTCTTGAAAGTGAGACAGTCATGGTACTTCACCATTAATACTTAAATATGTGTCTAATGTTATTGACAGAGGTTCTGTAGCCGTACCAAAGAAACACACAGAGGCCTATATGAGTTATAAACTGATTGACCTATTAGCTCAGGCTTCTTATCACTAACTCTTACATATTAAATTAACCCATATTTCTTGTCTGTGTCAGCCACGTGGCTTGGTACCTTTTTTCAGTGAGGTATTCTCATTTTACTTTCTCTATGTCTGGGTGACAACTGCAGACTGAGCCTTTCCTCTTCCTAGAATTCTCCTACTCTGGTCAACCCCACCTATATATACTACCTGCCTGCTACTGGCCAATCAGCATTTTATTAATCCAATACAAGTGACAAATCTTTACAGGGTACAAAACCATTGTCCCAAAGTATTCTGTGGACAAGGATGTCTTCTGGTGTTGGAACAATGCTGTTAAAATATTTCTTTGTCCAGTATGAGAGTCATCATATTTGTCCAGCTGTGGATGTATTTTAGCACTTTTGTTAGCACTTTTTTCTTTCTAGTGTTTCCAATTTGGTGTTCATATATAACCTCCTTTTTCTTCCCTGTATCTCTTCATTTTTCTTGACTCTGAAATAGTTCTCACATTACTTTGCTGTATATTTTGTTTGCATTTTAAAGATTTTAGACTAGCCTTGTGGAAACGTCAATATTTTGAATTTGTTTGGTTGTTTCTAATTTTTTTCAAGATTAGAGTCAGGCTTTTGTTTTATTTTTTTTTAATTTTTTATTGAGAAAAAGAAAAAAAAAACTTTCCGCCTCCTCCCAGCCTCCCATTTCCCTCCTCCTCCTCTCACTCTTCTCCCCCTCCCCCCACTCTTCTCCCCCTCCCTCTCCAGTCCATAGAGCAGTCAGGGTTCCCTGCCCTGTGGAAAGTCCAAGGTCCTTCCCCCTCCGTCCATGTCTAGGAAGGTGAACATCCAAACTGGCTAGGCTCCCACAAAGCCAGAACATGAAGTAGG
>NC_022015.1:44737316-44778339 GCF_000317375.1 Microtus ochrogaster | reverse complement strand
GATCAGCCCCACTGTCTCCGTGGGTGGGTGCACCCCTCGTGGTCCTGACTTCCTTGCTCATGTTCTCCCTCCTTCTGCTCCTCATTGGGACCTTGTTTTATTTTTAAGTAGAAATATTACAAGTGATGTATATATTTTCAGTTATCACATTATAGGGAGGCTACATAATCTATGGAGTAATTCTTGACACCAAATAACCTGTTTTCTCACAACTTTATACCCCATAATTTCATTATGTGCTCTGAATTAATTCAGAATAAAGAAGTAATTTCCTTTTAAATTAATATCCTTTGAAGAAGAGCTTCCCTCCTGTGGTGGTCTTAATCATAGCAATATAAAAGTAACTGATGTACTATCCCTTCTTTTGTGTATGTTATGAGAGGGGGTAGGTACCTTTTTTCCAATAACAAAAGAAGGTGTATTATAATACTCACAGCCACTTTGGGAGGTAGATGTTATAAGAAACTTGGAAACATCAAGTGGTTATTTCTTGCTCATAGATGGTGAGGATTGTAGCTGACTGGCTCTTGTTCCACTTCTTTTTAATGCTTCTTGAATCTTGTCCAGGACTTCGTTTCTTAGGCTCTGCCCAACCCCATAGTTGGGAGATGGGATTAACAGTGATTTCTGTATTAAAACAGTATTTTTTACAAGCCTGATAGCACTTATATTCCCTTTGTCCTAAGTGTTCCATTTCATAGCACGGTACCTTTTTCTGGCTCCGTAAGGTCTACTTGGCCTTTTTTTCTTTCTTGGTATTGTTTCCTCCAGCTGAATGAGAACACGCTCTGTGACTGGCTGGTAGGTAGAAGGATGCTTGTGTGCTTCCTAGCCAGTGAGTTCTGGCTTTGAGAGGCTGGGAGCCATTCCCTAGTTGTTGACACTAGAATGTCTATATTTCCACTTGTTTTCTCAGGTTACCAAGGAAGGACTTGTGAGTATTAAAAAACAAACAAACAAAAGAACAGCAATTCGTTATAAGCCTTTATAGCTGTCTTATTGTCCTAATACTATTTGTCTAGGTAGATTTCTTGGTTTTTTTTTTTTTAAGACCCATGATAGCCGGGGGGGGGGGGGGGTGAAGGCTGGAGACAAAATTATGGCCACTAAATGTGCTCATTGTTGTCAGGAGTCTGTTGTTTCTAATGAAGATGCATGGTGTTTGAGAACTTCGCTGTTGAGAATTTAGTAGACATGAAGGGTAGAGTTAAAAGCAAAGAAACCTGGCTGGGTTGCGGTTGGGCAGAATTCCAGTGGCAGCTGTTCTACCCTTGTCAGCTCCAATTTGTCATTAGTCAGCCCCTGGTCATCCCAAGTTTTGGGAACCTTTTACTAAAAGGAAATTTTCCTTTTTACTAGTAGACATTTCAAAAGATATTCCCTGTAAAATCGATTTCTGTCCTTCTTTCCAACCTTGAGATTGTAAATAAATAATTATTTGTTAAGGAATGGCCAGTAAAATGCAGTGAACAGAATTAAGGTGTGTCGGCCACCTTGCTGCTATGTATCTTCAGTCATGATTACTGGTTGTTTCTTTTTTTTTTTCCAGAATTAAATTATCTGGATGGAGTATTTACTTGAATTTAAACTTTGCTGTGTTTTAATGTTTATTTCCTTGAATAGCACATTAGGAGGGAAGCAGAAGTAATTTATGTTTTATTGTTGAGATGATTTATTCTTTTATAGCTACACACACACACACACCCTTCCTTAATCATAGTCTGCCCCATTAGCCCCTTTTATCCCCTTCCACCTCCCAAACAAATCACCACTTTTCATGTCCTTATTTATGTTTTAATTATATTTTAGTGAAATAAGACATAAAAATAAAGGTATGGCCTGACAAAAATTATCAGTGGAAATATCTTTTCTAAGATATCTTTTGTCTCTTGGCTTTATGGTGAAAAATAGGTTGATTGTTAAATTGTTCCTACAGTTCATGCCCTCTTTAGTTTTTATCTTGATTGGAGGCGTTAATTCTTCTAAAGTTGACATTTTTTTTCTTCTTCCTTTAGCTTGCTGGTTTGTATTATCCAGGGTGTTAATTTATCTTGATTTATTTTAGTAACAAATCTATGTCAGTATTCTATATATGCATATAAAGACCATCCTCTGGTCGTTTCAAATAGAGGATTTCATCTATTCTATGAGAGGATAAAGTAGGAAACCTTTACAGGTTAGTAGTTTTCAGAAAGCAGAAATTAGAAGTCATGGACTCACAGTGTTGCAAGTTTGTACTCAGGGAAGTCTACTCCTTGCCATGGATTCTGCTTTGTTTGGAAGGAAGCATAATACAGATTATTTTTTAATTTAACTTCATGTCGTTTGATATTTAATCCATTAAAATCATTTTTAAATGAAAGTGTTGGGAGTTAAGTTTAACCATTGTTGGCTTAATGGATTTATTTAAAGAAGATGGTGTCTAATGCTAGCTCTAGTTCTAGGATAGTTCCCAAGGTAAGAACTTAGAAACAAATGTAGAAAATAGCCACTAAAGACTAGAAGGAGCCTGTTTTATTGCTATAAACATCAACTGTGAAAATCAACTGGAATATTACTATATCCGAAATAGTTACTTTTTGGTGACATGCTAAATAGCATTATATATGTAATTTTATGTTTTAAAAATACTTAATAAAGTTATATTGTAGAGAACACCATGATGAATATCTTTTTATTATGTAGGCACTTTATAAGAATATATTACTTGTGACATGAGTTTATAGGAGACTTTTTCAATTTCTTTTCTCCTTTAAACCTATTCAAACTATATGCTATTCAACATATGACAATCATTTGTTGTTACTATTCCTAAATTCTTTAAAGGCTTTTTTAATAAGTGAAAACTGAAAAGCTCTTTAAATGTGAATAGGATACCATAGCTTCAATTCTGGAACAGAGAAGGTGCATTGGTGTGGGGTAAACATCTGAATGTGGTTGGTAGTTTGGATAACAGTGATGTCCTGATTTTAATTTTCTTAGTTTTGTAGATTTTGTTAAACATTGCATATGATGTTAGCATTTGTGGAAACTAGGCAAAGAATAAATAGATATTCCATATATTCAGTAGAAACAATAAAAGCTTTAGACGTACAGTCATACGACTGGGTATCTGACTTCATTATTTTAAGGAAAGCTTTGTGGTAGCTCTCTTTTAGACATTTAAAATGTCTAAAAGTCCAACAATAAAAAATAAGTCCATAGTATTCCTGTGAAGAGGCACTAAGCTTTTAAGTTTCCTTACTATTGTATGAAACTTGCTTATTTTTAAATTATTGCAAATGAAGAATATAATAGAAAAGGCTAACTTAAATTTCTTTTGACTGTATTTTATATTTTGAAATTTGGGTCATTAGGAAAAAAATAAAGCCAAGGTTAATCCACTTGTAAGATGGTACTGGCCTTAGTTGATACCTGCTTAAACATACTAAGAAGAAGAAATATATAGTACTATGAGATTTTAAATGAAATAGCTCTATTCATAAAGTTATTGCAAATGTTAGCATATGCAACTCTATCTAGTTATCCATATACAAATTCCTTTTATTTTCTTGGGTTATTGAGTGTTATTATAATAATTTGTCCTCAAGTGCCATCAGAATTCAGAAGCAGTATTATAGTACTTTGAATCAGATTGATTGAATGTAATCAGGGGAGGCATCCCTTCACAAGGACATTAGAATAGGATGAAGAGAATTTAAATATACATAGACAAATTATTGAGTATATATGTGTATTGATGATGGCTAGTAATAATAACATACTCATTCAATTGATGAGTATTTCAGGTAAAGTTTTCTGGATGTTGTACTGTAGTGTATTGTCAAAGTGACACTAGTTTTATGGAAGATCTTGAATGCTAAGAAATTTGAACTTTTTATCTAGGGAGGGTATTATTTTAAAAACCATGGAGTAGCTTTCAAAGAGGCATTTTAGAGTAGTATCAGGTGTGTGTTTGTGTGTGTGTGTGTGTGCGCGCGCGTGTTCTCCCTTTATTGGAATAAATCTTCTTCCTTGAAGGTACACATGAAAGAAAAATGGGAGATAAGGCTCCTGTTTGAGCCTATCTGAAGGAGAGTAGACCAAGAAGCTTACTGTAGCTCTCATGTGTAGCAGACAGACTGGTACATATTTTCTACCTGGTTGAATGGAAAAATAAGTCAGTTAATGCCTTTTTTTTTTAAACCTGTTATCTTCCAAGAGAGAAGAATAAAACACTGGAATCACTGAAGGTGTTTAATTACGCTGAGATTTTCTTTTTGCATGTATAATGATGTGAATATTCTTCAGCGTATCAGATGTGTGTGAATGCTTCTGTGTCTGGAGCTTTGGTGTCATATGGACTGCAGTGAAAAAGAGACACATACTGAGGAGCTTGTAGCTGCTTGTCAGTTGAGCTCAGAAGTATAAACAGCCATAGACCCAAACTGTACTAATAAAATATTATTGAAATTTAGAGGAAAAAGAGAATTGGAACAGTTTGTCAATAAATTGAACTAGATTTTAAAGTAAATTTGACTTTGTATTTACTTAAATTCTCCTGTATTCATCATGTATCTAATTTTCTACATATTTAGAAAATATAATTTTGCATGTATACTTTTGGTCACAAGTAAGTAGCAGAAAATTAAGATTGTGAATATGATTTTGGTCACTCAAATGAGGAACCACTTAATTTTTTATATGCTTTTAATTGAAATAGAATTATATCATCTCTTTCCCCCATCCTTCAAGCCCCTCCCAACTACCTTCCCTTGAACCTCTTCCATGCCTCTTCTCTTTCAAGTTGGTAGCCTCTTATTATTGTTGTTACACCTACATATGTATGTGTATAAATGTTTGCATATGGGTGCACATATATGTGTGTCCATGTGTACATATGTGTACACATGTATATAAAACTCAGCAAGTTCTTATTTCTATACATACATGCACATATTTGCACATGTGCACAAATTTACTGAGTCCATTTTTGTTGTTCATGTATGTATGCTTTCAAGGCTGATAACTCTTCATTGAACAACCAATGACGTTCATACTTGCAGGGAGGAAACATCTCATTTAAAAACTGCATTTAGGAAAAGCTCTTACATACAAGGATTATGAGGTTAAGTTTTTGGAGCATCTGAGAGTGTTCCAACATTTCCTTTTCATGTGTGTGCATACTCTCCTTAGTTGTTTCAACTTTGCTTGCTTTATGGTAAATGTGGGAAGCCAGAAAGTAGGTGCAGGTCAGCAGGAGAAAAGAGTTGATAATCACATACAGGAAGGCACACAGGAGAGGAAGAAGAAAGAGAAAGTAATTTAAAGAGGGAGAAAAAAAATCACCTTTTTTTTTAAATACTTTAAAAAGCCATTTCAAGTTTCTTTTTAGAAAGTAATTTCATTTTGAAAACAATTTGTCAAATCTTGCTAAGAAAGAAAATTATAGGATTCTTTGACTATTATAGATTTGACCTAAAAGTGACTTATTTAAGGCAATAATTGATATTTAGTAACTACATATGTTAGTCTCAGAATTGCCCAGCAATTGTTCTGATAGAATTTTGTTAGCTGGGTTTGTTGAAGAGTGTCCTGTTGCAGGGGGTATTTAACTGAGCATCCTCCCTTGTCTCCTCCTCTTCTTCCCCATTCAGCAGAGGCAGCAAACCTGTCCACAGTAGCTCCTGTAGACAGGCTTGACTCAGTCTCTGCTGGGGTCAAGCACTCCCATCTCAGCCTCTTAAGGGCTTTCTCTATGTGTTGCCAGTGTGCTGGTAAAAAATGACTTTAAACTCTTGTCAGCGTAGTTACTGGTGCATGCATCACGGTCCCACTCAAATAAACCTGTCACAACACAAAGTCAGCTGCTAGAGAAGAGTACAAGGGCAGGCCTCTAGCTTTTCATTCGAGCATCACTAAACGTGCACAGAGTGCCCAATTATTTCAGCATTATTGAGCAAGCCTACAGGAGAACCCAAGCCTTGCTACATTGGATTTTCTTTAGTAATTTGCTCAAGTGCCACTGAGGACACTTAAAGGGCTTAAAAAACTGCGGCTGCAACCAGCTTCCTTTTCTGGGTTGTTAATTCAGGTTTTCTCTTTCAAATTAACTCTCCCTGCGTGCTGTGCAGTGGTTCTGGGACAACAGTTTAGCACTAATTTTCTCGATTTTCAGTTTTTCTTGTTCAACATGACTTCTTTAACAGTTATTCACATATACATTTTGATTAGAAATACATGATAGCTGGCCTTTTGTACTAAAACAAAATAATACAGAGTTTTTTGTTAAATAACATTTATCTTTTGAAAGTTTATTGGCCCTTTTTGTCATTTTAAAAACGTAGGTTGTTTACATGTGTTAAGAAAAAAAATAGATTTTGGAAGTAACACATCAATTATATATCTCTTTCTCTACCTTCCCTGATGTTAAAAAAAATGCATGAGGGTAACTATTTCTTGAGTGCAGTATTGTTTTCACTATCTATTCATACCTTCTGTTTTCCTTGAGGGAACAAATTCAATATCTATGGCCAATTTTTCACAGCAGCAACAACTCCAAGCTCAGCATTTATCACATGGACATGGTCTGCCTGTGCCTCTGACACCACACCCTTCAGGGCTTCAGCCCCCAGCCATTCCACCCATTGGTAGCAGTGCAGGACTTCTAGCCCTCTCCAGTGCACTAGGAGGTCAGTCTCACCTCCCAATTAAGGATGAGAAAAAGCACCATGACAATGATCACCAAAGAGGTAAGTGATCATTTGGATATTAGTGTGGTATTATCTATCTTCTAGGGATAGATTACAGATGCCATTTTTGATTCCGTCTTTGAATTTCATTTTGCCAGTGTCTAAATAAAAGGATTCCATCAGAAGGCAGATTAATTATTAGAAGTAGTCATTTGCCACATGATGCCTTAGTATTGCTCAGAAGGTAAAGAACTGTTTCCAGATTTTGCTGCCCCATTCCCCTATTCCTACTCTAGCTCTTCTGGGGATGGAACTAAGGAACCTTACATATGCTAGGCTAGGTCTACCACTGAGCTAAATTTCCAGCTCTCCAGATCATTGCCTTTGATCCCTTGCTTCCTAAATCTAAATTAGTAGTAAAATCCTGTTTAAAATGACTTAAGCCTCGATAATCAGCTTTGACCAGTTTGTTTGAGAGAAAAACTTAAATTATTAAAGGGTTATTTGATATTTGACCAATTTAATTGTTATTTGTAAATTAGATCAACCTTCAGAGCATACTAAGAAAGATTCTGGTTATCTTATTGAGATGATACTATTCAAATTGACAAAATCTGTTGTTTTAAATACCTCTTTTGCTGTTCAAAAGCACAAGATTAACAAATCAGGAGTTCAGTTGTATTTTCTCAAGTTCTGCCTTCATTCTCCTCTAAGGAAAGTGATGGTAAAGGGGCATTTTAGTAATATTCCTGTATGTTTATACACTGCTTACTTGTTTCAGAATATTTGTGTATTCTGTAAAGATGTATCTTTGCTAAGGCACCTTCTGATTGGTTTAATAAAGAGCTGAATGATCAATAACTAGGCAGGAAGAGGTTAGGCGGGACTTCCAGCAGCAGAGAAGACTGTGGGAAGAAGAAAGGCAGAGTCACTAGCCAGGCAGAGAGGAAGCAGGATGGAGAATACAGAGCAAAGGTAACTGAGCAACATAAAAGAACATAGTCTTAAAAATATGGGTCAATTTAAGTCATAAGAACTTGTTAGGAACAAGCCTAAGCTAAGACCAAGCTTTTATAATTAATATAAATCTCAGTGTCATGGTTTGTGTGTGAGAGAGACAGAGACAGACAGAG
The DNA here is from genome assembly GCF_000317375.1 of Microtus ochrogaster. Lineage (NCBI taxonomy): Eukaryota > Metazoa > Chordata > Mammalia > Rodentia > Cricetidae > Microtus > Microtus ochrogaster. Next base: position 44,770,535 of record NC_022015.1, on the reverse strand, counting down.
TGAGTGAGCTGGCAGCCAAAAGAAAAGTCCATCTATGTTTAATGTTGTGGAATAATCTTTTGTACACTGTGAAGCTTTGTCACTCTAATTGGTTTAATAAAAACCTGAATGGCCAATAGGCAAGATTTGGGGGGCAGAGAGTATCCTGTAAAGAAGAAGGCACAGATACCAGGAGACACAGAGTAAGCAGAATGGGAATTATGGAGGTGAGGTAATAAAACCTCACAAGGAAGTAAATTAATAGAAATGGGTTGATTTAAGTTATAAGGGCTAGTTAGAAAACGAATCTAAGCTATCGGCTGAACTTTCATGATTAATAAGTTTCTGTGTCATTATTGGGGAGCCAATAGTCCCAATGAAATAGTCCAATTACACTTAAACTGATAATTTTTAATAGCCACTAAGGTTAAAAAAAAATTCTTCCACCATTCCTTTAGGGTAATTTATTTAGCACAGGGATGGTTTATTTGTTTGAAAGGGTGTGGCTTATAATAAAAAAGAAGGTCCTATCTACTGCTGGTTCAGTGTTATTACCAGAGTTACAGTTAGGGGCAAATTGTCTGTATTCCATAAGCATAAATTTACCTTCTCTGATGCTAGAAATACTGTAATATTTGTTCTAGAGTTATCTTAATACCATGGTAGAGTTGACTCATGATTATAAACTCTTTCATAAGTGGAAAAGTCAATAAGGTACACAAATAAGAATGGCTAACTTTGGTTCAATTGAAATCATGTCAAAGGTGAACCAGTGCTTTGTGAATCTTGTTAGTATATTATTAATAATTAACTTTACAGCAAAGTTGACATCTGTTCAATTTACTATTTAGCAGGGTCAGGTTTGATAGATTTATGATTTTATGTAAACTAACAAGCACTTTTCTTCTTTTCTTCCCACTCTTTCATGCTTGTCTTGCTGATGTTTTGCCTACAGACAGAGACTCCATCAAGGTAGGACTCAAAATTCAAGCACAAGAATAGTTTTAAAAGATTCTAAGTGATGGGAATCTAAATTCTAATAATGAATTCTTTGAGATTTAGAGAGTAATATAGATGGTATTTACCAAATTGTGTTCATCTTACGTGTATGGTTGATCTTTTTAAACAATGGTTATATTTTTCTGAGGATTAGATTTGTAGAACAAGGTTGAGTCATGAACTAGATAGCATTGCTTGTATTAATATTTCTTACTATGTTTTTAAAAACTACTTTAAGATAATGCAATATAATAAATGTATTAATTAAAAAGAAATACATACTTACCTTTGAAAAAATTCTACCTACTAAGTTCTTCATTAAAGCATCAAACATCTGTTTGGCCTGGATATGTAACTCATATCCAGTGGGAGAGCTTGTATTTGGTATGTGTGAGGCCCTAGGTTCATGTGCAACCTGAAGGAAGAAACAAACTGTCCATAAGAATATTTCTGTTCACCAGAGACATTGCATTTTGTTTGTAATACTTAGGTTTGTAGTGTGGCAAGTAATTCTCTGAAGACTATCCGCCTTCTCTTTATATGCAAGTTGTGGAGAAGGACAAAAAGAATTTAGGGCCTGATGGTTTGTGTATGCTTGTCTTACGTGATACCAGAAAGAGATAGGCTAAGAGCATTTGAATTTCATAGTATGCAAACAAAAACATAAGCTGTCATGTAGGAATTGAATAAACTATGAAAGTGCTTCCATTACCTTTGGTTCATGTACAGTAGAAATATGCCATGTGGATGCCCAATTGCATAGCACGTGTCATTGTATTACTTACCCATTGCAAGGTAACCCAGTAATGAAACACTAGTCCAGAGTATGAATGCTGTCATTTTGTCTTATAGATTTTTAAATTATTAAATGTTGTGGCCATATGTTAGTTAGACCCTCTGTAGTTTTTTTTTTTTTTTTTTGTCAACTATATCCAAAACTGAAGTCTTTCCCATACACAATTCTTTGCTTTCACTATGAATAGTACTTTACTCTTTCTTAAATTAAAATTGTATTTAGAACCCTTAAATAATGGAAATTCAATATTGAGTATATACATTTTACCCTTCAAGAAACTTTGAATTTGACAGGGAACCTGCAGCCACAACAACTGTCAACAATTAGAAATGTACACATAAAATTTTAATTATGTATTTGCAGTTGTGAAGTCTATGTATACTGTTCACATCAGTTCCCACATTAGAAAACTTGGAGTGTATCCACATGTACTTTAGAAGTAATAAGTGAATAAGGTGTTCAGGATTGGCTGACAGGAGTTCTCAGGAAGCCTCTCTAAGGCTATACTGTAAACATTCCCTAACTGCTCATGATGAATACATACCCTCAGGCAGGCAAGTAGACAAAAGACTCCTCTCCAGCCCCACTCACAGAACATTGTGAAAATATTTATACAACACTGTACTGTACACTTTATGCCAGTTACATTTTATATTCCCTCATATAAGAAACAGTAGGGTATATTTTTAAACCGTCTATAATCTTTCAGAGGGAGCTTGGAAGTGTCAGAATAGTCAGAAGGCAGGGCAAGTACCAAGAAAATAAATTGATGGTTTTGCTCTGGTTTATTATGAATGACAGTTACAAATCCATACCTGAAGTGTGCTGTGTCTGGTCTGGAATTGTCCTATAGGTTTACAAGGTGAAATAGTTGGCTAATGTTTCCTGTGATGACACCTAAGCAGTTGCCTGTTCCATTGAGCTTCCTTGTCCTCTTGTAAGGAATTCCTGGCTAAGAGGAGATTTTTGTGATTGTTGACTAATTATATGACTTGGGGGTGGTTTGTAGCAGCCAGTGATCCAGTTGTCTGCTAGTTGGGGTAGTTTGAAATAATTCATTCATGCACAATAATTCTCCTTAACATTTAACAGGTAATGAATGTGACATAAATTTCCTTCTGGATTTAGAAATTTCCCTTTCCTCTTCTAATGTGGAAACAGGCAGCTCTTGTACTCTAAATAATAAAGTAATTTTTGGCCATCTGTCAAAAAGGAATTTCAATACAAATTTAAATTAATGGTGCCTGAAAAGTTTTATAGCTCCTCTAAAAGCCTGTAATGTGTAGAGAAATCGGAATCTGCTGGTAGTAATTAGTGTTGCATATGATGAAGATGTGGGCAGTATGACACAGCCTCATCAAAACATTTTGATATGGTACCAAAATTTTGATTTATACAAAGTTGTAGATGTGTTTAATTGTGAGAGACATTCTTTAAAAAATTTTTTTTTGATGCTACTGATTGTTAAACAGGGCGGATTTCAGAACAGCTTATAAAACAGACATTTAGGCTCACTGCAAAGACCCAAGTAATTAACATGCTTTTCATTGAGAAGCCAAGTAAAGCAGTGAAATCTCTTACTAAATTGTTAGGTCTTTCCCTTTTCCTTTCTCTTCTCTGAAGTTCTGTCTCACTAAATCACATGCTGTTGGCTTTATTGATCTAGTTTTCTATAGCTCCAGTAGCCAAGTTCATTCTTAAGCCTGTTATTTGCAGACTTCCATCTGAAGTTTTTTGACACTGAGAGAGAATGTAAATATGGATCTAAAGGAGACAGCACTGTGGGGAGTCCTAGAATCAATTTACTTGGTGATGAGAAACTAAAACATTGAGTACAGTAGTACTGTTGAAATAAGGGGCCGTAACACCTGCCACCTTCCTTATTTGTCTTGGCTCTCTACTAACTGTATGTGACCAGTAGTAAGCCCCACGTGTGAGGTCTGAAAATGGTAAGAAACTCAGACTACTAATGTGCTCTTACCCTTATTGGTGTAGACAGTCCAAAAGACTCCCAAACTGAATTCCTACCTGGTATCTGAGTAGTTGACCATCTCCTATCCCATTTCTCCCCATTCTCTTCCATGTTTCTCACCTGTAGGAAAAGAATAGATAAAACCTATGAAATATTTTTATGTACTGAACCCCAAGGGATTTAGGGTAAAAGTAATTGGTTCTAGAATGTTCATCATAGGGGACATTGATTGACTTATTGCCAAGAACCTCCCAGTTGCTGAGGTATCCAAGTTGCTCCAAGCCATTCAGGTCTTACATCACTCTCCAGTTTTCATCTTAAATGTGGTCAACAGCTTAGAACAACAACCATAAAACTTCCTAAACTTGGTAGGAACTTAAAGCTGAGAAACTACTCTTAGTACCATCCCCTACATCCAGCATCTACATAATTCTAATACTCAAGCAAGAAAACAGGCACCAAAGTTAAGGTCATCTGAAGCGGATAGATAAATTCAAAATTATGTAATGTCAGTAAGCTCCATGATTTCTTCCATATGCTATTATTGAGCATTTTTTCATTAACACTGTTGGAGGAATCTGTTTTTTGATTCCCGGCTGCCCAGCCCCATAATAATCACACAGAGGCTATATTATTTAAAATACTTCTTGGCCCATTAGCTCTAGCTTCTTATTGGCTAACTCTTACATCTTAACTTAACCCATTTCTATTAATGTACATAATCCCTTGAAAATGGGACACTCTTCTCTATTAGAACTGAAGGATTTGCCTTTATTATCTGTAAAATACAGCAAAAGTGCAAGCATTTTCCTGCTCTAAATGGTGAATATTTTATTGTTGTTATTTTGTCAAAATATCACCAGATACTGTGTGTCTTCATAGAATATGATCATTCTCAGTCATTTATACATTCTGGTTATCTCCAGAACCTCTGTACTCTTTTAAAATGCTGAATGCAGTATTGGCCTGTATTCTTACAAAGCCCATCAACATTGAGATTATTTTTTGCCATTGCAATAAGTATAGCTGTTGCACTTAATTTTAAAGATTTACATATTTTTCACACTAAATGTTTTTCTGTGTGTGAATATTATACTTTTTATCCTATGAGAGTTCTTTGCTTTTGCTTAAAGACTTTTATGGTGATCTTCTTTTTGTTGTGTGTAAGGCAATGCCTATTTATTCTGTTTCATCTGTATGTTAGTGCTTATTCTGCACAGATGACTAAAAACATCATATGTTTCTGCTTACTTTCCCAGTTAGTCACTGTTGGCAGTAAAGGTTTATCACTGGAAAATTAGAATAAGGTTGTTTTTATGTTCATACTCAAGTGTATGATTCAGGCCAGGAGAGTACTGTTGCCTCATTAGCTGGGTGTTGCAGGTGAGAGTGGGTTTTGAGCAGAGTGATTACTTCTATTTGCCACTTCACTTTGCACATTTAGATTTAATAACCCAAATTCTGTTCTAGGATCTGTAGCTGAATACTCCTGCATTGCCCCCCCATAAGTATACCTATATTTTTTTTCTGTCTCAAAGAACTATCTGTTTTAAAAGCATGTGTTTTGAACATGTTCAGCCCTTTGAAATGTCCTATGTGAGAAAGAAAGTACAGGTGAAAACACTGGAAGAAATGGCCAGGAAGGGGGTAACCATATTTCTCAAGACAGTTTTGTTCCTTATATTACTATAGGAATATTAGGCTTTCGTGGAGAACATGGTAGGACCATTTGTATTACTATATACTTTAGAAAGACAAAATGTTTTTCTTAAAAGCATGAAAGAATAGAAAATAAAATTTTGAAAGGAATTTAAGGCACCAATAAAATACTGTAAAGAATAGCTTAAGAACCATGTAGGGGGAAGAACTACCTAGTTCTGCCCTATCAACAGACCACTGCAGTTTCTTTATTCATTAATGGTAATCACAGCACACAGAGGGGACTCCCACATCAGAACCAGATAAACAAACCAATAGTAGGCTTGCACTAAGATCTGTTTTCCCTCAGTATTTTGTCGGCAATCAAGGAAAGCTATCTGAATAGGAAATGTGATTTGACTCTGGTTCCCCTTCAGTCGCTTTGTCCACAAAGCTGTTTCTCCAAACCTTGAAAAGAATTGGTTGGTGGGTGCCCAGTAGTCCCCAGTTAACCTCTTTGATTTCTTTGAAGACTCCTCCATCTTGCATATTTAACTCCTAGTTTAGATGTCACTTACAAAAGCAGGTGCCATGCTCAACCTGTTGCTTACCTGAGGAAAGTCTTAGTGTTATGAAGGCCCTATCCAAGGTCACATTGCCAGTGTCATGCCCAAAGAACAGCTCTTTGGGTGATTTACAACAGAGTACAAAGAATCGCACAAAGAAACTCTATCCAAGAAACCTGTCTAGGTACAAGAGCTGCACTTTTGCCATGTTTTATGTAATCCTTTCCTTCACTGAGGTATCTTGAAGTAAATTATAAATACCATGCACTTGCCTCTTAAGTCATTGGGGAAAGGGTACATTTCATCTAAATAACCACTTTTTTAAAAGTTTGTTTTGTTTTTGTGTGTATGTGTTTTGTGGGTTGGATATGCAAATGACCCCTGTTTGCCAGAAGAGGGCATCAGATTCCCTGGATCTATAGTTGTACATGGTTGTGAACCACTTGATATGGCTCTGGGAGTGGAACTCTGGTCAGTGCTCTTCACTGAACAAAACCAAAAAGCTTTCATTGCTTAAAAAATAGCTATTTAATATTTTTAATACATAGGCAAGAATCCATTTTCTGTGAGTATTCACAGAATTTATTTTCTTGAAATATGATCCAAATAAGATTCCTTATTACTCTTTCGTTGTGAAAACTTTTAGGCCTTTCTACCTCTAAAATGATTTCCCTTTTATATTTTTTCTGATGACACTGTTTAATTCTTTTCTTTTTAGATTGGTTGTTTTCACATGCATGAGTGATTGCATTTATGTCTCTGCACCACCTGGTGCACGTAACAGCCAGAAGAGGGCATTAGATCCTCTGGCGATGGATTTGCAGGCAGTTGTGAACCACCTGATGTGGGTGCTGGAAACCAAACCCAGGCCCTCTATGAGAGTAGCAAACACTCTTTCTTAGCTGCTAAGCAGTTTCTGCATCCCCACAGGTATAGCCAGGGTGAACTTATCTTTCTGCCCCTACTCTTTAGCATGTTCTACCAGTGTTCACTACCACAACTAGCAATGATTGTTTATGTAGTGTGTGCATGTACATTATGTGTTCCATGATATTTGTACAGAGACCAGAGGTTAATTTTCAGGTGTCTGCTATGTGGTTCCCAGGAATTAAATTCTGGTGATCATCAGGCTCAGTAACAACGTGCCTTTACCTGCTGATCAATCCTGCTGGACCTAACTTACTTATGCCCTTGTTAAACCAAGCTTTGATTTCTCTTTTTCTCCCTTTGCCTCACAGATTAAAATCTTACTCTCAATACTGTAAGAATTTAGTGGAGGAAACATATATATTAAAAATATACTTTAAGAACCCATGCTAACCAGTACTTCATTTGGACAGTAGATTTACATTTTCAATACATCATTGTCTATATGTAAAAGACACAAATAGAACTCTATTGATAATTAGTATTGCATTTCCCCCAAATTTTAGTATATGTGCTGCTGAAGCAAACACAAATTTTGACTCATTTTGTTTTATATAAAATTCACGTCTTTGTTCAACATCAACATGTACAGGCAAATAATACAAACTATTCTTGTGCCCTTCTCTTATCATAAGTAATAAAGGTCTTCCTGTTATATTTAAAACCACAAGCAAGCACTTAGAAAAGTCTAGAAGTGAACTAGTTGACAGGAATGTGAAGCCAAGTTCCTGAATAGACAGACCCTTCTTTAGTGCTAGGTAAGCTGTGTTGTCTCAATCAGTAGACAATCACTTAGCCTACTGGGTCTCAATTCTGTAACTCTAGGTATCTTAGCCATTTGGAATGTTATTCTTTTGGGGGTGTCTTAGTATAAGGATGATTTAATGTGGTACTTTCTATCTTCTAAAATATAATGGTAATTTGAAATATTTTAGTGTTATCATTGCTTTTTAACTCTTTTAAAAGCATTTTATCATGAATTTCACTTTTAACAATTACCTTATCAAAGAACCATCAGGAACTTTTGTTCTATTGGTTTATGATGCACTAATTTGTGTAGTATTAATTGATCTCTGCCTCCAGGCATGTAAGCTGTGTGAAATGTAACAGGTGCCCTAATTCCAGAAAATGTGTTGTAATTGTTTGTTTGTGGAACAGATGAATGAATGTCTTTGGGGCACAGCTGGTCCTCAGGTGGTGAGCACGAGTGGATTAATGATGTGACGGGGGAGTCACGCTTGTTTTGCTGCACTTGCCTCCACCGATTGCTGAAGCAGAACAAATATTAATTAACAGGGTAGGCTGATTGTCAGATCTGCCTTCCTTAGCTGATTTTGCAAAGGTAGTTTAAATTCTCTTCTCCCTTAAACCAACAGTTACTAGACATTTTCATCTTGATGCTTATATCAAATTTTCTTAATTAGAATGCATTTTGTCTCTTGAAAAAATATTATACAGTAAATTTATATTTAACATTTAAAAACATTTCAGAGGAGCCCACGATTGAAGTGTTGCATTTGGCACTTGTAATTTTAGAGGCATCTGTTTCTCAAAGTATACATAATTTTTCCAAAAGAATTATTCCCAAGAATTGTTCACCACCTTTTATGTTCTTAAAATACTCATCCATTTTGGAATGGAGGGAACACAAAGATCATCTAGAAGGATCTTAGTGCTTGTCTCTCTCTTGAGTTTTTGCAATATTTACCTCTGTTCATCTTGCATATTTGGTTTGTGGTATGGTGTGAAATAATTCAGCTATCTTCTGGCTTAAACAACTTTCTGCATATGGAGCCACCACTAACAAGCATCATCTTATAACTCATGCAATGGCTTTTGATAAAGCAGAAGAATTAGTAGCCTCATGAAGAAGTGATAGGAAATTTGCTGAGGGCTAAGTGGTACTTCTCAACAAGTTTTTGCTTCCTTTAATTCAACTTACTATTCATAGAAATAAAGTCATTTCAGGATTTGTATTGTTTAGTCAGATACTGCAAGTCAAATTAATTGTTACAAGTATTTAATATTCCACATATTAAAGACTGTCCAGCATACTCATTTAAATGTGCCAGGTGATTCATGCATCAGAACCCATGTGTTTCCTATTTCTCCATTTAATAAGGTATCATACTAAAAATCCACTTAGTTACCAGTGCTTCTGACTTAAGTTATATCTGTTTGAATGTTAGTTTTCAGTGGTCAGTACGACTCTGAGGTTGGTGATGTGCCTAGGTTTATGTTACTAGAGACCAGAGCAACCTGTTGTGCTCCTTTCCGTCTTCGTAGTGTTTAATATTACATCCTCTGTGCAGCCAACAAATGCCTGAAAAGCTTACATGTCCCTTACCTCTCTCTTTACTGAACTGCAGGCAGTAAGATGGACATAGAAATTCTTAAGTATTCTTGTCAAAACTTCAAGATAGAGTTTTAGTTATTCTCAAAGTAATGCTCAGGTTTACTGGTGGAGACAGAATTCATGATTCAGAATTCATTGAGAATCCAAGTGTTACAATGACTGTGTTCCTAGTTGGGGTGACTTAGCATGCTTGTTTCCCTTCTGTCAGCATTAAATCAAAATGTACTCTAACTTAAAACTATTCTACTTTTATTCTTTACTACCAACCTTACTGAGATATAAATTGCAAACCATCTGATTCATCCATTCAAAGTATAAAGTTTGTCATTTTAATAAATCCAGTTATGTAACTATAAAAAAAATTCTTAAGTATTCTTGTCAATGAGACTTTGGGTATGTGGATAGGGTACGTGTGAAGAATTCTTACACATGGAAGTAAACTCGTTATATAATTGCATCATATCCTGGAGAATTCTTGAATTTTCTTTAAATTGGTACTTTGAGCTTCTGATGGTTCAGACTTGAGAGGAAGAAGACCTGGTTGGGGGAGGGGGTAAACTAGTGGTACTACCCTTAGAAAAATGCCCTTGGCAATCTAATAACACCTCACCTTGCATTTGGCCCTCCTTACGGTAATTTTAATTAGTCTGGATATTTGTGAAAATTCTGTTTAGCTTTTTTTTAAAAAAAATACTTCTGTTTTCTTGAATGACATTTGGCCCTTTGAAAAACAAAATAAAATTGGAAATGCTAATGTTTTGAGCCAACTAAAGAAGGAAAATAAAAATGTCACCATGGCAACAAAGCTGCTTTCTAGATGACTTCCTAAGATATGCCTGAACTAGAAGCAGATGTCTGATTTGAGAATCTTGCCTCCTTCAATGTAAACAAATAACTTCTGGGCAGGTGTTGGAAATAATATGGAAATCCTATTAAGGGGCCCTGGGTTCCTGTCAGTCAGGAAGCCTGAGCCACAAAAGGGCTGGTTGTCACATAAAGGAGCAGAGTAAATTCTCATTAGGCTGAGCTTTTCCCAGGAAATGATTGTCTCCCTGTGTTTTTTCTCCTGTGAATCTGAATGTAAGCTGTTCCTTCTATTGATCCTTTCACTGGCTTTATTTTTCTCCTCTTGATTACAGATCTTCCCTGGTCCTGCCAGCCCATATTCTCCCCTTCACCCGCCACTTCCTTTTAGATTAACTCTTGATCTGTGCTACTGCCCTGAGAGTTGTGACATTTGTGATTTTAACCTCCCACCCTGGTGGGGGAAGGAGGAAAAGTGGAGACCTGAAGGAAGAAGTACAGCTTGCTCCCTGGACCTGTTTTACAAAGAGCCAGGCTAACTGGATGGATGCAGTGCTTGGGGCTATTTGGAACCAGCACTGTGAGCAGTAACCAAGAACATTAAAGCTGTCTTTATGTACATATACTTGAAGTAATATTTTCATGAATTAAGGAGAAATTTGAGTTAAAAAGACATGTTTTAGGTAAGCCTCTGAAGCTATACTGTTCAATATTGTAGCCATATGACACTTCCTTAACTTAAATTAGTTAAAATAAAATAAAGATATAAAACCCAGTTTCTTAGTTGGCCCTAGTCGCATCTGAAGTCCACAGTGGCCATAATAGGGAGACACCAAATATGAATCACTACAGTAAGCTCCGTTAATGGCCCTGAAGAGACTAGCCTGATTAGGCTTATTGGTTCTGCTGTTCTGTCTGGCTGAGCGCAGATTGCTGATATTTAAAGGCAGGGTCTTTATGGATGTGTAGAAATACAAGGGCTATGCTGGGCCTGGTAGTAGAGGACTCTAATTCTAGTTACTGCAGAAACTTGGGAGGTTCACCCATTTAAGACCAGCCTGAGTAACTTAGTGAGACTATCACAGAATAAAAAGTAAAAGGACTGGACTGGGCTTTGTGGTAGAGAATACTTGCTACCAGGCTTGAGGCCTGTTGGGGGAGGGAGGTGGGGAAGCCAGGCAAGCAGGTAGGTGAAAAGGCAGACCAAGAACATGGGTAAGGGATATGTGTGTGCAGGCTTTGGTGGTCAATGTTGGTGTGGTATGTTGCACTAATATGGTGGTCTCCAAATTGGTGTAGGATTTTATTCATTTACTTTTTGGTCTTGAGATCTAATGTTCAGTTTGAAGGAGGTCTTCCTAAAATGGAACTGTAGGAGATGCATTTTCATGTTTCTGTGTAAAACTTTTTGGTGGTGGGAGGGCCAGTGTTGGAGGTTATAGGGAAGTTATAATACTTGTAAGGTTAACCATGGATAAACACAAAACAAGGTTTTAGAGAAGCCTCACTATTATTATGCAGCATTTCTTGGACTATAGTCCCAGAGATGCACTTCATAAAGCCAATAAAGCTCGCACTGGTGGTCTCCTGTTGCCCTAGCAATGGACCATGGGGCACAGTGTATGTGAAATGCATGAACATCTGCGAATTAATCTTTCTTGGTTTGTTCTTTTCTTGGCACTGATTGGGCCACTTGGGCTTGGGCTTATGACACTAAGTGTGAAGGGTAATCTGGAGCTATCCCCAGGGCCTTGCCCTGAGTGGGTGGCGGAATGAAAAGTGAAGGGAGATATATCCCAGTAGTGCATGCAGGAATAGAGGGATTTAGCTTGACAGCATTCTCAGTAGGATGTTATTAACTTACTTTCTTCTGGCATGGAGAAGTGAATAAAAATTTTTCTAGTATATCTGGACATCTTTGAGTTTATTGGGCTACTCTGAAAAAATAATCTGCAGAGAAAATTGAAATAATTACTTGTTTTTATACCATAGTTATCATGACTTGCAAGCTTGGAGGTACCCATGTCTTCAGATTAGCCCTTGCCCCATATTGCGTTACCACTGGTCTGAATGATCTTTCTGAATTGGATGAGTAGGTTGGAATTTGATTGGATAATAAAATTTGGTAGTCACCTAGTATGACCTTATTTTTGAGAATTTCAAAATAGGCTAGTAGCATTTTTGCTCTTGGGGGAACAAGCTATGACTGCATACATAATAAGCAAGAGAAATGATTCTTTTGATTAGATTCTCCATCAACCATCAGAATTGACTCCTTCAATCTCTCTTTTTACAAACTGCCACCCACCTTGCTGTCATTGGTCTGGATCCTCAGACTGTATAGTTCTTCCTGTTAGTCCCAGGTGTTCACTGATAAATTATTCTTGTCACTGTCAGTTCCTTTCACTCTTCCTTCTTTGCTACCTCTGCCCTTCTCCTTTCTTGCCATAGCCTTTCCTATTTCTGGGGAGAAATGAAAGAATGATATGGCTGAAATACTGTCATGATGGAGATGGTCTTTTTTTTCTTGCTGAAAGTAAAACATTTATTAAATACATGAAGACAAGAATCTTCACAGTTTGTTTGACTTGTTTAGCGTTTTATATTGAGGGGCTTTTGAGTAGAGAGAATTAATTTTCTCAATTCAAATATTTTCCTTTTTTTTATGTCAAAAAAGTTTAAGTGAGATAGTGAGGTAGGTTCTTTATTTTTGATAGACAACTGACCAAAAGTTATTTTATCCAGTGTCTGATCTTTGAAACCTATTGATATTGATAGATAAACTTTGAAACCTATATATAAAACTAGATTCTGATGATGAGAGAAGTAGTAGGTCTGACAAGAAAAATCCACAACACCAGCACCATGTGCAAATGCTGACAGTGACGTTAGTGGCCCTGACTTGATGTGTGCTTTTCACTCATATTCTGAAAGTGACACCCAGACTCAGTGTGGAGGACTCAGTCTGTATACAAAGTCTGTGGGAGTTGTTTTCCTGGTTCTACAAAAAAGGGCTCAGTTGGTAGAGGGCCCCCTGACTCAAGTCAGCAGCCCCGTTGCCAGATTCTTTGGTTCCTATTATATTTCACAAACCATATGCTTCAGGGAAAAAAAGAGAGGGAGCTTGGAACTTTTGCATCTTGAAATATTGTTTGTTGAAGAAACATTTTTACGAAAACTAGGCCAGGGGATTCTAAGATTCCTTTAGAAAACAGTACTTTTAAACTACATTTATAGCTTATTTCAGAATCTAAGTATACTTTAAACATAACTCTTTTCAAAACCAGTAGAAGTGCTTGCAATGAGGAGGCAGTTGAGTGAAGCTCCCTGGGGCTCTGCAGTGACACACACACACACACACACACACACACACTACTTCTTAGTATAAATATAAAGTCAGGCAGTGGTGAGAATGCCAGGCAAAGGTTAGACCTAAAAGGATTAGTCATGAAGCCTTGGGCTTCTAAGAACAGAGATTATCACTTAGAACTTGCTGGAGTCAGGATTTTTGTTTCATCTTCTTTTCTTTCCTTTATGCTCTGCTTTGGTTGGCTAGCTAGAAGTGCCACAGGAATATTTGAAGAGCCTTGTTTAGTAGTTTACATGGGAAGTTGTTGAATTATTCACATAGCAAATGATTAGACAAGCACTTGTCCATCTGACTGAATTATTCTACATGTTTGCTGAAGCAGCAAAGAAGGTGAACAGCATTTCCTCCTCCAGAGGGTATACAGTGGCGGTATTGACCCATCTAGTTATTGGGTTTCAGTCTTTTGTTGACATTGTTGTAAATGAAAGCAGCCCCTGTTGATCTCTGAGCAGCTGGGCTGGATAATTGTGAAGGATTCCTGCTTGTTGCTGTTACCCTGGTGTTTGCAGTGGGTTGTTTGCTTTGACTTTTGTTGAACTGTTGACAAAAGCATTAGATACAAATGGGAACAAATAAAGTGGTGAGATGCCAGGAGGGCTTGGCAGGAGCTGTGGTTTTCATCCTGACTTAAATGAGAATGGTAGAACCTATCTAGATGGGAAACAAGGGAGGGGGGAAGGAGGGAGAGGAAGGGTAGGAGGAGATGGAGAGAGGGAGGGAGGGGCAAAGTGGAGATGGGGAGGGACTTCGGTGTTTATGTACATTGGCTCTTTTTAAAGATCAGAAAACCAAAGAGGCCAACAGTGCCATAACCCTTAAAAAAATGTCATATAGTTCACCATGGCTATCAGGTATGATGCTGACCAGGAATGATAGATAATTTTATATTTAAGGTATTTTGAATTGGCTAATGACAAGTATGACGTCATGATGGGGAATTAGGAAGGACCATATATACTAAAATAATATAGCTAGGAAAAAGAAAGTCATTTTCTGGAATACTTTTAATTTGATTGTAACAAAATACTCTTTTGTATATTCAAATGTGGAATAGCTCAGCTGTTACAAAGCCAGAAAATTAATAGTATTTTTAGTGAAATAGCAGAAGAATGTCAACAACATAACTGCAGATGATAATGCTGGCATTTTATTCATGAAGAATTATCAATGCACATTACAGGACAGCATGTGTGACTGAAAATGATTGAGTGTTGGAAAAGTCACCATCCTTCTGTTCTACGATTTCACTTTGAATAAATCTTACCACAGCTTCTTTTGTATGTTTTTTCCCCTATCAGAAGCCTAAATATAGTTCTTTTGGCTCTGGATTGTATACACATTTCTTTAAGTGGCCCTCCCAGTATTGACTCACAAGCCAATGAGTTTGCTTTCAGGACACAGATGGCCAGTGGAGGTGGGTCATTGTCAGAGAATGGACCTGCTGACAGGTTCCTCTCAGAAATTTTGTGAAGGTTGTCTAAAAGCATTGGCCAGCATAACTTAACCACAGTGTAGTGACTGCAAACTGTCACAGAATCTTCTTTCCTCATTTGGAATAACTAATGAAACCAAAAGCATGTTTATGAAATACTAACACAAATAAATGGCAACTATATTTGGGGAATTAAAATGTCATTTGGAGCAGTACATTTTGGTGACGTGATGCTTGTCGGATTGACTAAATTTTATTTTAGTGGAAAAAAGCCATAATTTCTGTTTGCTATGTTCAGGGTGCCCTCGTCCTGTCAAGGGGAGCTTTTGTTGGTTTGTTGGTACTGCTTTACTCAGTTGTAGAGCAGGGAGGAGCCTGGGACTCTTTGTCCTGTTTTTGTTTTTTTTTTTTTCTTTCTAGACTCGGGTTTTGGATTCCCCACCCTCAACCAGTAAAGAAAAACATGCTTTGTTTCTCTGTTTGTTTGTGGTTAGGCTTTGAGTAGCTGACTTTATGGAATCAAATCTTAAGAAATTACATAGTTAATGTTTTGTTAATATTAGCTAACTGTCCCTTTCAAGGTGGGCATTTCAAGTTATTTTCATATTTGCATTTTCTGCAGTCCTGGGGGCAAGTAGTCAGCCGAGGGTCAGGAACTTGATTGCAAATTTTCATGTATATTTCATGCCAGATTACTTTAAAAAAGAAAGAAAATGCTGCAAAATGTAACTCCCCAGAGTTTTGGTTCTCAGATATATTACTTCTAGTAACAGTAAACAAAAGATCCTAGATCTTGAAGTTCTATACTGAGTAAGAATACTGTCTGTGAGATTAGGGAGTTGACATTCCTACCAAAGTTTAGTTTTCAAGGAAGGAGGTGGGAAATGAAGAGAACTTTAACAACAACAACAAAAAAGCAAGACAAAAAGTTTTATCATCTTGAACAAACGTTAAAAAATAAAAAGGTAGGAGAACATGAAACATCACATACTTGTCTCAGCCACACTCCAAAATAATGAGAGACTCTAAGCTAAAACATAATAAAAGACAGATAAGTGAGAGAATCAGTTTAAGGGAAAATTGCTTAGGCCAAGACAAATAGATTGGACACTATGCCCTAAGGCAGTGACGAGGACTGCAAAGATAAGCTATTTTCAGAGACTTTAGAGCCTCTGTAGTCATGCACATTCTCCTCTTGATACTTCTCCTCCTTTCACACTACTTAAGCGAATATTCATACTTGCTATGCTCTTAAAACTAAAATAACATCCTTGTGAAGGGTGACTCAAGGAAGCTCTTTGTGAACCTGGTTTCTGAAGGTTGGGAAACTGGCTAACATGTTGGGGCCTGTCCACTTCTGTGCATGTGACACAGTGTGATCTGAAGCCAGCCTTTGTGAGGAAGGCAATTTAGGGATGTTTGCTGTGACAACCAAGTGTCAAAGTATCTGCACTTACCACATGCTTACTGTTACTCCTTTTAAAAAGAAGTTTAGTATACTATATGAAGTTAAAAATGAACTGATTTGGGTTTTTTAATAGCAGAAAAAAGCAAACTAGAAATGTGCCAGGCTGTGGGGGAAATTATTTTGGAATTAAGTTTTGCTATAACAAATCTATGAAATGGATCGTGTAAGTGCTGATGATAGAAAATTAAGTGTAGCCAGCTGAGTACATATGTAATTCCTGAGGAGATTTTGTGATTCAGGGTCATTTAACCTTTTGTGACATCATGACTTTGTTGTGTTTTAGAGCAAGACCACTTGCCACTCAGAATACATGAAACCAGAGACCAAACTGAGAGAATGTTGTAGCTTCTTGTTATTTTAAATACTTTAAATGTTGGTTTAAATGGCTTTGACTGTGTCTTATGCTTGGAGAGACCAGCAACTACATGTTCAAATGCAGAGTGAGCAACTGAGGACTGCAGTTTGCCTTGTGTTTTGCAGAGTGCCTCTTTTATTTTCATGTCAGATTATCTATAAAATGGACTTGTCCCTCTAGTGTTGTAAAGCTTCACAGTGCTGCCTTGCCCTAATTGTGTGGGGAGGGAGCATACCCAGCAGAGCTTGTTGAGCAGAGGAGACTCTTGCCTCTTCTCATTATTTTACTACTCATACACCTAATCCCTGTCAACAAGGTTGGCTGTTAGGGGAAAGAATACACATCCCTGCACTATAACACCAATTGATTTGCAGCTCCTTTTCCTTGGGCTGAGTTGACGCAGAAAACTCCTGAGGCATTAAGAATCAGCTGTGGCAGGGTACATTGCAGAGAGAGAGACTTGTGCAGCATTTAGGGTGCTGGGAGCAGCAAACCAGGGTCCAGTAGGAGCTAAAGTCTGTGCCCCACTCTTATGTAAACTCTGAACCCTTCCTTCACAGAGTATTATCCCAAGTAACCTCGATAGCAACTAGCTTTACTTTTCTCTGTTGCAAGTCTATGTGAACAAAGAAGCATGTGGGTTTGGGGAGGGATTTGGGGGGGGTCGATATTTTGTTGATTCATTTTGGCATGTGTTCCCTTTAGTTATCAGTGTTGTGCTATATAATTGTTGTCTACTGCTACAGAACGAAGAAGACTTTCTTGTATTATAAAGGATAACCAGAATGTAAATCATATTGCTCAAACCAACAGAGTCTAGCTGATTCCGTGTTTATCTATAGAAGTGCCAAAGGTGCCAGAATTCTTGCAAAGAAAATACACATTAGGTGTAGGGAGTGACTGCCTTTGTAGCACACAGGAAAACTAGGGTAGCAGGTTGACATAACTACATTTTTCACTGGGGTCAGACTTTAGAGGCTTCTGAATTGTGATGGTTTTAGTTTCCCACATGGGCCAGACAAAAGGTCTGGCAAAGATCTGTTTTCTAGAGAATTGCCTTATCTGGAAGTGGAAAACCATTTTCCTGGATGGTAAGACAGGCTCTGGGAATCATCAGATCATATTTGGGGCAGCCTCTCTTACCAACCGTTTGACCTTATTTTTAGAAAAGTGGGTCCAGGAAATACCCCCCACCCAAAAAGACATCTTTCCGCTTGGTAATTGCTCTGCTTTCTACCTACCTGACTGGCATGCTAGTTTCCATGATTAGCTAAAAGTTTTGAAGTTCTGTTACAGGGGATTTATATTTCCCCAGTTATCAAAACTAAGCATCCGTTATATTTTTTTTGATACTAGTTTTATGTAAAAAGATACCTTTGCTAGCTCATGAAACACTAAAAAGAAGGACGAGATTGAGTGGAAGTCTTAGAGTTTTTAAAAAGAAATAAGAGCGCAAGGGAGAGTGGTTAGAGTGAAGAAAACACTCAGCCAAGGGACTGAGTTAAAAACAATGCTGGTAGAAGGGCTCAGCGGATTAAGTCAAATGCTGCCAAACTTTACAGCCTGAGTTCAATCCCCAGGACCTACATGATGGAAGGAAAGAACTGGCTCCTGCAAGTTCCTTGTAACCCCACATGCATGCATATCCATAAACTAACTAAATAAATAATTTGATAAAATACCTCAATATTTTAAAAATGTAATTCCAATCAATTTAGATAGTCTTGGAACATTGCAATATTTGAAAGCATGCTTTAAATGTCAGCAGCCAGTGAAAAGGGCACAGCTGATAGAAAACTTTGGCCTTCAAGAACCTGGAGGATATATCCCTGAGCAAGTCAAGATAAATACCAAAGAGAATTGTCTGGTATATTGATCTCATAATGAATGAAATTAAAAAAAAAAAACTAGTATAACTTGGCCTTGAAATTTTTTAATAGTTGTCTTTATTTTGGGAGATAGGCAAATAAAATAGGATAACAAATGCTATTGTAACAAAAATATTTTTATAAACAATTTCTAGACCTCACCTCGTAGTTCATTTAAAATGATATTGAGTACAATTCTACTTCATTAGGCAAAATAGCATGACTTAGTGTTGGAGCTTTCCTTTTGTGATGCACATACGGCAGATAAGGAGAGTTGGGTACAATGATGAAGTAACTGGCTCACTATTGCCCAGGAGAGTGTCACTGTTTAACTCCAGAGTCTGTCCTCATTGCTTCTGCTCAGTTTAAACTCTCCTGTCTGATGAACCTTACATAGCCTTGGCTGAATGTATGTTGGAGATATGAGGAAGTCTGCCTTTTAGAAAGATGCTTACTATTGTGTGAGCTGCTTCCATTTCATGCATGTCAAATCAACAAAAATCCAAACTAAATGGCTGCTGCCTTTTTGTGTTTGATTGTGCTCTTGTGATAAGTTCCTTCTGTGTAACTAATCTGTAAACCGATCCTGTGGGTGGTTCTCAGTTTGAGAACCTCTCAAACTGGTAAATGAAGACCATTTTTACCTCACAGCTTTTAGAATGTCACCACACAGCCTTTGGTGTTTTGTATTGTATTTCTTATTTCCATCAGATGCATCTTCCTCTTGCAGCTTTGAATCTATTATCTGATCAATTAAAATTTTGCTGATGACAAAAAGCTGAGAGCATTTAACTTGTAGCTTTATCAGTTTGTTAGAGGTTAAAAGTGATGTTTGTATAATAACAATTTTGTGATTTGGGTTTTATAATTTAGTATCATTTATGTTATGGACAAACAAGGATGGCTATTTTGTTTTTTAAGTATAGTCACAAGGTAGCTTAGTAGTGATACTTTATAACCTAAGTGTCTATACTGATTTATAATTTTAAAATCTGTTCATCTTTTTTACTATTCCTTAACTAGAGCACATACCTATGCTTCCAGCATTTTGGCTCCCAATTCCTGCTAGCTGACTTGTGGAGATTTAGGTCACAGATGAAGTAGCAACCACTTGTGATAAATACTATTGCTGGTTTTTCTTTAACCCTTCCTTTCTGTCCTGCTGCTACCTCATCCTGTCTCAAAAAAAAAAAAAAAAAAAAAGCATCTTAATACGCGGAGAATAGAACAGATGGGATAGTTGAGTGGCAGTCACAGAGAAATGCTTGATCCAGTGCTCTATCAATTTATGGAAGATGCCTTGAGGAATTAAGTTAAAGGCTGCATGTTATGGTGAGTTACAGTTTAAAAATATCAAATTGAGACGTGTAGCTTGACAAAAGCACTTTTGGGTAGGTTTCTGCATCCATTCCCAAAGAATTAAGATGGAAAGTAAGTCTTATGCCAAATGCAGGCCTTGTGATACAGGCCTATAATCCTAGCTACTTGAAAGACTAAAGAAAGAGACTTGCAAGTTCAAGCTCTACGTGGATTCCAGAGTGAGTTCAAGAGCACTGGGGCAACATAGCAATGCCTGTGTCAAAATAAAATGAAGAATTGCAGGGGCACAGCTCAGTAGTAGAATGTCTGCCTAGTATATGTGAGGCTTTCATTTATTTTCATTTAATTAACCAACTTTATTTCAAGCAACAAAAGGACAGGAAAACATACTTTAAAAAAATGTCCTTAAAGTTTTTTTTTCTTTCTAATTTTACTTTGTATATGGGGGTTTTGCCTGCATGCACGTTCAAGTACCACATATATTACTGGTACCCTTGGAGGCCAGAGGAGGGCATCAGATTATCTGCAACTGAAGTTAGAGATGGTTGTGACCCATCATGTGAGTCTTGGGAATTGAACCGGGGTCTTCTGGAAGAGCAGCCAGTGTTCTTAACCACTAAGCCGTTTCTCCAACCCCTTTAAAGTTGTTCTTAATAATATATTGTGTACATACATACATGTGCATGTGTGCATGCGCATGTGCCTGTGCTTATGCATGTGAGAGCAGATGATACTGGAAGTCAGAGACAGCAGATCCCTTGGATCTGCAGTTACAAAGGGTAATGAGTTGCCCAGTGTAGATGCTGGAAACCAAATTCTGGTTCTGGTTCTCTACAAGAACGGTATATACTAAGGCATCTCTCCTGGCCCCTGAATATAGTCATTTACATTAATAGTCCTTTGTAACTGGGACCTTAATCACTTTTAAGATCCCCTTTTCATTCATTAAGCACTGTTAGTGTCATTTTTATTATTGATTTTTTTGCATCTCTTTTAACGAAAAGTTTCGGCTGTATTAAATAGAATTTTAAGTGAGATGAGAGATGAGAGGATCCTACACTAACTACTTTGATCTTTCTAGAAAGCAGTCATAGTCCAAGTCTTCTGAAACTAGAATGTCCTAATTGAGCAGACATAGAGGGATTACTATTTATATTCTTTTGTAACTTCTATATTTGACAGTCTGTTAATTCCCACTGCTCATTTTAGATACAACTTTAATTGTGGGATTCTTCATTCTTTTTGATACCTAATGGCTTTCTGATACAGGCCAAAATAAAGCAAATAAAATTGCCACCTTTGGCTGGGCAGTGGTGGTGCACGCCTTTAATTCCAGCACTCGGGAGGCAGAGGCAGGCGGATCTCTGTGAGTTTGAGGCCAGCCTGGTCTAGAAGAGCTAGTTCCAGGACAGGAACCAAAAGCTATAGAGAAACCCTGCCTCGAAATTAAAAAAAAAAAAAATGCCACCTTTGTTACCACTGAAACTATTTTGGTTCCATACTCTAATTGAGTGTGATTATTATTTTTTTAATGAAATATATGATGAGAGAAACCAACCAGAGGTGGAGTGGGAAGAACACTAGATTGAGATGTACAGTGCCTGCCACCATGTTTAAGCTTGTGTATGTTCACCGTTCTCTGGGGGCAGTGTTCTTATCTTTAGACAAGGAGTTGGTTCTTATAAAACTAGACTCAGGGGTGTACTAGGTGATGAAGCCTATTGTGCATTTGTTTGTTTAGTATGTAGGCAGAAGTTTCTGTCCCACCTGTTCCTGCAGCCAATCTGTCTCAAAGAAGCACACAGAGGCTTATCTTAATTATAAACTGTTTGGCCTATTAGTTCAGGCTTCTTATTAACTAGCTCTTACAGCTTATATTAACCCATAATTCTTTTTTATGTTTAGTCATCTGCCTTGGTACCTTTTATCAGTGAGGCATTCTCATCTTGCTTTTTCTGCTTCTGACTGGTAACTGCCTCTCTGCCTTTCCTCCTTTCAGAATTCTTTTAGTCTGGTTGCTTCACCTATACTTCCTGCCTGGCCACTGGCCAATCAACATTTTAAAACCAATATGAGTGATAAATCTTTGCAGTGTACAAAAGTATTATCCCACAACATCCAGTATTCAGTAGTGAAACATTATGCAAAGCCCTGTTGTTTTAGCTTAAGGTAAATATTACTCTTGTCCATGTGACCATTTGAAATGAACAAGAACTGGTTTAGACATATAAATCCTACTTCAGCGTACCTCCTGTGGTTGAAGAAATATCTTGCCTTCCTCCAAATCCATGTGAAAATAAGTTATAGCCATGAATTATCCACATACAGTAGACAGCACTATGCAGAGTAGAAAGGGGCTATACAAGGTCTTTTATAAACTAGATGTGAATACATATCAAATTACTAAAAGTCTCCTAATTTTATTATTTTAATAATAATAAACAGTAGTATATCTGTTCCTTTGGATTCTGTCAAGATTGAGCCAATGTATATGTAAACTGCCTTGCAGAGAGCCATAGTGACTTTTCAGTAAACAGCATCACATATTCTAATTAGTATTCTGGCTAATTCTGTGTTCAACATGAACTCAGTTTATGACATCTTCATGATTTTCTATTCTTTTGTACATGTATCAGTAGTAGTAGAAATATTAGTAGTGTGAATCCCCAGGCCTTGTGCTTTGTATCTCTTTCATGCTAGTGTCTCTTTCCCTTTGTCCTCAGCTTGGTAATTTTATACCAGTAATTATATAATTATTTCATTAAACTTTTTAGGTGTCATTTCTGTATTTTAATACAATCAGAGGTAACTATTCTGAAAACAAACTTGAGACTGTACTGTCTAAGACTTTCAAGATGTGACATCCTTACAGCTGTCCTTGAGAATTTTGTAGGTTTGCCCATCATTACCTCTATTATACACATGACATCAAACCACATGCTCTGCCTCTGAATCAGAAGTGAGTTGTGCAGGCAATGGCCCACATCAGAGCACTGGACTGAGCTCTCAAAATCCAGTTGCAGAGTGGAAGGAGTGAGAGTATGAGCAAGGAATCCAAGACCATGAGGGGTTCATCCACTGAGACAGTTTGTTTGAGCTAATGGTAGCTCACCATCTCCAACTGGACTGGGAGTCATCTCTAAAGGGGGTTGACAGTTGGGGCAGACTGAGGGGCCACAGACAGTGACAGAGGGATTTGTCTCTATGGCATGTACTGGCTTCTTGGGATCCTGTTCTCTTTGGATGTAAACCTTGTTCAACCCAGATGTAATAGGGAGGGCCTTAGACTTTCCACAGGGCAGGGTGCATGGCCCTCTGTTAGGATTGGAGGAGGGTGGGGGAGGAGCGAGTGGATGGGGAGGGAGTGGGAATTTGGATTGGTATTTTTTTAAGTAATAATGATAATAAAATAAGTGGGTTGTACAAGTATGACAGTCATCAAACTCTTGATACCTCACCAAGTACCCTTGCTACATTTTTTTCTTTTTCTTTTGAATATCTTATGAATATCACATAAGTACATGACCAGTAGAATAAGCAGTGAATGATGGAATTGATAAACAGATGCCTGGAACTGTTTATATTGTCTTTATACAGTCTCTGTGTTGGTTACAAAAATTAAGTGTATGAACTACATTATGAAATGTATGAAGCAAGGCAGAAAAGATGTGTATGGAGACATAAAAACACCGGGGGTGCCAAGGTTCACAGATGTTGTTCTTCAAGTTATGTGTATAAACTATCTCCTTGATATTTAGTGTGTTTATCTCCTGACTCTCACTTTGTGATGAACCTAATGCATTAGAATCAGAAGTATTGCACAGGAATCTCTGCTATGAGCCAAACGTTTGTGCTTATCAGAGAAATGACATTGCAGTAGTAAGTAAGATACTTAGAGTCTTACTTTACCTCTTGCTGGCTGTGGGGCCTTGGATAAGACCCAGCTCCCATTTTTTACCTAGTGTTTAGCACCAAAGTAATAGTCTGGGTGCTTTCTAAGCTTATATAAAACAACTGAAGAATAAAATTTAACCTAGAGGGAATTATGTATTTAGGAACTAGAAAAATTTCTTATACTTAGTTGCTGTAGTGAAAGGAAATCGTCATCAGTCAAGTGGACAATGTGCTGTTTTTTTTAGAGCAAAGAGCTCTGCATACTACAGCAGAAGTGAAAGTCAACCAGACACAGCCTTCCCCCTAGAATGGTAGCACTCGTGTACTGAGATATTAAGACTATACTAACCTTTTTTACGTAGCTTTATGTGTTCTCTTGAAGATTTAAAGATCTGATATCCACATTAAAGTGGCCATTGAAAGTGAATATTAATTTTCAAAGCTATATAGACACAGGTATTTAGTGATTAAAAAAACTCATTCGTCCGCAAATTGAATTAACTTAAAATATTAACTTTGAATTATAGATTGTTATTCTAGACCCTGCTACAATAAATGTATTATACTGGTCCCCTCAAGTGCACCACATACTAATTCTCTAATGCATCGGACTCTGAAGGCATTCTTGGTGTACATTCTCCAAGTCTAGTGTCAGGATTTGCCCATTTGTTCTCTTATCCTGCCACTGAAGAAAAAAAGAAAGATCTTGTCCATTTCCGCTTTCCACAGCCCTGTATTTCCATGACAGTGATCTGCTACAATGCTTGTTTCACTTTTACTGTGTAGGGAGAAGGAGGAAAGTGTAGACAGCTACTCCAAACCAGTTAGCCAAGAGTTTCCTTTTCAGCATCCTCTCTTTAATTAAGCCATGAGCAATTGGCTGTCGGATAAATGAAGTTGTTGAACAGCAGTTTATGAGCTTCTTCTGGCATTTAAATCTCTAAGTATTCATTATGTCAAGGTAGAGTTGGGAGACACCATACAGACCATAGCTAGTCTTACCTGTCTAGGTCCTTCTGCGTATGTCCTGAGAACTTGGTAGTGCTGTTGGACAATTGGCCAAAACAAGTAGTAAGGCTAAAGCTGGCATCAGTGTCAAGTCACTATCAGCTGTGGACTATAGGGAAATCTAAGAAGTCATGGATGCCATGGCAGCCCATCTTCCACAGTGGTCTTGGAGGCAGAGAAATAATCTGCCTGCGTAGGAACCAGCTTGGAGGCCAAGGTGTGTGAGTCATGGTGGCATATCTGTGTGAATGCCTTATATGATTGCAGTGCCCATGTACTCCCGTTTCTTATTATTGTACTGGAACATTAACAATGTCACCACCATTTGATTGCTTCACAGGAGTAGCTTGAGCACAAATATGCACCTCTCATGTTTGAGATAACACAAAGAATATTGTTTCCAAGACAACTTTGATGAAATGTCAGCTTTCTCTGGGTTTTTAAACTCATACGAGAAGCATTGTTCTGCTTATTCATGCTGAGTAATTTGTATACCACAGTAGTTTGTTTGGAAAACATGCCTGTTCTTTAAAATATGCTTAATGCTAGATTAGAGAACAGGACTTGGGGGGAGGTCCCCCTGTTCATATAAGCTCATTTCTAAGGCATTTAAAATAAAGAGGTTGGGCCTGTATGGTATTTAAAAACCCTTCACATGATGTTTTTAAAACAGATCAATTTCAGCATTAAAATGTTAGGAATTCAGCCAAGAAGCATTCAGCATGGATTGTATAGCTGTAATGATAATGTATTATAACTATCTTCTTTGAAAGTGATTGTGCAGCACAGTTGAACCTGGTGAATTACATAATTTAAGAGTGTTTGCCAGAATACTGTTGGGGAGGAATTTTTAAGCTTTTCCTAAACCAAAGTAAAATGAGAGATGGATTTTATTATGCAGTACTTAAATCATAAGAATAGTCATCACAGAATATCTAAAGATAACTCATTTAAATTGAACAGAAGGTCATATGTCTGAATGTTATTCATTCTTACCAGAATATTGGGATGTAAGAGAGCATATTTTTTAGCTACCTTATTTAAGTTTAAAATTTTTTGTTTGCTTACTACCTAAAAATTCTGTCCAATCAAAAGTAATCTTATGATTGAGACCTTATTGAGTTCAGAAATTGACTGTAATTAAGAACTTAAATACCAATCATACCATTTAGGTATAGCATTAATCCATCTTAAAACTTTTTTTTCTTTTAGGAAAATGTTCACATAGGCATGCTTCATCTTTAACCTGATAGCTTGTCTCTCAAGGAACTGTGCCCTTGTTAGGTTGTTTGCTTGTTTATTTGTTTAAATTGATTAATTTTGTTATGGTGGGTCTTTATATCCTGCCTGTTGCTGTCTTTCTTTACCCAAGAATTGGAATATTTTGGATAGTCCCACCTATAACTTTGGAGTATAAATTTTATTTTTTTGAAGAACTAATATAAGCTGAATTGTGTCACTTCCTCCAAAGCAGAAAGACATGCAGCAGGATTGCAGAAAGGAATGAGACAAAAGGACAGGACTTCTACATAAATCTTGACCTAGCCTCTCCCATAACACTGAAGCTCATGTGTGCATGCATGCGTGTGTGCGTGTGTGTTGGAAACAGTCTAGAAGATAGTTGCTGAGATGTAACATATATCACCCTTATGAGAGGAACATATATGACATTTTTTAGTTGTATCTCTTTATTGTCAAGAACACATGACAACATGTGCTTAATGACTGATTACTAAAGCCTTGAGCTTATTGCATATATAATGTTGGCTCCTGCTGTGGGTAAATTGCATCTGTCTAAAAGATGGCATTCAATTCTGTTCCCTATGTCTATGAATGTGACTTTACTTGGACATAAGATTTTGGTGGATGTGATTAAGTTACCATGAAGGTCACACTGGACGAGTGAGATTAATCTGTTTTGTTTCATTATTGTAGTAATTGCTATATGATGCTAACTTATAATGAGAACTTACACTAATAAACCACAAATGATACGTGTTGAAAGCTTTTAAAGTTTCCTCACTTGGTGCAGGCTGTGTGTGTGTGTGCGTGCGCGCGCGCGAGCATGCATACATGTGATAGCAGTAGTAAAAAGGTAAAGAAGCCCTCATGCAGCTCCCATTTCATGAGAGGCATGTATCGTCTAGTGAACACTTCAACATCACCTTAGTTTACTTTGTGTAGACTGCTGCAGTGAACTTGCCTATGCTCCTTGTGCATCCATGAGTTGGGCAGTCTACATCCTGTGCAACCATCTGTGGTTGACCTTTTAAGTGAAATGTTTCTGCTTTCTTTCCCTCCTCTCACTTAAGAATCTTCAAGAGGAAATTCTTAGAACTTTACTTCCAGTTTTTTCTCCCTTTCTCTGCTTCTCTCTCTCTCATTAGCATTTTCACGTCCTTTGCATCTTTCATACTTACACAGAGTACAAGCTTTCATTTTGTGTTAAGCATTCTTGGCTGCCAGGTATCGTGGCACATGGCTTTATTCCTAGCACTCCTGTGAGACAGAGGCAGGTGGATGGATCTACATGAATTCAAGGCCAGCATGATCTAGAGAGTGAGATCCAAAACAGCCAGGACTACACAGAGAAACTGTCTCGTCAAACAAAAACAAACAAAACAAGAAAGAGTTCTTGGCTTAAGTAGTCCTATAAACAGACCTTAACCCATGCTCCTGTAAATCACCGTGATGAAACTGTTTGGTTCACAAAACAAAACCTGGAAAAGGATATGAATGTTGGTGGGGGGGGTCGCAGTTGAGAAGAAGAAAGGGATTGGCAGAAGACAGGACAGAACAGGGGCTAAGAGGATGTGAATATGATCAACATTTTTGTACCTATATAAAAATGTCACAGTAAAACTAATCTATGTGTAATTAGTATATGCTAATTAAAATATTCTTTTAAAATTTTTGGCTTAAGTCATATTTGAATCTCTATCTGTCAGCAAGCCACCTGAGCAGTCCCCACCTCCACACACCCCATCTCACCTTTGTCCTCTTTTCTTGATATGTTGCTGCTGAGAACTTGTTGAATTTTTAACATAATTCTTTTGACTTTTATAATGTAACCAAACACTTATAATTAAAGAATTGTCTTCTGTTGTCAGCCATTTGCAGTCACACATGACTTTTGTTATTTCAGAAACTCAGGTTCCCTTCTATCTAAAATAAGGTTCACAAATGCTTTCACATTTTCAATTAATAATAATAATAATAGCAACAACAACCAAACATTTTTGTTACAACAGATGCCTGTTTAGTCAGTTTGATAGGAAAAAGCTGGAAGTCTATACTAACACCACCTCCTCTTCCTCCTTTTCCCTTGCAAATGCTAGGCAAGTGCACTACCACTGAGCTGCATCATCCCCTTTTTATTTTGTGTGTGTAGGGAGGTGCAGGGAGGGTGTTTCAGTAAATTGTGCAAGCTGACCTTAAACTTGCTGTCATCTTTCTGCTTCGGCCTCCCAAGTGGCTGAGATACAGGCCTGGACAGCACGTTCTGAGTAACAGGAAACTAGTTGGTTTCTCTGGGCCTTCCCAGATAAAGGTGGCACTTACCCTACCCCATTTAGTGGAGCACATTGTAACTATGAGCTTCTGGTGTTGCTCTTTTGTTTTGGGGCTGAAACTAAACTCACTACTTAAAGTAATACATTATTTATTTTTTAAGATATATTTTTATTTTATGTGCATTGGTGTCTCCCTGCCTGTGTGAGGGTGTCAGATCCCTTGGAACTAGAGTTATAGACAGTTGTGAGCTGGCATGTGGATGCTGGGAATTGAACTTGGGTCCTCTGGAAGAGCAGCCAGTGCTCTTAACCGCCAAGCCATCTCTGTAGCCAAGTAATATATAATTAGACTCTTACCTTTCAGTGCACCCTTCAGTGGCTTTTTGCTTTGTGTTTCCCATGTTCTTTTATTCCATAGCAGTGGTTACTTAAGAGCCATCCATGTTACTACAGTGGGATGTCTCAGTCCTTTTGTTCAATGTGACATTTTGGGCCACTTCATTAAATTACATTAAATGATATGTTTTGTTGCTGAACAGTTGAACTACAGTGTGGATAGCATCTCGGAATTTTTTTGAAAAATATCCCTATAGTACAGTTTGAGCTTGTAAGGAGAAGTAGTTAGCTCCTCTAAGGTAATGCCTTTGCAGAATTATTTCTTTATTACTGTTTGGTTGGATTGATGTCGACAGTGAACACAAAGGCTTTGATGTTTTATATGGCATTCTTCCTCACTAATTAACTTCATTAGTGTAGTGGGGAAGAATACCATATAAAACATCAAAGTCTTGATGTTTAATCACAACTTTAAAGTCTTCGACTCTTCGATTGCCAAACACATTTCAATTAGTTGAAAGAAGGTCGAAGATTCTGTTTCCCTTCTCTGGCCTTCAAAGCTTTTCCAGATTCTTTTCTGGTTGACTTTTGGTACTTGATCCTAAGTGTTAATATAGACAAGCTAAAGTGGCCGTGGAGGACACAAATAATCTTCCTACAAGCTATAATCTAGTTTCATTGAGAGCCTCAGTTTCAACAGAAGGCAGTCATAAATTCTCCTTTTGAGTATTAATGGAAGTAAGTATGATTGATATAATAATAGGTCTTATTACTTTGTTTTCTGTTGTCACAAAATATCTGAAGCTGGTTATTTTAAAAATATAAAGATTCCTTAGCTCACTGTTCTTGAGAGTGAGACATAATAATGGTTCATGTTACTTTGTTTTCTGTTGTCTCAACATATCTGAGGCTGAACATCTTAATTGGGGTGGGTCTATTTGTTGGCCTCTGGTGAGAGTCTTGTAAGACATGATAATGGCATGAACATACTTGTTGGATGGGAAGGTAGAGGGATTCAGGGCCTGCACAAACCATAATAATCCCTTTTGAGGGTAGCCCTCTCTGTGTCGCCTGATTACCTTGCACTAAGCATCTTCTCTTGATGGTCCCACCACCTTTCAACATCATCTGGGCACCAAAGAACAAGGACATTATTCAACTCACCTCTGTCTGGATCACCATGGGCTAATGTTCTCCTGAACTCTCCAGTGTTGTCAAGTTAGAGCCACTTCATGTTTCCGTGTTACCATGTGTAGTTCAGCCTTTCAGTTCAGTAGTCTTGTATTTACATGTATTTAATGTGAATTCCTAAATGACCAACAACAGGAACTCTTCCTCTTAGGTCTTTCCACTCAGTATATGTTCTTTGTTTCTTTTTTTTTTTTCATAAGGTTTTACAATAGCAATAATGTAATTCAGATAAGCAATTATTGTAATTGACCTTGATGCTAAGTGTCCTTGGCTTTTACCGTCGTTTGCTTATATCCTGAGGATGGCCAATTATCTCATAATACCCACTTCATTGAGATTATTGTTTTAATTATCACATTCAAAATATATCTCTTTGTCATCATTGTAGAGTCACACATGGGAATGTTACATACAGGCATTCAGAAGTGGGTTAAGAGTGCTGCACTTTATCTCAGGACAGGGTTGAGGTTGAAGTTTTTCTCCCTTACAGCTCTGACCTATGATTTTGGAATTTGCAGTTTCTTATCTGTTGTTCATTATTGCATGATTGGCTGCAGGGCTAGCAAGTCTGGGATCTCCCTGAGCTAATTGTGTTCTTGCAGAGGTCCCTAAGGTAATGTGGTGCCAATGGCTATGCAGTTCTAGTTGATTAGGCATTCTGATTGATAGCAGTCAGCAGTGGCTTGCCATTAGCTGACTCTGCCTTAGGTCATAGGTTGTTGACTGTGGAATCACCCAGGAGCTTTTTAAATATAATTGCTCTGGGATAGGGCCAAGGTGTTCCTCTCCCTCTAACTTTTTCTCCATTGTGTTCTCCCTTCCCCTCCCTTTTTCTCTCTCTCCTTATGTGCAGCAATAGCTGAGAACCACTAGATTTTATCAGTGTAATTGTAAGTCATGTGGCTGGTTTTTTTTTTTTA
The DNA here is from genome assembly GCF_000317375.1 of Microtus ochrogaster. Taxonomy (NCBI): domain Eukaryota; kingdom Metazoa; phylum Chordata; class Mammalia; order Rodentia; family Cricetidae; genus Microtus; species Microtus ochrogaster. Next base: position 44,739,824 of record NC_022015.1, on the reverse strand, counting down.
TTTATTTCTTTGATAAAGTTAAGGATGCCATTTGTCACATGACTTACATGGTCATATAAGCCCTGTGAGGTTAGGAGTATTTTCATGGGGTACCTAAAACTCCTTTTCTTTCTGAATTAAGAACCTATATCTGATTTAAGATGCATGAAGTTGGCTTTACTGACCAACCTGATTTCAGTTTTATGTACACATGCATACTTCTCCGAAGGAAGTCATTTAGCTAAAACTCCGACATCTTCCTCTGATCTATCCTCTTCTCATCATAATTGTTCTGTGATCCAGCTCTGGATAACTGTAGTAGTTGCTAATTGGTTCCTGCTTCAAGCCACTAAGACCTTCTTTCATAATCTCATTCAGAATTTTGCTATTTTAATTTAACATGAATTGACGTGCATACAGAATATATATTTTACGTTTATAGTTGTTCTTATTTTTAATTACAAAGGATGGATCTAAAAAGATATTTTCTGTCCATGAGGCTTTCAAAATTCTTACTCTAGTTTAACTGAGAAGGAGTCTGATGGGAAGGTTTGAGAATTTAGACCTTTCCCAAGACCTTGGATTCATTTTTATACCATGAGTACCTTTACTGCCTTTTGGTGACATGTAGAATAAATCTCAGGCCTTACTGAGGCCTAGTGGGTCTGCACAATTATCACCACCCTACTTTCCATACTGTCCTCTGAGACACAACACTCTACCCTCCATGTTTTCTAGTTCTACCCTCTGATTTATCTCCTTTTGTAGCACAGAGTGTTTGCACTTATTTTTAATTTATTTTATTGATAACTTAGGTTATGTTCCCTATTTAAGTTCCTTTGCCTGTTCTTTTTTCTGTAACCTTAGTGTCTTGGGCCTAGCAAAGTACCTGGCTACCTACCAAGGTGCCTCTCACTTATCATTATACTTGAATTCTTGTTGGAGTCATTTGTCAAGTTGTGTGAATGTGGAGATGCAGGTGTATGGCACATTTCTGTCACCACGAGTCAGGATTGTTCTAGAGGCAAATTTAACTTGAATTCTACAGATTGGAGAGAAGGAAGCACTAAGATAAGTGTGTAGCTAGAGTCAGAGTTGAGAGCATGCTTCTTCTTTCCATATGTCACAGCAGGTCAGTCTCTCAGCTTCCAGCTGCCCGGAGGGGGTTCTTGGTCAGGGCTTAACCTGTGCCTTTTAGGGCGAGTTCCAGAAGTAAGCAGAAAAGGGCAGCGTACCTTCCCCTTCATATAGTTATCACAAGCAACTGTCATTGGCCTCCATAGTTCATGTCATAAACTGGATAGTTTACACAATAGAACTATACCTCTTAAAAGTTTGGAAGACTCAGGAGTCTTGGTCAAGATATCTCCCATCAAGAGTCTTGACGAAGGGCCCATTTCTGAGTCATAAGCAGCACCTAGCCATGTTTGTCATATTAGTAGGAAGAGCAGATACTTCCTCTAGTTGTCTAACAAGCTTACTCATTCAACTCATAAGGCTCCACACTTGACCTAATCCCCTTTCACAGGTCCCACTTTCAAATACAAACACATTGGGCTTTAGATGTTAACTTAGAGTTGTATGGGAACATAGGCATTTAGCCTGTAGTCAGAAATCTTTATAGAGCATAAACCCCTATCTCCGTTGGGCAGCTTTGAAAGTAGAAGCTTGGAAGGGTTGCCTGACCCAGAATCACATAGCTTATAAATGTTAGACCAAAACCTGAAACCACAGTTCACACACTAGAGCACATGCTTATTGCATGATGTACTTCTTGAGATTCTATGCCATGGAAAGCTGGTGTCTTGTTACCTTTCACTTCCCAAATGTCTATGCTGTGTCATTTGAATAATCTTTTGTTCTTGGAGACATTCTTGAAAGTCCTAAACTGGAATCTTCTGAAACAGATCACTGCTCCTAAGATACTACAAGCTGAATACCAGATCAGAGGACATTGGCCTTATTAATGGAGGACTTCCTATGATGGGATGTTTATATACATATGTGCATATATGAAAAGAGAGACAAGCACAGAAGCCATGCCTGAGTTGCAAATTACTCATATTCATTTATTTGGTTAGCAAATACAACATTGTCCTTGCACTACAAAATGAAGTCCATTGAGCCATTTTAGTTTTTAATTGCAAAAATGTACTCCTAGACTAGTGTTTTTTCTTTTTAGTAAAATGGTGATTAATCAAATAGTATTCATTTTATTTCTCCATACCACAAGAGTATTTTCTTCTAGTCCATTTTCAGCATGCTGCAATTTTGCACCAATTAGTTTGATGCTGAATTGCATTTAGTTCCATTCAGTTCTGTTTACTGAGTAGCACTGTAGTGATTAAATGTCATAGAGTACACCAAATATACAAAAGTAATTAACCCAGAAAGGACATGTTTAGAATAAAGGTCAATAGCCTCTTTAGCCCATAGTGCCAACATCATGCTAAGTGTTGACAGAGGTGTTGCTGGTAGGTGTGTGTGTGTGTGTGTGTGTGTGTGTGTGTGTGTGTGTGTGTGTGTGTG
>NC_022015.1:44682819-44737216 GCF_000317375.1 Microtus ochrogaster | reverse complement strand
TGTGTGTGTGTGTGTGTGTGTGAGAGAGAGAGAGGGGGGGGAGATAGAGGGAGAGAGAGAGAGAGGGAGGGAGGAAGGGAGAGAGAGAGAGAGAGAGAGAGAGAAGGTCAAATGGAAGAAAGGGAGAGTATTCAGACTTGTCTGCTATGGTAAGTAGAATGGAATATGGAATGCTAAGATTTTTCTCATCAGATTGTAGTGGCACTCTACTTATTGTTTGGAAAACGGGTGAGACAATAGACTGCAATTTTGACTTGCCTGTCAACATTTCAGCACTGATAGTGCCAAGATCTTTCTTGGTTTAACCAGAGTAATCTTTTTTTAAAAATTAAGATATATAATCACATCACTTTCTCTTTTCCCTTTCCTCCCTCCTCTCCCAAGTTCTTCCAACTCTTTCCATGTACCCACAGCCTAACTCTCAAATTTATAGCCTCTTCTTCCCTGTTTTATTATTGTTGCATATATGTACATGTATGTATGTATATACATCAAAATATAAATACAACTGGTTTAGTCTGTTGTTTGTGGGCATATGGTAACTAGAGTAATCTTGATGCAGACTAGGTGACTCACCCTTTCTTCCAGAGTTTTATACCCAGTCCAACCTGTATCTGCAGATCTGTCATTGAAAAGCTGTTGCTTAGTCATTTCTCTTGAAATCTTTGCTCATATATCTAAGCATTTTTATCTCTTATGTTTTCATCCCTCTATATTTGAGTCACCATCAATCACAGTTAATATTAATGAATTATTAATACATAATTGAAACTGCATAAAACAGCAGGTAGTTGATATTGTAAAAAATAAAGAAAAAATTAATAAAAAGCTTTTTCTCAAGGATTGCATCTTTCTGTTTTATAGTTAGCTATTTTTCCCCCATTTGTATGTGATGATTTAGCTGCCCAAGTGGGAAAAAAGAAGAAAATTTTCCATTTAAGTAAAAGCCTTAGAAGGAAATCCCTAGGGATTATTATTTTTAAATGACCATCACAGAAAAATTACTAGGACATGAGTCCTTGGGAATCTCACCTTTTCACTGGTCAATCTTCAGAGAAAAAGTGCTTCTCCCTAGCTACAGACAGCTATTGACCATATGATAAGCAACAGGGATGAAGTTAACTGAAAATGGCCCCTCTTCTGCCAGAAATGTATCCCTTTTAGAATATTGAAGGAAATTGGTGGCCTTGATATGTTTCTTCAACAGCACTCACCATATATGCAGTCAGAGGCAAGGCTGGCACAGACCCTGAAAGAAGACCTGCACCCTAGATTGGTGGAGTTGCAGCAAAGAAAGGTATCACTTTGGATTCACCTCTACCCAACACTGCTTACCTCTGTTTCAGTTTTATGTTTCCCATTGTTTCCTCTTAATACGTTTTCAGCCTAGTTCACTTTCAAAATCACCACTTTGAAAGCCTTCTTCCTTTGGTGTGCCTACCTACACAAACTCCCACCCACCTCTTCACAGACACACAACTATTAAGACCACAGAAGTGATTATATTGAATGTCAAGGATTCAAAAGACTACTGTCAAACAGTATACACTTGCTACATATGTATACTTTCCAGTAACTAGGTAATGAAAATCACATGTGACGGAGAGCATACTCCATGTTCCTTTGTTCAACAGCTGTAATGAGGCAGTGGTGCAGAAGCCAGGAAAGGAGATGAGAAGCCGAAATGGAGATCACTTGAGGTCCAGGCCTGGCATTACAGGTCAAGAACTATGACAGTTAACTGATATAGAAAAACTGAAAAATTCTTAGCCTCACAGGCCAGAAAAGAAAATTCTTGCCAGAACTTGCATAAAACTCTCAAGTGAAAAGACTTGGGTATCTACTATAATAAAGAAATTTCCAGGTGAATTGGGAACAGTAGATAGGAACTGTTCTACCTGTCCTATCATAGGGCTGAGGACTTGCAATGTTAATGGGTGTTTATTTCTCTTACGACTTTTGAATTTGTGTTGCCTAATATGGTAACCACAAGCCACACGCACCTGTCAAGCAACAGCAATGTGGCCTTTCCAAGATAAACTATGAGTATAAACTGCAAACCAGCCTTTGAAAGTGCAGTACTAAAGAGGAGAGATTATAAAATATCTCAAATGATTATATTGATTATGTATTGATACAGTATATTTTATGTCTGGAGTTATATATGTAATTGAAATTAATTTTATGGTTTCTTTTACATTTAATACTGTGGCTACTAGTAAAATAAGTACATGTGTGGCTATATTACATTTATATTGACAAATTCTATTCTGAGATCCAACTCACTTTTTGTTGAAAATTTTATCAGCTGTAAGCATTAGAAACTAGCTATTCTGTCCTAACATGAAGACCAGAGGTTTAGATTGACAACCTTAAACTACTAGGCAGTTTGTATTTAAATTGGTTGATTTTTTTTTTAATTTCCTTCTGTGTTCCTGAAGAAATGCTATCATACATTGTATAGAACATTTGAAGAATACATATGAGGTTTTTTTTGTAGCTAACACTCTCAAAGTGATATATGTTTAACCTTATGTAGATTGAAATATTTTACTAGAAAAAAAACAACATGAAAAGACCAAGGTAAGGATCTTGACATATTAAGGTATGGCTTGCCAAAGCTTAGTGCTAAGTCATTACCCTGCTTTAATTCTTCTAAACAGCTGTTGGGATTATATTGGTATTTATATACACACACAAACAAAATATAGCACAAGATAGTTCTTAAGCAATTTACCCTACCAGAAAATTCTTAAACTTTGGTTTTTCGGACAGTCAAATTTCTATACCCCATTGAAGGGGAGTTAGTAGCATTGATAATATGGCAGTAGGTAAAAGAGTAGTTTAGGGTATATCTCACATATTTTTATTCTTCCAAAAGAAAATGACCAATGCGTATAACTCTAATTAGTGTAGAGTCCACATACAAATATTTTAAGTATCTTGTTAATGAGGGCAGAGAATTCTTGGGGAGAACAAAAGCACATGACTGTGTTAAATTTTGCAAACATGAAGGCCACTGAATTGAAAGGCACAGAATGGACTGGACGATTAAACATTTGTGTACAATAAAAGTTGTATTGCTTGGCAAATGTTTATTACAGTTTCTGTTAAAATTGTGATAATCAAGGCGAAGTACTTACACACACACACACACACACACACACACACACACACACACACACCCCAAACCCTGCACCATTGCCTCTTCATGTGGCCCATAGCTTGGACCACATGCAGGGTAACTGTCATGTGAGGAAAGCTAAGACACTTGTATAAAAGTCAAATTCACTCACTTCTTTGGCATCAAAATGTCATGTTCTTGCCCCCAAACTACCAGAAAAAAGTAAATGTATTTAATGAAATTTCTGGTGCAGAGCCAACAGTCTTATTCCAGGAAGAGGAAATAACAGTCAAGAAACCTCAAGAGGACATTAAGATAATGTTCTAATTTAAAATCAATTGTATTGATACCTTATAAATTATTAGGGCATTTTATCCTGACCAAGTAATGTGTAATGCCGAGACCACAAAAACAAAGCATGAATGACTAAATATCAAAGTGTTGTTTTACTATTTCATGAAGTAAAACAATGTATATGTCTTTCGTATTCTAAGTACTTTGACTTATGATGGAAAGGCAAGCTGTGGAATTCCTTTATCTCTTTATTTCTTCACTTCATGTATATTCAGTAAATCCTTGTTGAGTGAAGATTGTGCAGTAGTTTCCACCATTGCCAAAGAGGATTGGCTCTTCATACAGGCTTATTATAATAGATGCTAAGTATTCTGCTCACAATATGAGCTGTTCAGGCCTTACAGAGACCTTAGAGCAATGCCCCCACTCTAGCCCCACCTGCTGGGAAATGAAAACTTCAATAATTGTAGTAAGTTCTAGCTAATAAAAACTGATGCAGGCCAGTCTTAAACCAAAGGCTATCTGACTTTATGTTCACAGTGTGAAAACTGGAAGTGCTGTTTCAAAACCACCTATCAGACTGTTAGTCACTCTGGTTTGATTATATGCAGCAGTTTGTCTTGACCCAAGTTTCTTACTAGAAGAGAAACAGAAAAATAGCAATAATAACAACAAAAACTTAAGAGTATGTCCTTCATGAATTGCTACAAAGATGAAACATAGTAAAGGTAGACTTCATTATATAGAAATTATATTAAATATTCTTTTAACAAGGGCAGATCTTCACAAAGTTCCAGCTATTTTTGAAGGTGAGTTTTGATTTATGTTAATTTGAAAACAATTTCTGTGAGATTGTCTGCAGAGTATGCTTTTTCTGACAGCCATAATCAAGCAGGTCATTTAAATAAAAGTCTTGGTGTAATGAGCAGTAAACCAACACCAGTGACTGACTCAGAGTTTTGCCACAGTCAACAGCAATTTAATTTACATAAATCTGCATGTGATATGAATTGTCATGTGAGACTTATGCATTTTGACCAAATGATTTTCATTTTTAAGGTATTATATTTCTCACAGCTGAGGTTCATTCATTTGCTCTCTGGAAATATGAATATTTTGGTTATTAATAGTCAATAAAAATATCAATCACATTCTCCTGGGATATGGTGCTATATTAGTTTGTTGTACATAAATTTATTGGGCAGTCAATGTTTTTTAGAAATCTGGAGCATTTGTAAAATGTGCAGTGCTTCATCACTGAGACACAGCAGAACTGTGATTTTCGGAAGTCGGGCTGGAGGAGACAACTCAGTAGCTAAGAGCACTTACTGTTCTTGAAAGGAACTGAGTGTAGTTCTCAGCACCCACGTGACAGCTTACAGTCATTCTTACCTCCAGTTCCAGGGCATTCATAACACCAAGCATGCCCTCCCTCAGTGTACATACATACTCTCGGGCAAAAAACTAATGCTTGTAAAAGGAAAATAAATCTTTTTGAAAGAAAGTAAGTTACTAGTCATTGTTTGCTTTTTTGGTATAGGTATGCATTTTCAGCTTGTCTAAGAGGTTGCAGAGGATATGTTGATTCTGGACTTTGGTTGTAGCATCAGTAAAAGGACCTCTGGGTATCTTGGTCCTCCTCTGACTTCTGAGTTTACCATGACCCACTCATACTAAGGTTTGAAACTACATTTCAGTTAGAATAAAAGTGTAATTTGACATCTAAATGATTATTGTTGACATAAAAGAAGCCTGGAAAATAAAGCAAACTCCAATCAGATTTTCATGGTGCCCCTTGGCTCTTCATTGTCCCTGTTTTCCTGACTAAAACCTGACTTACTCTTAAGTGCCTAGTAGATAATGAAGGCAACACTCATCACCAGTGAGTGAGTTTTAGGATTTTTTTTTCACATTTGTCTGTTTGTTTGGGCAGGACACACACCTGCCACAGAGTATGCATGGAGGTCAGAGGAGGAAGAGTTCTATCTTACCTTCCACTATATGGGTTCCAGATAATAAACTCAGGTTGTCAGGCTTAGTGGCAAGTACCTTTACCCGCTGAGCTAGCTGTCTTGCCAGCCCAAACTTTTAGGGTTCTTTATCTTAGATGTTCATTCAAATTTTAGCATATTATTTCTACTTATGACCTTTAAGTGGGCAGGGATGTCTAAGCATAATACATTTGTGAATGAAAAGCAGAATTAATTTGGGGGACATTTTACAAATTTTAAAATCCCATATGAATATGGTATTTATAGTTCTTTCTCTGTCATATAGAATCAGAACTTTACTGTGATTGTTGAAAGGTATGCTTTGGTTTATTGAAATCCTATCCCCATGGGCCTTTGGAATGTATGTGTTGAGGGGAAATACTACAAAGTGCCTGAAATAGTCCTCACATGGACTTTCTTTTTCACAATCTGTAGTAAATAGAAACCACAGTATAGTGAGGTATCAGCATTACTGTCATTGAGAGGCTAGGCTCTGTGCTTAAGACTATTTCTTGACCTTTATATAAACTGTTTTTCTTCATCCTCAAGCCCAGTGGGTGAAGATAGTATCTTACTATCCCAAACTACAAAAAGGTTGAATGAAGGTAAATATTATTCCTGGGGCTACAGGGCTGTTAAATAGAAGACTCCATGCTGTCTGACTCCAGAGTGCTCTTGACTGCTATTATAGTTAGTGTTCCCTGTTATTAAAATTAGCTAAGTATATTAATATGACCTTTATAGAACTCTTTCCCATACACGCCATCTTTGATCTGGAGGTGGACAGGTGTTGGAGTTGTTGGAAGTATTAGTTCTATAGCAGATTTGACCAACAGCTTAAGTAAAATCTAAGGTGGATTTCAGAATGAGGACTAGAAATTTTTCCTTTTGGAAAAAGCCTGTTTTATAATAGTAGGAATAGCTGTAAGGTACATTTGTACTGCCAGTATAATTGGGGTATACAGGAGGTGGCAATTAACAGACTTACAACTAGCTGGTCAATATACAAAAAGTAAGACTTTGGAGTGATCAAACCTAGATGGAACATATATATATCACACTACACCTCTTCAAGGTAAGGGATCTATTGGACAAGGAGGCTGAAAAACATAAAGGAAACTGTTTTCTGGGTATAAAAGGGCAGCTATCCACAGTTACCCCCAACTTTTTTATTTTAAATACGTCATTTTATTCCTTTTCCTGATAAAAATGGATTTTTTAAATGCAGAGCTTTACAAAACATTAATATCCAGAGTATTTTTGACTTTTAAATTGATCTGTTTCTGTGATTATCCATGTATAACATATTGCTTGTATTATGATAAATTGTAATGAATTTTTTTTTTTCTGAATGAGCCTAAATGTTTAGATGTGAATAGTGCCCTGATGGGGTTCCAGTAAGTGTCTTAGGTAATAAGCTATGGAAATAAGCAACTTAACTAAGCTTTTATGATAATCAAAGAGATGTTAAAATAAACTTTTCTAGCAGAATCATGATTGTCTTTATCATCATTTAAGTCTCCCCATTCCCATACTCAGGGAAGACCCAAGTGCCCATCCAGTAGCAGAGTGGTAGACTTCTAAGCTGTGTGGTGAGAATCCATGCCAAGCCAGTTTGACTCTAGAGCAGTTATGTTATTAGGGTGTTGCTGATCACCTCAATATTCATTGAGCAGCTTAACCTTTAAGTGCTAATGATAATTACTTTATTATTTTACTAGCAAAATGTAATGTGTAACGGTTCTGCAGTGAAATTATGGCAGGAGCCTGGAGAGATGGATGACTCAGTGGAATTTAGATCTCCAAAAACAGGGTGGACATGGTGACCCCTCTGTAATCCCAGCATTCAAGAGGAAAACACCTCTTGTAGAACAAGTTGCCTGGCTAGACTAGCACAAATGGTTGACTCTTAGTTCATCAAGAGACCCTGCCTAAATAAGTAGAAAGAGACCATGGAAGACACCCAGCATCAAATACCACATGCATGAACACATGCATGTAAACTTAAATACAGATGTGCACACATACTACACATACATTCATACAACATACAAAGAAAGCTGACCATACAACAAACAACAACCTTAAGAAAAAGGAAGCTGTTTGATTTAACATGGATGATAGTAAATGAGCACTAAGACGAAATAGGTACTGGGCAGTGTTGGTGCAAGGCCAGTTGTGGCGCATGCCTTTAATCCCAGTACTTGGGAAGCAGAGGCAGGCAGATCTCTGAGTTTGAGGCCAGCCTGGTCTACAGAGCAAGTTCCAGGACGGCCAAGGCTAAACAGAGAAACCCTGTCTCACAAAAGAAAACGAAAAGACAAAGACAGCATTACTTTTTAGCATTAATTTTTGAGAATGTATTCATTATTTTTTAGCAATTGTTTTTTCCTCCTTTGAAGAAAGTTGAAATGACTGGAAGTCGAGTGTCAGAAGGCTTAGATAGCGTCAAACATACATACGCACACAAATTCTTCATTTGTAAAATACCAAATTGGTAGGAGAAGGCATCTCATTGGTTAAAAAATAATAATAATAATAATAATAATAATAATAATAATAATAATAATATGGAGAAAGGGTGGAACCTTTTTTTGCAGTTCCAAGGCACCCTAGCACATTTTACTCAAATGATAACCTGTGAAATTCATTCAGTGACCTTCTTCAATATATCTAATGGGTTTTTTAAAATGCTTTTGTTCTTTGGGAATTTCATTCACTGTGTTTTGATCGTGTTCATTCCATACCCCAACTCCTCAGATCCACCTCTACCTCTTCAGTCATCCACATGGACTTTGTGTGTGTATGCTTTTGTAACTGCTGTGAGATTCTGTGGATAGCTGCCCTTTTATACCCAGAAAACAGTTTCCTTTATGTTTTTCAGCCTCCTTGTCCAATAGATCCCTTACCTTGAAGAGATGGAGTGTGATATGTATGTTTCATTTAGGTTTGATCACTCCAAAGTCTTACTTTTTGTATATTGACCAGTTAGTTGTAAGTCTGTTAATTGCCACCTCCTGTAAGAAGTAGCTTCTGTGTTGAGGATTGAGAGATTTTGCTGACCTACGAGTATAGTAATAAGATGATTAAGAATCATCTTAATGCTATGTGCATTTTAGAAGGATATTAATATATTCTTCCCCAGAGCCTATGACCTATCTAGCCACAAGTTTTTAGCCTCATTGTTAGTGCTAGATGGAGTTCCATGTTGTAGAACAGACCCTAACTCTAATTAGAATGTTGATTACACCCTTAACAGTCATGCCACTATCGCAACAGTGACCATATCTGGCCAGGCTAACTTAGGAAGTTTACAGATGAGTACAACTGATAACATTTCTCCTCCAGTAGCATACATTGTACCCTCCAGCACTAGGAAAGCTAGCCAATAGAGATGAAGCTTCCAATTCAGTATCAACTTGATTTCATCATATTCTGTGACTCAAGTGGCTTTAGCATTAGGGTCTTGCTGTCATTTTCTAGATGGTAACCAAGAGCAATAGCAATAACCTTAAATGCATAGGAGTTTGTGGGATTCCTTTGGCCAACAACTCGAAGCAGTGATTCATTCCTGGTATTGTTTTTTTTTTTTATTTGATAGTAGTTTCTGGTTGGGTTACTTCTCCCCCCCCCCTTCATTTTAAGGTAACTTCATTTAAACTCTTTTTTATGTGTATATATATTTTAGGAAGCTTCTATATGATATTTTCAAAAGATTTTTAGGTGTTAGGTATCTCTTCCCAAATTCCCTCCTCTACCCTACCCTCCCACCTCCCGCCAATTTAATTATCTGAGGAGTTTTGAACTAGATTGAAACACATGTTGAGGGCCATTTAGAATTCTTTGTGTTTAAAAACATTCCTGGCCAGTTCTATGCAGCCCACCTTGCTGGGTGCCCCACTTCAGGGGAGCTACAGTCTGAATGAAGTAGGAAGGAGTTTTGTAAATAAGCAGCAGTCTAGTTATTGCACATGCTCTGTTCACTGAATAAACAGCATATTAAGGGAACAACAGGAAGGGAGTAACTAATTCTGCCAGGAAGCATCTGAGGAAGCTTTGAAAACTGACCTTAAGAGTTGAATTTTATGTTAAAAGATACTGAGCAAAAGGGCACCTCTGTAATCCCATGGAGAAAGATAAAGATACTGTGAAAATACATAGAGCTCTGAGGAACATGCTCAATGCACTGATGGCAGCGGGGCAGGGCCAGGACCATGGAATGGCACTCATAGTGGATGCTTTGGACTACAGTCAAAATCAGGAGTTAAAATGTCTTTCCTAAAGTTGTAGGAAACCAGTTGTTTTTTTAAAAGAAGACTAAGGATAGATGACTGAATCTATTTTGGGGAAATAGAAGATTCTAAAAGTATGGAGAACGTATTAAGGGTAATAACTAGATAGGAAGTTCTGACTGGAAACCATTGTCTTTGTGTGTTACTACAGTGACTATAGAACCATACCAAATTGGGATTGGTAAGTGTAGGAAGCAAAAATGTCAAGTCTTATGACTTAGAAATAAACTGAAACTAGAAGTCTTTAGAGACATTTAAGTTAATTAGTCTCCTTCTAAATTTCTTTGGGAGCTGGTGATGTAGCTAAATCATAGAGAACATTTGCTATGGGGGAGGCTCTGGGTTAGAACCCCATCACCATAAAAACAAAAATCATCTGATTGTTTTAGTCTTTGTCCTTAGTGAATAATGACCAAAGCCTTTTCTGTCATTTAGCCCAAGATTGGGGTGGGGGTTGTTAAGGGTAGAGTGTGTGTGTGGAGGTTAGTGAATAACTTGAGATATTATTGGTCCTTGCCTTTAAATTTTTTTGAAAAAAAAAGTCTATTGTGTGCTGCGGTGTACAGGAAACCATCTAGCTTCTAACCTTCTGGGATTCTCTTGTCTCTACCTTCTGTCTCCCTGTAGAAGGGCTTGAGTTATAAGCACATGCTGTTTCTTCCAGATTCACATGGAGTTTTTAGAGAGGAGCACTGAGGCCAATGAACCATCTCCCTAGCTCATGGCCTGACAGATTCTTGAGGGTAGTTTTTGTTTTCACTTTTCCATCCATAGTTTTAAGCTATCATACATATGCTCAATTATCAGCTGACTTTCATGGCAGAGAATCACATTTCTCAGGCTTCAAGTCTTGTCACCAATGTAGGGACACCTCAGGTTAAGTGCCCGTTGAAAGAATAGACATCAAGCCTGTGGCCTGAGCCTACGCCAGTAGCCCCTTACTGTGGTTTCCTGAGGCATGAACCCACTTCCTTTGCTCTGGCCACAGTGAGTTTAGGGTTTCCAGAAACAAAATGAGTAGGCTTATGAAGAACATAAAGAAAATAATACAGTTGATGTTTGCAGGCATTTTTTTTCTTGCTTCTGCATGTTCCAGGCCGTAGATGTAGGCTGAGTAAAATATTCTGTAATTATGGCCTATGTATCACATGGCCACCACATTTGGTTACTCAAGCCTTTAATGATTATTTTCCTTTTTTTTAAATTTTTTTAATTGAAAAACTACTGGTTATCCTTTAAGCTCAGCTGTATTCAGTTTCTCTGTGGAAGTTTCAAATACCTACTTTGTGTCAGCCAGTAAACTTCACAAAACAAAACAAAGCCACGCCTATCTTTCCCTGGGTTCCGTTTCTTGTGTTTCCTCCCTTTCCCAACTTTGTGTAAGTCTTGAGCAAGATGCTTGAGATACTTGAGACCAGATCTGCTCTTGGGGTTCGTACTCAGCCTGCTGTCCTTTTTATTCTCTTTTTTACTCATCTTTCTATTTTGTCTTTCTGTGTTTCTTTTCCTCTGTACCTCTGTCTTTCTCCTTTCATCTCCTCCTCTGTCTCCTGTCTCCCTTTAACAGCTCCCCAGGCATGCACTACAGCACTAAATAAATAAATAAATATTTAATTGCTCTTCTAAGTGAATGATTTTTTTCAACCCAGTGTCTGTTTCTAATTCCAGAGCTCTTCGGTATCCCCATCAGCTAGTTTCCGAGGTTCTGAGAAACACAGGAACTCTACAGACTATTCTTCAGAGAGCAAGAAACAGAAAACAGAAGAAAAGGAAATTGCAGCTCGCTATGTAAGTTCATCCACCTTTGCTTTGGTGGAGGCCAATTTGTCTTGTTCTTTATATCAGCTGCTAATTTTAACCATTACCAGCCAATTGTAGAACATAGGATAACAATATCCTTAAGAGATTTTTTTAAATATAGTATTTCTAGCTGTGTCTCAAGCTATCTCCATCAACTAGCTGAAGCTATGTGTGTATGTTTACGTGCACAAACATACATGTATATGTGTACATGTGTATACATGACCACAGTGCTTTTCTATAACATCTAATCTAAGACCTAGGTATACTAGGACATTATTTGTTAGGGTAGTTTATTTCCAGAACTTTATGTGGTTAGCTTAGACGTCCATAATGTTCTTCACATGAACTGATACTCGTTTTCCTCTAGTGGAAGGTCCTATAAGAGAAGGGAGCTTGCTGGGTAGGAAGTGTGGAGGCAGGTATTTGTTGCTCTGCTTCCCATCAGTAGGACTGTGAACTTCACAAGATGCGCAGACTTTGAATTTTTACCTCACAGTTTAACTATGCAATAAGTTAGTTGCTCAGAATTTTGTTTTCTTTTTTTTTTAATTTATTTATTTATTGAGGATTTCTGCCTAAATGCTGCCAGACCAAATTATGCCCCGCCACACTTATAGTCTGTGTTTAGATGGGTGTGAAGTTTGTGTTCTGAGTTTTAGAGTACTAAGCAAGCTATTGTACTCCATTTTTCAAGAATGGGAAATGGAATCATTTCCTAACTCATAACATCAACATGAAGAATGAGGAAGAGTACATTGTAGAGTGCATTGTAAAATGTGAGAACTCTGTTTGATACAATTTTCATCACATCACATAAGGACCTGGCGTGGGCACATAAATGTAGCTGAAACTGTGATGTTGCTTGTTTTTACTGGGGCTAGAGATAATGCTTCTCCATTCTCTGTACAGGACAGTGATGGTGAGAAGAGTGATGACAACTTAGTAGTTGATGTGTCCAATGAGGTATGTTTGTGGCTAGCTTCCCTCCCTGCTGCTCTGCAACTGTAACAAAGGCTCGTGGCCTACTTTTAAGAAACTATTACCGACTGTCCATTGCTGGGCCTCTCAAGTGCTGCTCCTTCCTTTCAATTGACACTATCCTTTTCCACCGCAAGAAGTTCGCAGGTGTCAGTGGTCGCCCTACTGACTGTACTGATGTTCCTTGCAGATTAGTGAGCTTTTTGTTGTTGTTTAGAATCTGACCTCAATACCAGATGTTTCCTTTAGCAATTTCAGTTAATTTTGTTATCTTTTTCAGAACATTTTGTGTTTTTAAGCAAGCTATTAAGTGCTTTCAGTTAGAAGAGTTCCCCAGTCAAGGACCTTGGTGTTGTGAGTCAGTTGTGAGTCTTAAATTTTTTCTTTGTAGGATCCATCATCCCCTCGAGGAAGCCCAGCACACTCCCCTAGAGAGAATGGCCTGGACAAGACACGCCTCCTGAAGAAAGATGCCCCCATCAGCCCTGCCTCTGTTGCATCCTCCAGCAGTACTCCTTCCTCCAAATCCAAAGAGCTTAGCCTTGTAAGCTACCCCATCCTTACCAGAATTGCCACTTCCAAGATAGTTTTTGAATTTTTATTTTTTATATATTTTACATTTTTCTTAGGGCTTGAATTTCCAATTGGTACATGTGTATTTCAGATATAAGTTTAATTAGAAAAGATGTTTTGGAGCAGAAAGGTTTACTAAATTGATGGCATTTGCTTCCTGAGTCTTTCTGTACGTTTACAAGTGAGATAATGGGTGAAAAACATCACACTGGAGTTAGGGAGGTGGTCTTATTGCCTGTGGTTTGTGGTGACCTTGGTTTGGGGTGTTAGTCATTTTATTACGAGCTGCATTTGAATTGCCAAGCTATGCACAGCTGTGATAATTTTAGCTACTGCCTCAGAAATATTCTGTCATTTATAAAAAGTCTACTTTGACTTAACACAAATGCCAGACTGAATTGCCTACTAGTCAAGATACTGTCCCTATACCTCTGCCTGTGACTGTGGAGTTGATTGCATTTGTGTGTAGCAAATCCTGTTTCTGTTTTTGTTTTTTTTTCCACCTCAACCCGTTTTTAATTTTTAAAAAAGGCATATGAAGTTTTCAGTGACCTTTTGAATTTACAACTAAAGGATAGGATATTCTTCAGTTTGTGTGCAGATGCAGAATATATGTGTGGATGGATATGATGGATGGAAAGCCTGATCACAGTCTGGGTTCAACACCCTTGTCTTTTCTTCTGGAACTCTGCTTGTCTCTTTATGGCCTCTCCTTTCTACTATGGGTTACATGATGCTTCATGTGGGAGTTTTCTAAGAGGAGCTAGTCATCTAGGGTACTTCTTAGGACATCAACAGTGTTTAGGAGCCTGGCATATCCATGGCCACCAGCATGTGGCCCACATTCAGGATGCATGGTTGGTGAATTTCTTTGGCCTCTGACTGAAATCAGGTTCCTAGAAATGACCTCAGGGCAGCTTCAGTGCAGGTTTTTCTGTAATGTGCCTCTCTGAGTCTTTGCCAGCTACTTTTTAATCAATGCAAATATAAGAGAAGCTGAAGAAATTTTTAAATTTCTTTTTTTGTTTTGCCTACTGTTTTAGTATTAAATTAACTCTTAAAATCATATTCTCCTGGCTGATATATTCCATCTCTTAATTAGAATGAAAAATCTACTACTCCCGTTTCAAAGTCCAATACTCCTACTCCGCGAACTGATGCACCTACCCCTGGCAGTAACTCTACTCCCGGATTGAGGCCTGTACCTGGAAAGCCACCAGGTGTGGACCCCTTAGGTTAGTAAGGGGGGAAATACTGTATACTTCTGTTTTCAAAAAGATTTTAAGTGACTTAAGTAATGCAATCTGTTAAAAGAGTGATAACCAGCACTGACCATTAGACAAAGTCAGTGTTCCAAATTAAGCATGTGACCCCACCCATGTCTAGCACGTGTTAAGTATTCAGAAAAATGGAATGGATACCCAAAAGGATTGAATGATTTTGAGAATAGTAAAATGAGTTCATTTGAATTATGGGTTATGTTATTAACGAATCAAACAATGTGCTACTATAGTTTTCTGTGTTTTTGGCTTTCTCTTCAGCATCGAGCCTAAGGACGCCCATGGCTGTACCTTGTCCATATCCAACCCCCTTTGGGATTGTGCCCCATGCTGGGATGAATGGGGAGCTGACCAGCCCTGGAGCTGCTTATGCTGGGCTACACAACATCTCCCCCCAGATGAGTGCAGCTGCTGCAGCCGCCGCAGCTGCAGCAGCCTATGGAAGATCACCTGTGGTATGTTTACCTGCTTTTATAATAGAGTTTGGGAACACACAGCATTGTTCTGCATTCTTTTTAATGTAGTTTATATAATACAAGGTATTTATGGAAGTATCAGAATGTTTCTGTATAAATTAAGATATGTGGATTATGTCTTGATTATTTTCTTTGGGAAGATGAGAAAGTTTGTGACTTTTTAAAATATAGTAATCATTTTGACATTTTAAACTATAAAATTGGGCCCCAAAGAAAATAAAAAAAACCTTTTGTTTTCTCTAATAAACTTCAACAGTCAGTAGTTTAATTTTTTTCTATTCTCCTGACCTGAATAAATGACCCTTTAAATCCTAAACATTCTTTCATTTTATCAATAATTACTTCTGTAAATGTCTCAAATCTTATTTTTCAAATAATGTATATTAGACTTTAAGTGCCATATTGTTCAAGGTATAGCAGATGAATGTCTCGTTTTTTGTTTTGTTTTGCATGGGACAATTTTAGGTGGGATTTGATCCACACCATCATATGCGTGGTGTGCCAGCAATACCTCCAAACTTGACAGGCATTCCAGGAGGAAAACCGTGAGTACCTTTTGTCCCTTTGGATTCATGCTGCCAAGCTCTAGTCCTTGCCTTACTTTTAGAATTTGGACATTGCTGAATAGGAATAGGGCTTCATTTTCTCTTAGCAAAAGACAAGGCATAGGGTTTTTAGTTTAAAATCAAGCCTTCATATAAAAGTGTAAGTTGTGAAAGTGCTCTGGCAGTCAGTGCTTCTCCATGTCTGTTACTGATTTCAAGGCAGTAGTGTTCAGAAAGTGTGATGTTTATATGCAAACTTAGATAATTAGAATTTGAACATATAGAGAACAGACATGCTGAACTTTCAAAAAAAGAAAAGAAAACAGGACAGTCTTCTGCTCAGTTCTATTTCCAGAACAGGTAGCTTGCTCATTGGCTTCTTTACTGTTAACTGAGCATTTGGAATGTCTGTTCACACTGCCCTGGAGTGATAACAGGCCGAGTACAACACGCCTCTTCTAGCCTCTTTTTCTGTTTGTAATCTCACCGCATCCCATTCCACAGTCTTGGTTTCGGTACACTTGCACTCTTTTGTTCCTCACTGCCTAAACACAGTTCTAATTAGATTGGTCTTCAAAGAAAGAACTTCTAAAGTGAGTATTTGGCTTTGAGAAAAAAGAAAGAGGAAAAAAGTGTTTTTTCTTCCCTTTTAGGAAACACACACACACATCAGTCTTGATTACATCTTTGCTGAGACTGTACCTGCCATACATATGCTGCATCCCTAGTCTTGACTATCCACACGTGACGGAGTCTGTCTCTCTGGCATTTATTCTCACTGATGACCCTCTATCAACATTTTCTGTGACTCACTGTCTCACTTCAGGTCTCTGTTAGATGCCCTCTTAACAGAGCATTCTGCCATACTCGCTTTATACAAATAACATCTCTCTCTGCCTTCCTCCCTACTGTCGTCTTCCTCTAGATTTTTTTTTTTTTTTGAGGTAGAGTTTCACTGTGTACCCCAAGCTGGCTGGTCTTGAATTTGTTATCCTTCTACCTCTGCCTTGTAAGTGTTGGGCTGATAGTAGAGAGATACTATCGGACCCAGCTTTTGAATGCTTACTTGTAGCCATTGTGTGCCTCTCCCCACTTATAAATATAAGTTCTGTAAAAGCAGATCACAATAGGACTTATTAATTTTGTTTTCTTTTAATATAATGTTCAGAAATGCATTGATTCATAATTGTGGGGTTGAGAAGTCCCAACTGGTATAACTTGAACATATTTGGTGCTGGCCTTTTTGGTTTGGGGTTTTTGTTGTTGTTGTTTGTTTGTTTGTTTTGATGCAAGATATTATGATCATATTCTTGCCCCACCTCAACTCCTCCCAGAGCCTCCTTACCACCCAACTTTATGGTCTTTCTTTCTCAATAAAACAAACAAACAAAAAGCATATAAACACATACAAATAAATATGGATTCAATATTGAATGAGGCCTGCCCTACAGAATGGTTGATACATGCAATATTGCTCCATTGAAGATTTTCCCTCTCAGCTATCAGTTGTAAATACCTTCTTGCTTAATTTTGGTACTCTGTGCCTACTTCCACTTTTCCATGCTGGAATTTTATCTAGCTTGAACTTTTGCTGTCTTATGTATGATGTCACAGTTGCTATGAGTTCATATGTGCATCAGGTCTGTTGTGTCAAAAAATGTTATTTCCTTGGAATCATCTCCTAGCTGTGGCTCTTAGAATCTTTTCACCTCCTCTTCCACATAGATCCCTCAGCCTATGAGGGGATACAAACATCACGTTTGGAACTGAGCACCCTATGTCTTTCACGCTGTACGTTGTTCAGTGGTGGGTCTCTATGTTAATTACCATCTGCAAGAAGCAACTTCTCTGATAAGGACTGAGCAATGCACTAATGAGTATCTGTGGGTATAACACTATGTCATTAAGAGTTATTTTATTGCTATGTTCATTTAGCAAAATAACTAGTAGGGTTTCCCCTAAGGCCTATGACCTATCTCGTCTCGGGTTCTTGGCCTAATCAACAGTGTCACTATGAGTTCCTTCTCATGAAGTGTGAACCTTAACTTTAATAATAAAAAAAAAAGTAGTTAGTTACTCCCATAAGATTTGTGTCTCACTTGTAATCAGTATATTTTGCTGGGGTACATTTTCCAGGCAAGTCACTATTATATCTCAAAGGGTTCATAGCTGAATGAGATTGTAGCATGCATAGTCTAGTGCCTTCCAGCACTGTGAACACTGATCAATAGGGCATGAAGCTTATAGTTGAACAGCAGCTCAATTTTTGCATATTCAGAGACGTAAGTATGTGATGTCATCAGCAATAAGTTCTAACCATCACGTTGTGGAGTGAGCTAATAACATTGACAATAGCCTATAATGTTGTCCAAGGGGTAGGGCTGGCCATGCAATGCCCTTAGTCAAAAAGTCATAACACATTCCCAGTACTGGGGGTTTTGTTTGGTAACATATGGTGTCTAGTTAGATTATTATCTCTACTATTATGTTAACTCCATTGAAATTCCTTCTATATATGTGTAGGAAGCTTCTACAATAAGTTTCCGTGTGGTTTTTCAAAAGGTATTAAGTGTTAGTTATCCCTCCCCATATTCCCTTTTCTACCCTTCCCTCCCATCCTTCTCCCCATTTAATCTTTCTATTTTGGTATCTCCATTATCCCTTTATAACACTATATTCTGCTTTCCCGTCCTTGGAAAATTCTTAGCAGCTTATTAGTATAATTACCTAACCTCTAGATATTTTATATGGACCACAGACATCTAAAACCTAAAAACTTACATTTTTATACAAGAGAAAATCTGCAATATTTCTTTTGGGGTCCGAGTTACCTATTTCGGGATGACTGATTCTAGTTCCATTTATTTACCTGCAGGCTTCATTTTTTTTCAACAGCTGAATAAATATTCTATTGTGTAAATATATCACATTTTCATTATCCATTCATTTGTTGATGGACATCTAGGCTGTTTCCACGTTCTGGTGGTTATGAATAGTGCAGGAATGAAAATGGATGAGCAATATCTCTGTAGTAAGATGTAGAATCCCTTGGGTATAAACCAAGGGTGGTATAGATCAGTTTTTTTGAAGAACCCCCACACTGATTTTCACAGTGACTATACCAGATAGCATTCCCATCAATAATGAATATTCAGTTAAAGAAGTAACTTCCAAAGTAGTGGTGGTGGCACATTTCTTTAATCCCAGGACTCTGGAGGCAGAAGCAGGTGGATCACTTAGTTCAAGGCCAGCCTGTCTACAGAGTTAGTTCCAGGACAGCCAGAACTACACAGAGAAACCCTGTCTCCAAAAAGAAAGAAAAGAGAGAGAGGAGGGGAGGGGAGGGGAGAGGAGGGAAAGGGAGGGGAGAGGAGGGAGGGAGCAAGGGACGGAGGGAGGGAGGGAGGGAAGAAAGGAAGGAAGGAAGGAAGGAAGGAAGGAAGGAAGGAAGGAAGGAAGGAAGGAAGGAAGGGGAACTTCCAATCCCTTAAATACTACTTAGGCACAATTGATGCTCACAATGTTGGTTTATTCAAAGAGTAAATGTACATTGATTTCTTCCTTCTCTAACTTCCCTTTGCTTGTTACTTCAGTATTACATAGACACTTGTTTGTTGCCTTAGTGTCTCCTTGTGTTCTTTTTTTCTCATTTCACCTACCCTTCAGTGTTAAACACACCTGGCTGGCCTTGGCTCTGTTCTTGTCTTCTATCTGCTGAATAAAGCTCTAGGTTCTTTCTCCTATAACTTACAGACTACAACCCAAATGTCCCAGTCTCATCAAACAGTGCTGGCTCCATAGCCAAGTTGTTCAGTAAATATTTGGCTGATTAATAAGGGAAACAAGGCAAATTAGACTTTGAGTTCCTTGAGAGTTGAAGACATAAATATCAATTACCATAAAATTCTGTGTACCTGTGTATGTTCTGCAAATAGTGATTGACTGACTAACAAGTTTTGTTGACCAAGAACTCTGAAGGTGAAAGATTGGTCTGTTTCAAGCAGTGACTATATAACGAGGTCATGGGATTAATCAAATAACTCAGATGCTCTGGTTCCATGTGAACTGAGATGCGATGAAAGGGCTCCTTTAGAGAAGAGGTACAGTCTTTTTTCAGGTGCTGTTAACACTGTCCAAGTAGTATCCAGCAGACGTAGTAGAGTAGATAAGGTGAGGGTTCGTACTGCATGCATGTCAGCCTTGAAGCCACAGGAGTGTAATCGTACTTAGAATATAAGTTAAGGCACTGTTGTCTATAAATCCTGAATGAAATCTAAGTTGTACAAATTTTTTTAAATGATCTTTCTTTAAAATTATATTCTTTTTACACTTTTAAGGTTGAAATTTATCTTAATATATATATGTATGAATATATAACATATATGAAAACTTTTACATTTTATGCAAAAAAAATGTTTAAAGAAGCAGTAGCTACCTTGGTCTAAGGATCATGGCAGTTAGACTACTGTAGAATTACAAGTTGTTTGGCTCACCATGCTTCTGAGCCTTGTGCTCAGTTCTTTTCCTTCAATCTTGACCAGAAGTTTCCACTACCATACGAATGGAAACTGTCATTGTTTCCCCAGAAGCCTGAGTAGCTTTCCTAGTAATAAAAATGCTAGAGAGTATTTTTTCCAGTCCTTCATGTAGTTGGGCTCCAGAGGTCACATAGTAGGTACTCAGAGTATTATATTGATGGAAATTTTGCTAAAACCTTGAAAGAAAGTTGTTTAACTATTTAAATTCTCAAAGTTCTTT
The DNA here is from genome assembly GCF_000317375.1 of Microtus ochrogaster. Taxonomy (NCBI): domain Eukaryota; kingdom Metazoa; phylum Chordata; class Mammalia; order Rodentia; family Cricetidae; genus Microtus; species Microtus ochrogaster. The sequence continues at coordinate 44,717,102 of NC_022015.1, read as the reverse complement.
AGAACTTATTTAGTGAAGGGATCCTTGGAAGGGGTTTTTGTTTTTTAAGAATTGTCATTAAAAACATAACAGCTAAGTGGTAAAAATCTGTCTACTCAGTTTTAAAAGCTTGCATCATCACCCAAAGTGTTGCTTCCTTTCCAGTATAAAGAATAAGCTTTATCTTGCTTATTCATAAGTCAGCTATGAATTGTAGCTCTTGCACCTAGCATTCCCACCATCTGTGTTCACATTCCTCATAAGCTCATTCTCTGAGGTCACAATTGGTGTGACTCCAAGTCCTCTTTATCCTCTTTATTTGACTTAGGAAATACTCTCTGTTGACTTCTCAGCTTCTCAACCTTTCCCTTAAGCAGCTGTGGCAAACCCTCAATGATGGGCCAACTTTTTGTAAACATGACCAGCCTAGACTTTTGCAGTAAAGAGCTATAAACTATTGATTTTAGTTACTTTTTTTGTTGCTATAATAAAGCACCATGACTAAAAGCAACTTGTGAAAGAAAGTGTTCCTTTTGGCTCATGATTCCAAAGGGTTTAGAGTCTATTATAATTATAGCAAGGAAGCAGTAAGAGCCTGGTATGGTGGCTGGAACTGGTAGCTAAGAACACACATCTTCAAATACAAGCAGGAAACAGAACAAACTGCAGTGACAGGAGGCTTTTAATCTCAAAGCCCTCCTTACTTCCTCCAGCAAGGCTGCATCACCTAAAGCTCCCTAAATAATGCCACCAACTAGGTAACAAAAGTATTCAAATGGCTTAGAACTTGGGGGCATTCCTCATTCAAACCACCACACTATCTTAGCTTTGATTCTTATCCTGCACATGGTTTAGTCCAAGTCCCTGTCTTCCATACACCCATAAATTCCTTCTCTGCTATGGTACATATTTCTCAAAAAGGGGTGTGGTACCTAGGAGCTACCACAATAAGCTCAGCCCCTTCCCACCTGCTATTGGCACCTGCTTCTCCTAAAGTTGACCTGCAGCCTCACTATTCCCTTGCTAACAGTTGTGTCCTAAAGGTAGAATCTGTTGATGAAGATTTAAAACCAAATGTTTTCACAGCACAGGGCTTTTAAGGGTGTGGACTGGAAATGGAGATACTGCATATAAGTAAGGTGGGCCTTGGGGCTGTCAGGCAGAACACTTTTCAAGTTATCATTCCTCTTGGATTTTTTTTAGAATTTGATCAGTGTGTTATAACTATTTTTTGGCATATCTGCCATCTCACCGTTTTCACCTACAGAATGAGACTATTCAGAGCTTTAGAATTTTAGCTTAGTCATCTCCATTAATAACTGATTTGGTTGGAATGAATCCCTCTATAGGTAAAATCTGGTGCAGGCCATGGAACCACTGAAAAATACAAAGCAATGAAGGTTTAGAGTGGAAAAAAATAGGTACTATGTATATTTAATGTTAGCTATCCCACTTAATTCTCTGTAAGCTATAGAGTCATCCTCTCCCTTTTGAAGTTAGTATTGAATTCAGAGGGGCTAGGTAACTACTGATGGTCACACGGCAACTGTTAAACAGCTAGTTGGTATTCGGGTATGGACCAAGCCCCCTGACTTTGAAGCTTATTGTGCTGTACCAGATAAATTTGATTTTTGTTTTAACAGATCTCAAGTAGCACTGAAAGGATTTTCTTTTTCTTTTGTTATATTGAATGGTTTAATGACATTTTCAAGGAATGTAGCTTAGTTGGTAGAATGTATTTCTATTATGTATGAAACCTAGGTTTTGATATCTATTACTGCTTAAATCGGACATGTCAGTGCATACCTCTAATCATAACACATGGGAAGTAGAGACAGACAGACGGGTTACTCCTCACTCTCTATATAGTACCCAGGGATACATAAGACCCTGTCTCAAAAGAAAAACGCTAATGCTTCCTACATTACCCTCCTCTTGTTTTTCCTTCCTGTGCCCTAGAGCATACTCCTTTCATGTTAGTGCCGATGGCCAGATGCAGCCTGTCCCCTTTCCCCCTGATGCCCTCATTGGACCCGGGATCCCTCGACATGCTCGGCAGATCAACACCCTCAACCATGGGGAGGTGGTGTGTGCAGTGACCATCAGCAATCCCACAAGGCACGTGTACACAGGTGGCAAGGGCTGTGTAAAGGTCTGGGACATCAGCCATCCTGGCAACAAGAGCCCAGTCTCCCAACTGGACTGCCTGGTAAGTGAGCAGGGATGACAAAGAAAGACCCTGATGATGAGAGAACCATAGCAGTCCCAAGAAGATAGGTGGGGGTTTCTCTCAGAGTGGTCCAGTTCTTCATGTATAGTATGTGCATCTGTACAATCTGCATTCACCCTGTTCCCAGGGTCAAAAGTAAATCACTTGGTTCAAGAATGCTAAGAGTTTACACATTGCTTCTACCAGAACATACCTGAGAACTTTCAGTCAATTGTTCGTGTGGCTTCCCAGTTCCTTAGCTGGTCTGCTATCATTTGTCCTTGGGTTGTACAGGAAATTGCAGCTTAGTTTTCTTCCCTTATACCAGAACAGTCCTTTAATGTAACATTCAATATAACATAATTTAATGTATGTAAGATTTCCATAAACTCATGTATGGGGAAACATTTTCTGCCTGTTAGTCATACATAGCAAAGCTAGGCCAAAAGTGCCTACTCCCAAGTGACTTTAACTGTGATGTGGTTTCAATACCAGGATCCTTCATCCTCAGGAAAATATGCCAGGGCTTCACAGCTTGGAGAATTGTAGTGGTTTGTTTGCAGACCCATGTTATCTGTGTATGCAGATTACGTCCACGGCTGCTTAATTTGGTAGTGGGAGTGGGACTAGATCTTTGCATTTGGGTGCTAATTAAGATTAAATATCTTGGTACTAAATTTTGTAGATCAAGCTTAAGTACTTCCTTAATTTCATGTAATTTTGTAGCATTAATCTACTTTATCATTGTCATAAGTATAAATGGCTCATTAAACCAGAAGGGAACACAATACTTTTATGGATTCCTGCTCTCGTGTTAATGCTGTTTTCTTTCCTCATGGGTAATTTTGTGATGGCTTTTGTCTCCATAGAACAGGGATAACTACATCCGTTCCTGCAGATTGCTCCCTGATGGTCGCACCTTAATTGTTGGAGGGGAAGCTAGTACACTGTCCATCTGGGACCTGGCAGCTCCAACCCCACGCATCAAGGCAGAGCTGACGTCCTCAGCCCCTGCCTGCTATGCTCTGGCCATCAGCCCTGACTCCAAGGTCTGCTTCTCATGCTGTAGTGATGGCAACATCGCAGTGTGGGATCTGCACAACCAGACTCTGGTGAGGTAGGTCTGCTGAATCCACTTTTTCTCTATAAGGGAGAGCTAATTTACCACATGGTGCTCAAAACTGTCTGACTGTGTATATATGTTTGTCTGGGTGGAATACAGCGTTCTTAAACTTTAGAGATAATGAAAATTTTTAACTTTAATATCTTGCTTCCCCACTATATTTTATAAAATGAATTTTTTGTTTTACATATGTGTGCACACATACACACACACACACTAAGCGTTACTGATTTAGATTTTTAGAAGTGAAGGTCATTTTTACATACAGAATGTTGTCAGTACCTCATGGGTTCACTAGGTATCTTTAATTTGTTATCTGTGCCTGCTGACACCATCATTGCCCCTACTCCTCAGTGAGAAGATGTAGTGTATATGGTTTAGTTTAGGTGCTGAGTGTGTCACAACTTCACCAGCAGTTGTATGGCTCTTGCCAAGGGCCCAGTACTCATGGATTGCTGTGAATGCTCACATGGCCTAAATTGTCTGTTCCCATAGTTAAGAACAGGTAGACAGCAGCATTATATATTGAGAAATGAGAATGAGCATTATAATCAGGGAATGGATACGAGAAGATTGGGAACTTTCACTATGATGGAGAGGGCATGTGCGGGGAGAAAAGAGCCCTTTATGGTCTTATCTTGAAGGACTACTAAATTCAATCCAAAACCAAAATAATTGTTGTTCTTGTACCTTTCGGGTAAGGTTCAGATATTCAATGCCATCTTTGACTGTGTGGTGGGGACCCACTTTGAACTCTTTCCTCCATACCCCATGTACATTTTATCAGAAGTGACCCTGGGCAGAGGATCACACTGAATGTACTTACATTGGGTGTTTCTTGTGAGCATGTCCTTTCTCTCCTGCACAGCTAGACACAGTTACATGATATGTTTTACTATTATTTTGAATAATTAGAAAGCATAAACCAAATGAGATCTGTAGATAAAGCCTGCACTGACTTTTATCAGTAGAGTTCACAATTAATTGAATTCAATTAATTAATTGAATTAAAATAAAAATTAACATTTCAAGGTTTTTCCCTCCATTTTATATTTTCAGGCAATTCCAGGGCCACACAGATGGAGCCAGTTGTATTGACATTTCCAATGATGGCACCAAGCTCTGGACAGGTGGTTTAGACAACACTGTGAGATCCTGGGACCTGCGTGAAGGGCGGCAGCTGCAACAGCATGACTTCACCTCTCAGGTGTGGACTGTGTGGGTAATGTAGCCTATTAAAAGAAAATGTGCTTTGTAGCACAATTTCTAATTGGTCTTATAATAAAAACTTGGAGTCAGATATAGGGGTTAATGCTGAAAGATCAGAGAAGCAGAGCATGAACCACTAGAGAGTTCTTACCTCTACCAATGCTCAGACAGAAGGAGTGGTCCTGTCTCTATGAATCCTCAGACTGCATCCCTCTCTACCAAACCTCAGACTGCAGATGAGTACCTGTCTCCTCACCTCTTTATATTCCTCTTTCCTCCCAGCCATATCACTCCTGTCTCCGCCTTCCTAGTGCTGGGATTAAAGGCATATGATCCCAAGTGCTGGGATCACCTTTAGTGAGCTCTGTTTCTCTTTAGACAAATTCAATCTCCCTAGCCCAGGGTGGCCTTGAACTCTCAGAGATCCATCTGCCTCTGACTCCCAAGTGCTAGGATTAAAAGTGTGAGCCACCACTGCCTGGCTAACTAGTGGCTTAGCTCTACACTCTGATCTTCAGGCAAGCTTTATTTGTTAGATTACAAACAATATCATTACAATACTTGAACATGGATCTGCTAGAGATCATTTCTTAGACTTGGTTCTTCCTGTCTATTGCAGATTTTGTTGATGTCCTCTATATTTAAGAGTATACCTCCTGGGCTGGAGAGATGGCTCAGAGGTTAAAAGCATTGCCTGCTCTTCCAAAGGTCCTGAATTCAATTCCAGCAACCACATGATGGCTCACAACCATCTGTAATGAGGGCTGGTGCCCTCTTCTGTCCTGCAAGCATACACACAGAATATTGTATACATAATAAATAAATATTTTTTTAAAAAAAAGAGCATACCTCCTGGTTAAGAAGGCTTTGTCCTGTATAGCTACCATCATTTGTTTTAATTTCAGATCTTTTCTTTGGGCTATTGCCCAACTGGAGAGTGGCTTGCAGTGGGGATGGAGAATAGCAATGTGGAAGTGTTGCATGTCACCAAGCCTGACAAATACCAGTTGCATCTTCATGAGAGCTGTGTGCTGTCACTGAAGTTTGCCCACTGTGGTAAGCAGTCCCTTTTGTTCATTTTCTATCAACCAGAATGATTGCTTGGTTCTTCTGTTGATTCCTTCCAAGTTGAGTCTTTTATTTTGTTAATGTGTCTTTCTTTACAGCTATATAGCTTCCTTAACCATGCATGCTTCCCTAGTAAGCTATGTAAATTGCTAGCCTTAATCCACTTTATTCCTTATCCTAACAATCAGTGGCTCATGAAATCCAGAAGGAGGGTGGGCTTTATTTTTAGAAGGCAAAGGCATTCTTATTTGTTATAAATGGAATGTTAATTCAGCATTCTGTGAAGCAAATCATAAAGTAACACTAAACTCTCTTTCTGTAGGCAAATGGTTTGTGAGCACTGGAAAGGACAACCTTCTGAATGCTTGGAGGACACCTTATGGGGCCAGCATATTCCAGGTAATACCTAGCTTGCTGAGAACTGGTGTGTGTGCTACCTGTCCTGGTTTAGCTGTGCCATCTTCGTGCATCCTGAAAATATGTTGGGTACCTGATACCATTTCTAACAGACAAAGCAAGAACCTGCTAGAAGCAGGGAGGAGGATTAGTTGCTCAGCCACAAGCTATAGCACTAGTCTTTTGCTGCAATTTCTGAACCTTAATGTCACAGCAAATCCTGTATTACCCATGACTCAATCCTCTTTTTTATTTCTTGTGGGAGTTTTAGGTCATTTAGGGACATTTTTGTGTTTATGTATACTAAACATTTTTATTTTAAATTTTGAGAATTTTTTTAAAATTTAAATGCCTTAAGTACTGTTGGTTTTCTTCTAGTTCTTGCTCACATTCTTTTATAATTAATTATTATATAATTAAATATAACTAACTCTTTTTCCCAGGAATATTCCAGAAAAGTTCTGTTGAACTGGATTGATTTTATAAATTTGCTATTCTTAGTAGAAGAGTTGAACCTTGTGGGGAAATTATTTGTAAAAGCTTCAAATTTAGACATGGCACAAACAGACATGCACACAAAATCTCTCCTTTATTTTTACAGATGTGTGGATTTCATAGGCAAGTTAATGACTTCCTATTCTTAATTTGTAGTTAGAGTGTTATCTTTTGTTCCATGTTTGGGACTAATACAACAGATTTCCAGGTCCATTAACAAGGTGACATTAAGTCATCATAAAGCAGATTAGTTATCCGAATCCAGAATAGAATGCTATGCAAGGCTATCCTCATGACAAAACAGCTACCGTGACGCCGCTTGTACCTTTCCTCTTTATATGAGACCAGGTTTCACTATGTATCCCTGGCTGTCCTGAGACTCCCAGGTATCTACCTGCCTCTGCATCCCAAGTGCTGGGGTTAAAAGCATGCACCACCATCCCTGCCTGAAGCTTATACTTTAATACTGGAGGTTTTGTGACCTTTCGGGTGAACAAATGAAAGAAAAAAATATTAGACTCTGTCTTTTATATAAAATACAAGTATTATATCTTATGTATATGCTGACTTGGGAATTTTAATTAATAGTTGCAGTTAGAAAAGTTTGAGAGACATTCGGTGTATTAGGTAGCCGTCTTATATTTATAGTTTCTAATGTTCAAAGTATTCTTCAGGGTCCTGGTTTAAAACCTGTGTGGGGTCTGCCCTCATTCCTTCATTTCCTCCATGCACATACCCTTAAATGGAATGTGTTTCTGTTCCAACTATTGAACTTGTACATGTTTTTATGTCTTATTCTAGTGGTGTTAGGCATTTTTACTAGCATCTTCCATCACTTGCTCTATGGCACAGCCCAGATCCAGGCCACCTGGCAGTAGCAGTTGAGAGTTTCTCATATCTTAAACTCTATGCTTTATAGAGACTTTTTTTTTTTTTTTTGCTTTTTGTTTGGTTTTAATTTTCTTTCACTTTGTGTTTTGTCTGCCTGCGTGTCTGTGCACCATATTGCGTGCCTGGGGCCCAAAGAAAGCAGAGGAGGGTGTCAGATTCCCTGGAACTGGAGTTACTGAAAGTTGTAAGCTGCCATGTGGGGACTGGGAATTTAACCTAGGTCCTCTGGAAGAGCATCCAGTGCTCTTAACCACTGAGCTCTCTCTAGCCCCAGGAATAAAATTTAAAACAGGGCCTCGCTTCATTGACAGAGCACTCTGCCCATTGAGTTAACTGTCTCTTTGATGCCTCATGGGCAAGAACCATTAGTCTAAGTGATGGATAAGCATTCGAGGATTGGCTGTAGTACTGCCATATTTAGAAATGTTGGGACTGCCGTATACCTGCTTCTGGGTGCTCCATGGAACATGTTGCCTGTGTATTTGTTCCATAACCAATCCTGCTTCTTAGTAACTGTATGTGATATTCTTAATATGTTTCTTCCCTAGTCCAAAGAATCCTCATCGGTGCTTAGCTGTGATATCTCTGTGGATGACAAGTATATTGTCACTGGCTCTGGGGACAAGAAGGCTACGGTTTATGAAGTTATTTATTAAGGACAAATCTTCGTGCAAACTGGACCCCTCCTTGTAGCACTTTGCGCTGTTGTACTTTTTTTTTCCACCCCCCCTCCCACATCTAAAACCAAGGATTTCCAATACTCATTGCAGTTGTGGAGTTTAATCCCTTTCCATAGCCCCACTTCCTCTTTGCTATTGAATTGTGAATACTCATTTAAGAACCTGTGATACCAAATCTTCAGCTATCGACTTGGAAGAACATGGAATACCTAACAGTGAATGGAATCTTTAATTATGTATTATATCTGTAATATATTTATTTTGTTTAAAGAAGGCTTTCTAACAATGACTGACTAAATAAAGCTGTCCGCTCCTGCATTGATAATGAAGGTGCATTGTATTTGATGCTCCACCCCCTCGCTTTTGGTAAGGGAGGGGGAAAGGAAGGTCTAAAATAACTGATTAAAAATGTCACTAAATGTAGACTTGACTGTATAGAGACATGAAATGTATAATTACACATGGAAGCAATATGTTGCTGTATTGTTATGAGGTTGTTTTGTTTTCTACTTATATTAAAAACACTTGGAAATTTGGCTGAATAAGTAGAATATGACAAGCCAAGTACTATTCCTTTGAGTCTTTTTGGGCATCTTTAACCAATATGTCTATAACTTTAGGTTATATTAAAAAATAATTGGATGTTTTTCTTTCTTTTTTTTACTTGTTGACAAGTATCTTTGTAATATGTTTTTAATTCCCTTTTTTATTGTATTATAGACGGATAAAGAAATTAAATTGGGCCTCAAAGAGAGAACTTAATTTCTTCTAAATATTTTTGCCAAATTTACTGGCAAAGGGAGCTGTGTGTCTCTGGGCAGTTGTGTCGCTGTGAGCCATGGCGGGCTGTTTTGTGGCATGCTCTTTAGGAGCTGCAGGTGCAGGAGTGCTGTCTGCCTACCGCTGTGCAAGGCAAGTCTTTCACAAAAAGAGGCCCACAGAGGAGGCTTTACAGAGCCCTCCTCTGAAGGCCACAAAGAAGAGACTCTCCTGGGATGACGACTTGCTTTCTTTACCTCTGATTCTTTCCATGTCTTAGTTGGATGTCCCTAAAATGGACACAGGCTGTGCCATTGTGCCAGAAACATTGTGTTATCTTTTATGTTGTTGTTGTTGCTGTTAAACTATAACATGTGACTCCTTTTTTATTATTATTTTTTGTTTGAATGCTTTAAAAAGATCTTTTAAGTCTGTGGATCTGCTGATGTACAGTGCCTTTGCTGCTATGGATCAAAATCAAAAGAACTGTGTAGATAAACTTTATTGTATAAGTAGAAAATCATTTAATTTCATACTAGCAATGGATGGATGCTGCAAGTTGAAATGGACTGTCATTGACGTTCTTCGTGTGGTAGCAAAACATGGTGTCTTAAGTGCTTAGTGTTTGATGTCATTAACAGTTTCATAAAACTCTACAGTGTAGAAAGATTTTGATACTAAACTGTGCATTGTACATAGTTCTAACGCATTGTATTGGCCACCAGTACTTCTATGATGGTAGATTGTTTGTGCATTCAGACTTTTAAGCATTAAACATACATAACTTCTAGAATGCTTATTTTTCTATTTTTTTTTATTTTCTTTGTGCCACTCCCCATATTAAAAATCATTAGTTACATTGAAATCAGATTGTTAAGTAGTATGGGTTTTTAATTGTTGCTGTTTTTTTTTCCCTTTTCCTTTGAAATAACCCTGAAGGCATGAAAGAAGTTATGGAAGGCACCAAATATTTACTGAGTTCCTCCTCTTTTTGTTAAATGCTTTTAACTAGAAGCTTTCCATCATTTTCAAAATATGAACCATTTAGATTTGTGCTGTCATTCTAGTACACTAGCTACTTGCAGCTGTTTAAACTTAACTCTTAGAACTAATTGATATCAGAAATCTTCTTTGCCAGTAACATTAACTACATTTCAAGTGCTTTGTAGCCCCATGGAGGCTAACAGCTTTTGGACTGGACCTTGCTGATTTCTGTAATGTGTCCTGGGCTTTTGTGAATGCTCTGTGAAGTTAACACAGCATTCCGAATTTGACAGATTAGACCATTGCCAACTATTGCGGTTTTGAGAAGTCTCCAAGACACAGAAGCTTATGGAAGTATCTTGGTTCGGATGTTTTGTGATGACTTGAGGGAAGGAGGACTTTTGGAGTCCCAGTTTAAAGGATAGGATTTGGCTACACCAACGTAGTCTACAGTGATCAGCCATGGGATGCCCAACTAGGTACTGAGTGAGTGGATTCCAGCCTTGCTCACCCATGTAGACCAAAGCACCAAGTCCAGTGAAGTGCCATGAGCTGGCTGCATTGCAAGATGGTATGCAAATCCTTTGAGGCTGCCGAGAAATGACAATCTGAAAAACACCAAGTGACTGTCTACAAAGATACGACTCTAGGCAGGGTGGCTCTGTTGTTGTTTGGTATGGAAGGAAGAATGTTGGCTATGTGCCAGGCTTTGAGCTGCTCTTCCACTGTGTTAAATTACTTGTCAGTATGGTTCTGGGAATGTAGAGTCAAAAGGGGAAAACAAGTCTGCGCATCAGAAAACCACTTAAGTCAGGTGGCGGTGCCCAGAGCCCTACAGGGGGCGCTAGCTTGATAAATGGACTGTGGCAATGGCATCTCCAGGGAATTGTGAGAGAGAAATTTCCCTTCTTTTCCTCCCATGTGACACGGTACCCTCCCCCTGTCTGGTACTAGGCTTACAGGAGTATAGTTACTTTTCTTGTCTCCATGACAAAATGCCTGGTGGAATCAGTTGAAGGGAGGATAGTGTTTTGGTTTTTGTTTGTTTGGGGTTTTTGCCGAGAGGCAGAGGGCAGTCACAGATTCAGAAATGTTTCGGCCCAGTGGAAAAGACAGTGGCTCCATTTTTTTACAGCAGGCACAGGAGGCAGAGACGTACATGGAGCACAGATCACAGACTAGAACCAGGGTCAGTATAACTTCTGAAGACCCTCCCCTAGACTTCTGACTACTAGACCTTGCTCCTCAAAGTACCACAGCCTCCCCAGATGATTCTACCAGCCGGGAAATAATTTCTTAAAGCCAGAGCCTGTGGGTGACATTCCAGAGTAAAGTCTTGAGTTATTTGCTGAACTGGGTACAGAGGGCAACATCTACGGAACTTCGAGGCCTGCCTGGCTTAATGTGCACAGAAGTTCTGCCTTAATTGTCAGACTATATGGTAACTTGTAGGGTCTGGTGATGTGGCTCTGTAGTAGGGCAAGTACTGGCCATTGGATCTTTATCTCCAAGAGTTGATTTTACCATCGAGTTTGCTCTGTGGTTCTTGCAGACTCTGAAGAACAATAAAGATGCATCTCCCCACAGCAAGCTTAGTTCCAGTGGGAGGATGGGGAAGTGTAGAAGGCTGACTGAAGCAGAGCCCCGAGAGCAGTGAAAGAAAAGCCAAACCAAAGGAGCCATAAAGACCTTCCTAAGAGTTGTGGATCCGGTGAGAGTGACAGGCTTCAAGATGTTAAAGCTTCACACTTCACTTTGGGTTGGTACTGAGCAAAATGGCTTCATGGGGTGATAACCCTGGAATGTTGTGTGTGCCTGCAACACTTAAAAGTGTTGGAAATTAAACTCTTAACTTGAAACTCTATCACATAATCAAAGAAAGAAAAAGAAATATTCCTCAGCCAGAAGGTGGCATTTTGGACAGATGTGATATGCGTGCCAACCTGATTGCAGCCTGACCGTCAGCCAGGGCGTCAGCTGCTTTTGGGGTGCCTCAGTGGACTTCCATGCAGTAGCTCTGTCCTGAAAACTTTGGCTATGCTATTTGTAGATTGATTTCTGGCAGTAGTAAGAAATTGATCCTGAGGTTTACTGTCCAACATTGAGTATGCAATTATAAAATTACAAAAATCAGTGCAGAAAAGGCATTAATTATTCAGCTTGATGCTAGTATATCTGAAACTACTTCATTCCAGAGCAATTTAAGAGTTTCCATTTGGGACCTGGATCCTGCCGCCTTTCAGGTTCTTCCGACGGCATTCACCATAGAGCAGCAGTCAGCAGCTGTCTGTTCTTTTGAGCTAATTGCATTTATTCACTAAAGGGTTCTAGCTGTAAATTGGCAGTGGGGATGGCTTCTTTTCAGTGACCTGAGAACAGCAGAGAGCATTTAGTGAGAATGTTTAAACAGTACGGAACCGAAGGCTGAACTCTCTGACGAGCTGCCATTTCTCTTCAGTTTTCATTGGCTGTTCAACAGTAGGTGCTGTGGATGTAATGCACGTCCCAGTTAGTTTGCAGGACAGCTGGGCTTGCTCTTCTCCAGTACTCAATTCTCAGCGGGGCCTTCATAGTTTGCCTGCAGAGAATAATATTTCCCATGGGACTGACCTTAGTTTAGAGGACTATGAGCACAGGGTCCCATTTGATCTCACGGCAGGCCCAGAAAGGAGAGGAGGGATGCCACAATCCTGTTTACACAGAAAAGAGCAAAGGATCCGAAGAGAGGAAAAATTTACCAAAACTTTAGTGGGAATTTGGGGAACCAGCTGACTTGGAAGCCCCGATTCCCTGGTTTGCAGTCCAGTCCAGAATCATCCTATCTATGCACAGCAGAACTGGAGAAGTGGAAAGGACATTCATGAGGCTTCCACCTAATTGTATATTGCTGTATTTCTCCCAAGTTATTCAACTTGAAAACTTGAATCAATAGCAGAAGGCCTTTACAGTTCCTGTGCTGTGACCCTTCCACAGTTTAAATGTTCTGGTATCTCCTAGGGAACAGTTGGCCATGAGTCGAGCTACGACGATTTTTTTTCTTCCTGGAAGGCCTCAGAGATTTAGGACTGAGTTAATGTTGTGGGAATTCATCATGAGATACCTGTGATGCATGTGACCTGTCCCAGGAAACAAGGAATGGGGGGAGATGCCAGAACTAGTGTCCTGCAAACACAGGATTGTCCCTTAGGTTATGACTAACCATTATCTGAGAACTTTGGTAGGATAGTTTATCTTAATACCGAGAAGCCAGGTATAGCTGTAGATAAAGCACGTTCCTAAGAAACCTGGGCCCTTCCCCAGTAAAGCAAAGTTTGGGGGATTCATTGAAGAAATCAGCTCTTCAGAAAGCTTATTGATGTGTCCATCATGTCTTCACAGTTATTCATGCTTCCTCTAACAGTCATGTTAATGAAATCTGATTTCCATTTTTTATGTCTGAGTCAGGAAAATTAGTTATTGTTTCCACACGGATAGTCAATCTCTGTCCTCCATGCCAATTTTTGGCACCATGACTTGTGTGAACAAGAACACTCCTCAGACTACAGAGAGGTTGGGATGCTTGCTCTAACAGGGCTTTGGTCCACTCTTCTGTGCAGTGATCTCCCTATACCATGGCATAGTTCCCCAGTGAGTGTCAGTGCGGGAGCTTGGGTGATCAGGAGTGAAAGGACTTTGCTGCAGCCCCCGAAGGGTGGCTTACCATGTTGGGCCACCATTCCTTGCACATGGGGAGACTCTCTGAGGTGACCTGAGCTTAGAAGGCACCTGATTTTTGTGCAGCCTCAGCTTTAAGTGGAAACTTAACCCTACTCCACCTAGGTTTCTGTGGATTCAGCATTTCTACCTCACAATACTTTGTGTTCTTGTGTTCATTTGAATTTTATTACCACCACCACCACCACCACCACCACAGCTCACCCCACCACCTATCTCCACCACCACCACCACCGCTCACCCCACCACCTACCTCCACCACTACAAAAGTCTAAAAAAAGCACAAGGTCAGAGCGAAAGGACTGGAGTTGGCGCAGATCACGACAAAGACCTCATCACTAAGGAGATTTATTTGCCTCCGAGGGACAAGAGATAAGAGGAAAAAGAGAGTGGAGAGGGGAAGGGAGAAGAGGAAGGGATATTTGCCTCAGAAGGACAAAGTACTACCTCTGGATAGAGAGGAGATAGACCTGGTGCATAGGAAAATTGCAGTTCATAAAAGGAAAGGGAAATTTTATATCAGACTAAACTGATTAATTTTGATTGGATGGGTTTGGTCGGTATAGTGTTTTTATGACTGGACCTTGGTCAGCCTTAGGAGGAAAAAGTGATCAAATAAGGGAATAGAATTTGTTGACTGGCTTTAGGATTGTAAACTAACACGTGAGCAGGGAAGGAGGATTGGGAGAGGGCAAGACCTGCCAGAGCCATGTTTGCTGTGCTCAGGCCTACCAGAGCCTTTGATTCCCACATTTTTGTTTTATTATTGAGTCATTGGGTGTTGGGTACACAGGTGTCATTCTTCTGGTTACTTCCTACTGACATTGGGGCATCATTGGTGGGGACCCAAGAAGCTGGGTTGCTGGCCAAGGCTAGGAAGAGCAAGCTATTTCCTTGTTGTCCAGGCTCTGTAGGATCATCTGAGGCTAGGAAAGTGTAGTATGTAGTATGTGGATTCCAAGGAAACAGCCAGGACTGATGAGTTACTAGAGCAACCTGCAGTTGGTTTGAAATCTTTTGGGACACTTAGAATAAAGACAAAAGTAAAGTTAAGGAATTTAGGGGAAGTTTTTTATATTGGGTGTACATTTAAAACTTTTAGGTTCATGGTCCTGATAGTTGGGGAAGGGGAGTCAAAACCAGAAAAGGGGGAAGAGATTCCCTTAGAAGAGATGAATGGGCAGGTAGGGAAACCGGCTGTTGGTTGACTGGGGAACTTTCCTGGAGTCCATTTGACCTGTGACATGTGGATTCAAGTTCACTTTGATTTCCTGAAACTTTATAAGAATTTTTGAATTTATAAAAATAATAAAAGTTTTATATATGTTTGTAGACGAAAGTTTCTGTCCTGCCTGATCCCGCAGCCATTCAGCCCTAACAAAACACACAGAGGCTTATAGTAATTATAAACTGGTTGACCTATTAGCTCAGGCTTATTTTTAACTAGCTCTTATAGCTTAAACTAACCCACAGTTTTTATATATGTTTAGCCATGTGGCTTGCTAACTTACTCAGTGAAGCATTCTCATTTTGCTTCCTCTGCATCTGGCTAGTGACTGCAGACTGAGCCTTCTCTCTTCCCAGAATTCTAGTCTGATTGCCCTGCCTATACTTCCTGCCTGGCTAATGGTCAATCAGCATTTTATTAAATCAGTACAAGTGACAAATCTTTAGAGGGTAAAAGAGCATTGTCCCACAGCATATGTTAGCCTTACCAGTGTTTGTAATCTAAAATAAGATTTATATTGTAGAAAGGGAAGGAGATTTATGATTTTAAGTCATAGTAAAAGTTTGGGGATCCAAACAATAGCATAGAGAGAAGGAAAGAGATCTAAAAGTCTTCTCTTATGTACCTTAAATCACTTTTTATACCTTTATAAATTGCATTTACACATGTTTATTGCCATATTCAGCAGATATCTGAAAAGTTTTGAGGACCATTATCTGTTAATGTTAATCTTTTATTACCACATATTTGTTTTATTATTGGGTGTTGGGTACACAAGTGTCATTCTTCTGGTTACTTCCTACTTACATTGAGGCATCCTTGTTGGGGACCCAAAAAACTGAGTTGCTGGTCTAAATTGAACAAACTTTCCTTGTTTTCAGCTTAATTTTGAAAACATACAGGAGGCTAAATAAAGCTTATAACTGTAATTAATTGTATTAGTACTTAGCATGACTATAGTATAATTCTGTACACATTAAGGAATTTGATCATTTATAAGGTAACTGATGATTAACTTGTATGTTTTAATTATTTTTAACAGTTTATAATAAGTTAATAGTTTTTATAAGATTAGGACTTTATATTTTTATATATGGTAAGTTTAGCCTTAAAAAATAAATTTTTTAATTAATGCTTTTTTGGTATCAAAATAAAATTTTGGTCATAAATACAGTCCATATCAATTTAGGGAACTTTTGATTATTTTATACCATATCACTATAGAATATCACAGTTTTTATATGACTTAGTTTATCTAATAATTACCTAAATCATAGACAGATATCACTGTGAATCTGAGTAGACCTTAGGAATTTATAAACCTTAATTTGTCAAATATACTTTATTTATCAAACATATGTTCTTAGTTTTAGGAGCCTGGTGTTGAACACTTAGCAAAGACATAAGTAATTAGGTGTAAATCACTTAGTCAGCTTTTACTAATCTAAGTAGACCTCTATTACCTTAAAATTTCATAATCATATAATAATTCTAAACCAGGATTAAATCACATATATAGTATATTATAGTAGATGTAGTGTTAAATTTTTATAACTATACAAAAATTCATACCAATCCAAAATATTCTGGAGACTTGTTACTTCCTTAGTCTAACACAATACAATAAATAATAAACAGAGTTCAGTAGGACTGAGAAACTTTTTAATTGTTTTATGCCATGTGGTCATCTTGAGATGAAGTCACACAGCATATACTCCTTAACCTTGGTAAAGATGGCAGCCAGTCATGTGATTGCTTCTCTCCTAATGAGGACATCAGCTAAGATGGAGGAGGGCCACATGATTACTATCTTAAAACAGCTATTTTCTTAAACAAGAGTTGAATCTAAGTAACATGTACAGTGTATTTTAGACAAGAATTGAATCACATATATTGTGTAGATTTTTAATTATAGGTCTTCAGTTATAAATTTAAAGCCAATTTTTGTTACAGATTTTATAGATACTAAACCATACCCAGGGAACTTACAAATCTTGAGACAGAGTTTACACATAGGAGAGCAGAGTGTGGAGAAATCCAAGATCAAAGATTTTTAAGAGTGGGAAGTAGAACCTAAGAGCTGAGGTTTCTCTAAGTGTAGAGCAGAGCAAGTAGTTAGCTATAAGAGATTTAGGGATCATTTGTTTGAGTAGTGGCAGAAGTTGCTATGATTTGTGAGAATTTGGAAATCAGGTGTGCCAAAATTTGACCTGAGGTCAATCTGTTTAAGTCTAAGGAAGTGAGAGGGTCAGAAAAACAAAATTTGGCTGGAGGAAATTTCTATAAGCTTTACAAGGGAGCTGAGTAGAGAGAGTGCAGAGGAAAAGGGAGCCAGTAAGTATCTTTAGAAAGTTGCTCACTTGGTGGGCACTCCAAGGGCATAGTAGGCTCCAGAAGCCCAAGAGACACTTCTGGCATAGAGATAAGGAAATGAATGGTTAATGAAAGAGCAGGGGTAAGCAGGAGCTCCACTGGGGGGAGGTGTGTAGAGAATCTGCAGGACTTTAGAAGGGAGATGAGAGGGATAAGTTTGCAGAGGCCAAGAAGGACTTAAGGGAGCTGTAGGACTTAACAGGCAGCTCCTAAGGAGAGGAAGCAAGGAAGGGATCACAGTGGTCCCAACCTGGGCGTAAGGAATCTGTGTATTAGGACTGCAGTTCCTGGGGGAGGAGAGACAGATAGCTGAGAGCAGGGGAAAGAGAGGCTGGGTGTCCAGGTGGGTAGGTGTCTTGGTTTACTAGTTGTTGGGAAGAGAGAAAGGAAAGATTTTTCTTTTCTTTCCCTGAGTTCAGGCCAGGCCAAGCTGGGCCAGAACATTCAGAGTGGTCAGGCTAGGGCTGGACTTGGAGCTGCAATGAGGGGTGGACAGCAGGACTCCCAGCAGTGCCAGGTGCAAGCAGGGCAGCATTGCTCTCAGACGGCTGGGTCAGCTGGCCAAGGAAAGGTGGGCACAGAGTGCTCGGCAGGCAGTCAGTGTTCCTGTAGCACTCAGAGGTTTAAATAGGACACGGAATGGAAGAAAGGCACACAGTGGAGTGTAGAAAAGTCTGAGAGTATAAGAGACACAAAAAGGTGTTGGAGAAAAGAAAAAACTGAGACATAAAGGGATCTCCCTTTCCATTGTTCAGGTGCCAGGGTGAATTCTGGCTATTAATTAACCAGGAATGTTGGGAGTGAATTAAGGAGCAGTTACCATCACTAGTTGGTGGTGATTCAAGGTCAAGAGACAGAGTGTCCCCATGAATCTCAAGAGGCCAATAAGGAGGTCTTTGGGAGAGAGGGGTCATCGCCCAGGCTTTCCAAGAGAGGGACACAATTGGCCGAGGAGAATCCAGGACCTGTCAACAGGGCTTTCAGAGTAGGGGCTCCAGATTTCGGCAGTACAACCACCAAAAGTGAAAGAGGACTCTCCCAACCAAACCAGAGCAAATGGAATGTGCTTATCAAGAGCGTAGGCATATAGGGGTATAGGGGAAACTCATCAATTAGCAGCCGTTGGATGAAAAAGGCAGTCACTGGATGATGTGGAATGTATGAGTACTGGTGTATGTGTGTGTATGTGTGTGTGTGTGTGTTGGGGGAGGAGGGTTGTCCTGTAGACAAATCCCAGTCACCAAACCAATGAAAGGACCAGAGTCAGCACAGGACACACCAAGACCAAGTTCTCAGCTCAAAGGAGATTTATTTGCCCAAAGGAACCAAGACAGGATAGGTGACAAGGGAGAGAGGCAGTGTCATAGTTAGGATTTCTATTGCTGTGAAGATACACCATTTCCGTGGTAACTCTTATAAAAAATATTTAATTGGGGTGACTTACAAGTTTTCAGAGGTTCGATCCATTATCATCATGGTGGATGTTCATGTTCATAGTGGCGTGCAGACAAACATGGTGTTGGCTATATCTTGGTATACAAGCAACAGGAAGTGGACTGTGATACTGGGAGCATTTTGAACACAGAACTCAAAGCCCACCCCTGCAGTGATATGCTTCCTGCAACAAGGCCACACCCCCTAATAGTGCCACTCACTTTGGGAGCCATTTTCTTTCAAAACACCACAGGAGGAAAGTGCTGCGGAATATTAGTTGAAGATGTGTTACGTTTGTTTATGCTGTGGAACATTTGTTTAAACACACAAAGATGTACTGTGTTCTTTAATGTTGCATCTGTGAATCTGTGTTATTTTGCCTTTCTAAAACACCTGATTGGTCTAATAAAGAGCTGAATGGCCCATAGGTAGGCAGGAGAAAAGACAGGACTGGAAGGCGGAGAGACTAAACAGGAGGAGAATTCTGGAAGGAGAAAGAGAGGAGTAAGAAAAGGATGGGAAGAAGACTACAACTACACAGCAAGCCATGGAGTAAGAGGTAGATAGGTATATAGAAAGGTAAAAGCCCAGAGGTAAAAGATAGTCAGGATAATTTGAGAAAAACTAGCTAGAAATAAGCCAATGTCACATGGAGGGACTGCTTGCTTGGGATTTCTGTCCTGCCCAGTTCCCACAGTCGTTAGGTCCCAAAGAAAATCACACAGAGGTCTCCATAAGTTACAAACTGATTGGCCCATTAGCTTAGGCTTCATATTAGCTCTTGCAGCTTATATTAACCCATTATCCTTATCTATGTTAGCCATGTGGCTTGGTACCTTTTCTCAGTGGGGCAGATCACATCCTGCTTCTTTGGTGATCTGGGCAGGAGTGGAAGGAATGGGCATCCTCCTTCCCAGAATTCTCCTGTTCTCACCGCCCCGCCTCTACTTCCCATCTGGTTGACCCGCTTATACTTCCTTCCTGGCTAATCAGCGTTTGTTTAATACATGATTGACAGAATACAGACAATTCTCCTGCATCAAGCCAAGATGAGGCCAGGCATTCATAAGAAAGAATAAGCCTCCTTGTGATTTATTTGGGAGCTGAGTGATGCCCCCCCCCCCAAGAGTAAAAAGAACCAACAACAGGGAAGGGGAAAGGGAAAGGGAGGAGAAATATTTCCCCCAGAGGGACAAAGGACTGCCACTGGATAGAGAGGAGACAGATGTGGCCCTTAGGCAAATGGCATTTTATAAAGAGAATATTATTACCCCAGTGGGGCAAAAGGGTCGGGGAGAAGCTTCAAAGGCAGACATCAAGCAGAAGCAGATGCAGCAAGCAAGCAAGCATTTTTGGCAGAACTGTGTTTTATGGAGAAAAAAGGTGAATCTGTGCTAGGTTGAGTTGGTAAATCCTGATTGGATCTATTACCCATATAATGAATTTTGATGGCTGGACCTTTGTGTTTAGTGTCAGGAATGAGTCAGTGGCCAAATAAGGGACTAGACCTTGGTGGCTAGCTTAGGAACACTAACACTTTAGCAAGGAAGAGGGATTGGGAGAGGGCAAGTCCTACTAGCGCCATGTTTGCCATGCTCAGGCCTACTAGAGCCCTTCACAGAGGACATTGTTATTGTACCTTATTATGTCCTATTAGATGTATAACACTAATATAAACTCATAACCCATGAGAGATCTGCAGAGGAAAAAGGGACAAGGCAAATGTATTGCTTAAGTTTCTGGAGGATTATTAATTTTTTAAATTTTAAGTGTGAGTGTTTTGTTGTATCTTTTACCTCAGGCATCCATCCTTTGTCAGGAGTGAAAAGTTCCATGGTTTTAAATTTTCTGTCTAATTGGTATTTACTCCTTCAAGAACCAAAGCTTAAACTTTTGCCCACCCAAAAAATGTCCAATTGTACTGTACTGTCTTCTGCCTTTAATTCCCTTTAAAGGACCTCAGAAATATTCTCTTGGCAGAAAGTCAAATAGCAGTTATCTGATTTTGTGCTGTGTGCCTGTGCTGTTGTTACTTTTATCAACACTAATAAGAGACAATAACTTACCATAGTGCCCATCAACTGAGGATTTATTCTCTTTATTCCCCTCATTTCTATCTTGGTTCTTATCCTGTGAAATGAAGAAATAGGGTCTCAAGCTGCTTTTAAATCTCTAAGCCCACAAGTATTTAGAGTTACAGATTGTTTTAGGTCTTTTAAAAGATTGGTTCAGGCATAATGGCATACACCTGTAATCAGCACTTGGAGGTTGAGGTGGGATGTTCAGGAGTTCCAGTTCCATGTCAGCTAACTGGGAGTTCGAAGCCAGACTTAGCTACATGAGATACCCTGTATCAAACAAAACAAAATAAAAACAGGAAGACAATATCCAGCATCATGCATTGCCTCCCAGCCAGTAGCATTTTGCAGACAGACACATTCCAGTTCTAGACAGCGCATCCAAAGGCTCATGCAAAGTAGGGCTGTGTGCACTGCCCGTAGAATCTTACAGCTCCAGAGCTGGTCACAACGTCCCCAATTGTGAAAAACTTCAGTTACCCTTCAACATTTAATTTGGAAATGAAAAGAAAGGATTTTATGTAGTAGTACTTTCTCGTCAGCCAGCAAATAATGACATGGAGACGTATTAATTATAAAATCTCAGTCTTAGTTTAGGCTTGTTCCTAACTAGTTCTTACAGTTTAAATTAACCCATGATTTTTAATCTGTGTTTTTGATGTGGCTCGTTAGCTCATTTCCGTACTGCCCATCCTGCTTCCCCCACTTCTGGATGGCAACTCTGCCTTTCTTCTTCCCAGAGTTCTCTTTGCCCAAAAGTCCCGCCTATACTTCCTGCCTAGCTATTGACCAGTGAGCTTTTGATTACACTAATCACAGCAAAACATCTTCACATTCTCTACAAATATCACACAATTTTAGACTGTTTTGCTGAGGAGGTACCGAATTTAGAGAGGCTAAGTGCCTTGATCAAGAGAAAATAATGGAACCTTGGTCATTTAAGACCGATTAGCTTCTCTGCTTTAGTGTGTGTGTGCTCTTGTAGACCACAATGACAAATGAAGCTGCAAGAATATTTCTCAAAGAAAAAAAAAAGGTGAGGCCTGGGTCTGGGTTTTACCAGACACTATCCATACACTGAGAGGTTTGGGGGCCTGTATCAAAAACCAAAATATGTGACTAAGTCTGTATCTAGGCATGTAGTATTGTTAAAAGTCACATGCTTTCATATCAATGAAAATACTAAAAAATTTTAAAAAACTGACATCAAAAATACCCGAATTTCAAAATATGGTAGCTTTGCTTTTAAAACTTGGTACTAGTCATTTATTTATTTATTTCTATGTAGCCGTGGCTATCCTGGAACTCACTCTGTAGACCAGGTTGACCTCATCCTCACAGAGATCTACCTGCCTCTGCCTGCTGAGTGCTGGGATTAAAGGTGTGTGCTACAACCTGGTTGTACTAGTCTTTTGATAAACAGTGGTTGTGTTCTGTTGTGGTTTGCTTTTGTTGTTGTTGCTTTGTACTTTATCACACATACAATGAGAGATGGAGCACCCAGGAAGCTTTTCTTTGATTTTTGATTTGGTTTTGATTCATGAACGCATAGAGACACCACCATGGAAGTTAAGAGAATGGTTTGGAGCCATGTTAAGATGTCACTGAGCTAAAAGAGACCCCATTCTCAAAGGACTGGTGAGCTTCAAGTCAAAGGACACAGGTATTTGCAGACTTGAGAGCCACTCTTCTGTTCCCCAAAGGTGTTTTCACCTATGATTCAAGTTTGGGCACAGTCAGGGTTTAGCACGACACAGCTGTGTTAAAGGAAGCCAGCTCTTTCTCTCTGCCACCAAGCAAGGAACTCTTTGGCAATACAGAGATTAGTTCGCAGTTTTAGTTAAGACGTCATCACAGCACTGAACCAACTCAGTTCCCATCTGGATTGCTTTCCTGGGAGGACAGCGAGACTGGTTCAAGATGGAGACTGTTTAGACAAAAGCAGAACTGGCGCCAAGAGAATTGGGCATCATCTTTCAGAAACATTGCTGACCTACAGTTCCATTCCTCAGTGGTCCCTGGAAAATCTTTTCTGGAATAACCCTGCCGAATCTAGGAAGGTGCCACTTCCAGAACTGAATGCTGACCCATGACAAACCTTACTTTCCCTTTGGTGATAACCATGTGCCAATGGCTGAAATATTAGCCAGTAATAAACATATCGTCTATGATTCTGCTACTCCTCTCTGTTACGTAAGTTAGCATAGTCAGCAGGTGTTTGTTCTGGGAACTACTTGACTTTATGTGAACCAAAGTTGCTGTGTAAAATATGGCAGGGATGACATAGGTTAGCAACTATGCTAAAAATGCATTTTTTAAGTTTAAAAGGGAAAATTGATTTTCAATCTAATGATTTTTTAAAAAGGCCATATCTTCAAGTCTAACCAAATGCACATAATAATAGAAGTGTGTGGCCACCAATACTGTGATGACTGTTGACAAGCTTTCCCTGCCCTCAAGGACTCTCCCTCTGGAACATTAAGCTAAAGTCTTTCCTTTTTAAGTTTCTTTTGGTCATGATATTTCACAACACCAGAAAAGTAACAAATACAGAAACTAATACCAAAACAAGTAGAATTGTTGCAAAGTGGAACCACATACCCAGAGGGGCAGAACCAATTGTTGGATGAGCCCAGCCATTTTGGGTTTTGTTTTTGTTTGTTTATTTTTGAGAAATATGTAAGACTTTGAAACTTAGGGCTGGAAAAGCTATTAAATAGTGTCAGCAGTGCTTAGCCAGTTTTTCTGCTAGGAGCAAAGTTGACATTAGTTCTCAGAGCAATGTGGGCGGTGGATATTTGACTGCATAGAAACTGAGAGACTATTGCTGTCTTAAACCATCGCATCCGGAAGTCATGTCATATAACTTCCCTGAAACTCAGGCCACCTCAACATCTTGCTCCAACATTAATGGAACAATCTCTAATCTATTTCCTTTTGGTTTTCCATCAAATTGTTAAGTCTGTCATGGCTTCCAAGGTCACTTGACAGTTTTAGCCATAGGTTTGTTCTTACCTATTACCCTAGTGGTATATATATTTAAGTTCTTGAGAGTCTGTTGGTTGTACCAACTACAAAGGGTGCTATACACTGTAGTCATGGTGAAGAAAAGAAAGGACCAAGAAAACTGACCTTCTAGAAAGAAGAAAGAAAAGTTGTCTAAAGGAAAGACCTCAAGCATGGACAGCAAGGTTACTTGCCCTGAGCTCTCTTCCTCCATGACCAAGGAATCAACCAATGGGTAATTTACATTGCTTTCCCTCAAAAGGATGGGAAAGGAAGTGAAATCTGGAGTTGTTCAATGATTTCTTTAAAAAAAAAAAAAGGCTTAAAAAAAGTTGATTGTGTTCTGTCTGGTCTACAGAGCAAGTTCCAGGGCAGGCACAGCTATGCAGAGAAACCTTGTCATGAAAAACAAAAAGCAAAACAAATAAAATGTCGATTGTGTTCTGATCAAATTACATAATGACATATTTAAGAACTAGTAGATTTTATAGCTTTGAAGAATTCAATAAAACAACTTTAGTACATTTCTAAAAAACAGGGTTAGACACAATTACTAATTCAATCTCTAATTTATTCTGTAGGAGGGCATCGCAACCAAGCAAATAACAAAATTTAGTGAGCTCTTTACAATATGTATGATAGGAGATGTTAGAATATGTAAATAGCGTTTGCAAATCAACTGGAAAATACACCAATGGAGAACTGAGCAAAGGATGCAAAAGGAAGAACGATGAGAATTCTTCCAGAATTTGTAACTTGCCATAAATTCAAGAAAGTACTTTTTCACCTCTAAAACCAAGGGGGGATATGCTTCACTGTTAAAAGGAATGAGTATTAGACATTCCTAAGTGCTATGGGTGAGAGTTAAAATCAGTAGAACTCTGAAGAACTTCAGGAAGGGTGTTTCAAGGCCAAGAATATATGTGAGCTTTGAAATAACAGTGTGGCTTCTCTTTGTCTTGAATGTATTTGAGGGTATATGCAGTCAAAGGTGGTTGTTCTGCTTGTTTGTTTAGTTGGTTGGTTGGTTGGTTAGTTAGGGTTTCTGTGCTTTTTGAGACAGGGTCTATTTGAGACAGGTCTATGCACCCCTGGCTGGCCTGGAACTCCCTGAGTCGGTCAGGATGGCCTTGAGCTCACAGAGTCCTCCCACCTCTTCTTCTGAAATGCTGGGATTAAAGGTTTGTGATACCACACCCATCAACGATTTTTAGAAAAAAAGATTTTAATTTTAAAAATTGAAACATAGTTATAAATAGTAGCAGTAAACTGGCTGGAGTTAGAGAGGTCTGAAGACCTGAGAAAGCAGGGACGTAAGTTCCGGCTCAAGAACAATTGAAACAGGGATTTGAAGATGACTAATCGTATTTATCCCTTTTTTCTTATCTACTGCTCTCTCAGAATTCTTTCATTAAAATACATTGGCTAATCCTCCTATTGGGAAATACTGGTTTAGTGGATAGTATCAGCAAAGGAGAGGTTGACTTACAAATTCTCTCAGCTCTAGATCAAAACAACTCCATAGCTCCATAAAAAGACTGAAGGTAGAAAGTTGCATCAGATGGTGACAGTTTAGGTTGTACACATTCTCCAAAAAGTTCTTAAATAAAATGCCTCAATCCGGATTTATATGATAATGATATTTGGAAAACCAGGCTTCCTACCATAGACCTTAAAATCCCAGTTACTCTGAAGAAAGGAAGAGGGAAGATCCAGCCATAAGTTCAAGGCTGAACTGGGCTAGAGAGTTCAAGATCAGCCTGAACAATTCAGTGAGATCCTGTCTAAAGATAAAAAGTCAAAAGAAGCTGGGACTGTCTCTCAGTGACGGAACATTTACCTATTTGTGGGACTCTTGGTTCAATATCCAGCACCAATAATAAATAAATACTATAAAGATCTCTGGAGGTAGGTCCTTAGGAAGGTAATCAGGATTAGCTGAAGTCAAAAGGGTACAATCCCCACGTGACTTTATAAGAGGAAGGGAGATTTGGGTTAGCAGCTGGTTTGTCTTGCCTTAAGATGCCCTCTCCCATATTAAGGCCCTCTTCAAGTGCAGGCATCATGCCTTTAGATTTCCCAGACCTAGACCAACAAGACAAGTAAACCCGGGTTCTTTATGAATTGCCTGATCTTTGTTATGGCAAACTAAAATGGAGTAAGACAGCCATCGATGGACAGTAAGCGTGCCACGGTGGTGACGGTTCAGACTTGGCTCAGGTGCACACTTCAAAGGAACTGAGAGTGGCCTGTGTGATGAGGAGAACGTAGGAGTCATGGCAGACAAACAGGAATTATAGTAAAACATTTTACCCCCGCCCCAACACACACACATGATTAACCAATTGCTAAACGAAGTTTGTATCTAAAAGGAGATAAGGAACAAGGGATGGACACCAGATATCCATGGGTGACTGGAATTAGTGCCATAAGGAAAGGACTTGGTAGGTGCATCACTGAAGCTATGACAAGGTGCTTTCCTGGGTAGACTTACCCGCACTATAATTTTTCACCTTCCTGCAATATACCTGATACTGGGAAATGTGCCTGTTTGTATATGGACACCAAAATAAACACACATGCTTGTAGGCTCTGTGTGTGTGTGTGTGTGTGTGTGTGTGTGTGTGTGTGTGTGTGTGTATGTGTGTGTGTGTGTGTGTGTTCTCATGTATTTCTAATTTCCCCTCTAAGATTTAGGAGAACCCATGTGCCGACTGGGGGAATGAAAGGCTGAGCAGAGTTTAACATCTCACAGTCAAGCCAGCTGGCAAGCCCTGCCTTTAACCACTGGTTCCTTTGCATTAACCACTGGTTCCTTTGCATCACTGAGCCCTTCTTAAAAGTTTCATTCCAGGATGTATTGAGAGTATGGCCTGTCTTTGACTTAGCCAATATTTTGTATAACATTCTTATTGCATTTATAAAGCTTGAACTTGTGTAGCTTCTTTCTAATCCCACATAAATGGTATACCATTCTATTTGCATATATATAAAGCCACTCAAAATAATCCCTAACTAAATCTACATCAGACAATGCGGAGCCTTTACCTAATATGGTTTTGGCTCCCTGGGGAGCTGGCTCTTCATAAGGGAGGGGCAAGTCTCTCCTTCAATGTGGGGTCTTTGCTTAGCCATTCCTTATAAAGTTGTGACAATTTCCCCAGCTACTATTGCTCTACTCATGGATTTACTGAGCGTGTAGTATGTATCAGGACTCTGATGCCAATAGGGCTCTAAGAGGCCTAAAAATTCCACTCATTCCTATACCAAGCCTACACGTAGTTTCCTCCTCCCCAGGGCCTACCAGTCAAGTCAGCACAGTGCCTTCTTGAAATCTATCTCTGCAGAGTTCATCTGCTCGGAAGTCATCTGCTGATGAGCGGAGCATGGAAGAGAGAATCAAGAGCTTTGTAAAATTCGAGCTCTGTTACATCTGCTTCATCCCTCTGATCTACCGGGCCTGTCACTCTGTTTTAGAAGAAAATTAGATGTTCTGACAAGACTGTTCTTCACAAAGCAATGTTGATTATTACCTGGTATTCTGTGATCCTATGGGTGTTTGCAAATTGATTTTTTTTTTTAAGGATTTGTTCTCGTATTTTTCAGGTATGGAAATAGACTGACTGCCCTGTGATTTTCAGGGCAGCCCCTTTCTCTGCTTCAAATATAGATTGCTCTAGTTTTTTACCAGTTTTTAGTATATTCACTGATCCCCATCCAATCTCTCAAATTGCCTGTGAAAGATGTTGTTAGCCTTACTTTGATTACCTAAGGACAAACACTAGAAGGAAACAATGGCTGAAAATTTACAGTTCATTTAAAAAAGGAAAACATAATAACAGACACTGTGATTTATGGAGTCTTACAAGCCTGCGGAGTCCTGGGAGCAGCAACAAGAGCCTGTCACTCACAGCTTGAAGGGCTGGCCTTAAACAGTGTCTATAATGTATAAGACGGCTTTTCCATCTATAATGTGTAAGGCGGCTTTTCCACATAGCACAGCTTATTTAGAAAAGGAGCAAGATCTTTAAATACTTAAGGATACTTATTCGACCCCTTCTGACCTTTGTCTAGCTTGCTGTGTCTGAGATCTATTTTCCCAGATTATAGGATAATATACACTCCTGAGATGTAAATTGACACCTCCCGATGAGAATAACTGAAGGCAAGCGCGAACCCATTTTTCCTCCCATTAAGACAAGCACAACACTGAATTAGGGACGGAGCGACATAATTAATATGAAAGTGGGGTCAGCAAACAACTTAGAGATTCATTTTGTGGAAAATAAGAAGTTGACAAGCACAGAGGTGACACAGCCAGTGGGCATCTGTGAGTACTTCCCCGGAAGAGCTCCCGATAGGAAGATAATGGGTTCGGCTTCTTTCTCTAGCTTCTTTCTTGGCACCGTTGTAGGCTCCTTCGTACACTTAGCTTCGGAGTCTAAAAGGAAAAGTTCAGTCAAGAGAGCTTTGCAGCTCCCAGGCAGACAGAACCATTTCTGAATTGCAGAAGCACTTAATTCTTTCTCACTTTAGGTGTGAAAGCCACTTGGGCGACAGCCCAGGCAGGGTATTGCAGACTAGGAGTGAAAAAACTCTTGGCCTCTGAAAAGAAACAGTAGGGGAGAAAATATTCAGTTACCATTTACTAAGAGACCAAGAAAAAAAAAAAATTAGTGCATTTAGAAAAACTTGCTTCTGGCAACCACGCTTAAGACTCTCAAATTTGGAAGTTAAACATGGGGAAATGTTCTAAACGGATTGCGGCTTATTTGTCTATCACTCGCTTTCTGAAGTGGCAATCTGGGCGACTGGAAAGTACGAACACATCTCTATTCTGGTGCAGTTTGCGGAGAGCTGCAAGTTACAGAACGGAGAGGCTCTGTTGGGCTGCTGCTTATAAACAGGAGGAACTTGGTTCATGCCATAGAGGGGGAGCGTCTGTTTGGTTGTTTTGCATGTGTGTGAGGGCAGCTAGTGTGTATGTATGCAATGGGACAGATTGGCCGCCGTGAGCCTGCAAGTTGGAACAGAAGGAAGAGCGGGGCCGGTGAATAGCCACTCTCTAATGCTTTCTGAGGAGTGAGGATCTTTCCAGGGGCAGAAGTCCTCGTGGCTGCCTCACACAAGTGTCTCTGTGTTCTGCGGGGGAATAGAGGAGGGCTCCGGAGGGCTCCGTAAAGTCCCAGAGCCCTACAGCTGCCCATAGCTACCTGGCAGAGGTGGTAGCCATTTTACAAGACTACAGACTGGTAGGAAGTTTGAGAGGATTGTCCTGTAGATACACAGTGTAAGGGAATAATCATATTCAGGTAGGAAAATAACTTCGGAGAAGAGAAAATAATACAGTCATTATGGAAAACAGTATATAGTCTTCCCAATATGAAAAGTAGAATGGCCTTATGAGCCAGTATTTCACTACCGCATCTGGACGCAGATGAAATAAAGTCTGTGTCAAAGAAATATTTGCACTATTCACAAAGGTCAAGCCAGGCAATTGACCTAAATATCCACCAGTAGATGAATGGATGTGATGATATGAACAATAGAAAACCTGTTAACACACCAGTTGCTGGTGGTGGTGCACACCTTTAATCCCAGCGCTTGGGAGGTAGAGGCAGTGGATCTATGAGTTCAAGGCCAGCCTGGTCTACAAAGTGAGAGCCAGGACAGTCAAGGCTACGCAGAGAAACCCTGTCTTGAAAAACCAAGATGGAATTGAAAGGAGAATCAAATGCGTGACAGCATTTGCTGAGTAGGTCACTGTAGCTATCACTCTGTGGCTGGATCCCTATAGTGACACGATTACTGCCATACACAACATACCACCTTGGCTTGTGGAGGTCCACTCTGTGATCTTCACTAAGTGGTCCTGCCCCCTAACTATATGGCTCTCAGAACTCTTACATTTTGACTGTATGTAGTTAGTGTTAGCAGGGAAAACCAAAGTTAGGAAAGCAAAGAGATTGGCACAAACAAATCTCTTTGCGTTCTTTATTCCTCCCAGCTAGCCCTGCTCAGGGTTAGTGGCTTTGCCTTCTGCCTCCTCTGAGGAAAAGGGCACTTTGAGTTGCATCAGGATTCTTACTGTGGAGAAAGACCAATGAGCCTTTGCAGATGGCTTGGATGCTACTCATGGGAGAGGGAACAGCAGTGACCGGCCATCTCTGGCAGTTCTCTGGAGGCCTTCCAAGGTAACAGTCCTGTTTTACAATGAAATTATTAGCCACTTGTCAGCTTTCTGTAAGCTCTTTAGTCTCCAGGTGCAAAACAGCCTTCTGCAGGGGTTGCTGCACCTTTCCCCTGGACCCTTACAGGTCAAGAGCACATCTAGCTCTTGCAAGGGAATGTCTTTCCTGCTCTTTTTTTTCCAGTCCCTGGTTCAACTTAGAGGGACTTACCAGAGTTTATCTTATCTTAGTGTCTATTCCCAATGGTTTAGTGTTTCCTGAACATCACCGCAAGATGGTTTGAAGCTGATGAAATCAGTAATAGTCAATGATTTCTAGTCTTCTGTCAATTTTGTTTCTTCCACAATAACTTGCTTAAAGACAAAATACTGTCCTGTTGTATTACAAGATTGTTGTACACAGTCTTTCAGGATCTTAGCTCAACTTGGTGGAACACACCCAAACCCTTCATTCTTACAGTTAGATCAAGGAAGAGCAGGGTTATAGGACTGAGGAAGCTTTCACCAGGTTGTGGTAGCCAACAAATGAATAAGAAAACGAGTAAAAAAAGGCAATAAGGTTTGCAAACTAATTAATTCAAAGGAGTCTTTCATCTGTTTAATGACATCTGTATACGGTAGGAATGTCTTTGTTATAGTTGATGGAGACAGCAGATGGTTAATATTTGGTTTTAATGATCTATTTGCCCTCCTCCTGTGCAAATGATCAACTGTAAATGTGATGTTTGCTGTCTCACTATCATATACCTGCGTTGCCCAACTCATTAGTGGAGAGGTTATGAGAATGTAAAAACAGAAGGGACTGGGAAGAAGGAAATGACTCGATTTGCTGCAGAACAAGCAAGCAAACAAGCAGAAGGGAGCCCATTTGTGTGACTTGCGTGCGTGTTTGAGTGTCCGTGTCTGTGTGTAACTCTCTATTATGTGGATGACATATATATATACTTAATGTTGTAGAAATTGTTTACATGCAGGTCAGCTGTGGTTTTTTGCGATCATTTTAGTGCTTAAAAGATCTTTGGACAGAATGTTAATATCAGAAGTTTTAACTTTTTTGCATGCGGAAAGTAGCTTAAGTTCTTTCTCATCTATCCTCCTCCACCCAATCTCCTTCCTTCTCTTTGTTTTCCTGCTTCCTCGTAGCCTAAGCAAGGACCGGGTGAGACTGGCTTCTCTAATCTTTAACATGGTACCCTAGGGAGTTCTACTTAGCTATCACGGAAACCTAGAGGGGCTGACTGAAGAATATGTGGCATCGCGTGACTTGAGATGCAATCTTCAGTACAGGGACAGTAAGCCACAAGCCATAACTAATCCCAGGCTGAGTTCTGAGAACTACTGCCCCACCCTCACGTTTTAGTCAAAGGTCTGGAAGGCTAAAGAACTGCACTCAGGCTAAGTCAGTCAGAGAGGCACTCACTTGGGGTGGTGCGAGAGTCGAATGGCAGAAGTGCTTAGGTAAGCAAAAACGCAGATTCACTTGTAAAATATTTTGCTCTGATAGTTTGCATGCAGGGGAGTCTTGTGAGAGCCACTATTCCCAGTTAGACTAAGCCTCCATTTTCTTATTTATGTTTGTGGCTGCATAGGTATTTGGAAGTCACCTACCATTTGGAGCACTGCTGCATGGAGTCTGAGACACGTTCTCCCTTGTTGAATAATCTAAATTCTCCTAAGTCTGTAGCTCTAGACCTGATAGGAGAAGCCATAGCTTTTGGTACATACATCTTTTTTTAATGAAATGGTGAAAGTATCTATTTTATATTTATATAGAGATGAAAACAGTGTATAATTTTCATCAGTAGTAAATTTCATCTAGTACATGCAATCCCAGTGCAATGTTTGAACATGGTGTCTAAGAGACTTTTATTGACAGGTCTAGTTGGCACTGCATCAACAGGCAAAGTTCTCTCAATAAAAATTAGAAATAAAAAGCTCCACAACAATGATATTTGACGAAAAATGCCTATTTTGGCATTGCTATCAATTGAGTATAAAATATGTGAAAGTGTTGATTGCAGCATAATTAGTGTTGCTGAAACAAAGACAAGAAAATTAAATTTTATGGGCTATATTTGTAAATTAATAGGAATTATTTTACAGCTATCAAGCGTCACTGGACCATCAAGCAGACATGTACAATATAATTAAGCCAAGTCGTTTTTGGAGAGGTAACTGGATATCATTCATGCAAAACTGTAGCATTAAGCAGTTTTTTTTTAATTTTATCATTCTGAAATCATATGTTTGTGTGAGGAAAGGGATAGATGTCTGTTTCTTACGGCTTCTCGGCTTTTCTTTATTTTGTAATTATTTATATTAACATGGTCATATATTTTACTTCTCTTCACTTCTCATTTTTTGCCGTCATTGCCCACTCCCTTCACTTACTATTTTGTTCCTATGCTATTGCGATTATTTTTCTTCTTTCTTCTTTGTCCTTATATCAAGTTCTTAAACATGTACTATTTCTTTATTTTTAAAAATTAAATTAAATGCGTATCCGAGCCATCATCTCTCTCAGAGAGCAAGAGGTTTCATCTTTGCCACTGTGAGAATGGAATCCTCCTTTCTGGGGCCACAGGAGAATCAGAAAGCTTAACCTGAAATCAGGAGAGGGCCCTCTCAAATCAAAGCATCAGCCTGAGTGTGGAATCCCTGTGACTTGTAAGGCTGGGGACTCTCAGTCAGTGCTTCAGTTGGTAGCTTGTGACTGGATCCCAGGCTCACCCAGGTCTGGCATCCATCTCCCGAGGTTCTCCTTAGGTGGGAGGGTTCACATGGGGTTTCAACACCCAACCCCTAGCCGGTCAGGGGACAGTTTCTGCTTCTTGGAGTTTCCGGCCTTGTCCCTTCCCACTTCACCCCTGGGGCTTCATCCTTGGAAATTCCTTCAGGAATCCCGTGCTTTTGCAACACCACGTCCCTCAGGCCAATCCTGTAAAGGTAACTTCCGCTATGACTGGCCACAGACTTCTCCACAGCAAGGAACTAAACACAAATACTTGACTATCTGCTGGGAAGAAAGAGAACAAAGAATCAAAAATTTAAAAAAAAGAAAAATTAAGACCATTATGCAACACAGTAGGATTTGTATACCCAGAGATATATCTGCTTAATTCTGGAGACCTAAGTGGTTTGGGGCTAAGAATTTAAAATTCTGAGCAATTTTTAATGTGAAAGGAAATTCCAGGTGTGACTCCACGTGACTCCACTTGACTCGCAGGGAAAGAGATGGAGAAGGCAACTCAGGAGTGCATTGTTGGCCAGAAAGAAAGCCATTGCACCCAGCTGGTGTCTACCCACCTTCTCCAGTGGCCACAAACACAGATAGGTAAGATTTAATGTGTTTGAAGAGCTCTTTCCTTTGGATATTCATTTGTCACCAAAGATTTGATAGTCATCTTTTAATTGCCAGGCAATTAAAAATTAAATTAAAAGAAAGAAAAGAAATGAAGGAAAGAAAGAACAAATATATAGGGACATGACACAGGTGTGTCTCAAAAGCATGCTGAGCAAGAAAATGTTTCGACAGAAGGCCAAGTACTGTCTTGTTTCATTTACTTAGAATTCTAGATTAGACTAAACTAATCTAGGAGGGCTAGTCAGACAGTGATTGTCTGGGGAGAGCGGGGATTAAGGAAAAAGAGGTGGAGGAGCTATCTGGGTTAAGGGACATCTTGGGTGAGCTCTGGTTTAGGCAGGCATATGTACTCCAGTGCTGGTATGATGGTTACTTAGTATCTGGGGATTTTACTAGGTGTGCGTTTTACCCCTGAGTAAATAAGCAAGAAGGGAAAGGGAGGAGCAACAAAAGAGGAAAAGGGAAGAAAAAGGGAGGAGGAAGGAAAGAAAAAGACAGAGACAGTGAGACTCACAATGATTATACCAAATATTGAACTTAATTACACATTCTTGATGGAGTTCTAAGTATCAGGCTATACTAATGTCCTCTTTGGAACACATGAAAATGGCTAGGTGCACTCATGAATAGAACAGATCTGAAATCATGGAAATAAGGTAGGTGTTAACTATTGTGGAGTCTAGAAAGAAGGTATATGGAGTCACTTCATATGACTTTATATTTATCAATGTTTTGATGATTTTTCTTAAATTTTACTTAAAGTATTAAGTAAAAATTAGTTCCTATTTATTGGAGACCTAAAATTTATTGATCAGTGTCAAGTAGATTGCCTCTAATTTGGAGACAATAACTTATGATCTTTTTTTTCCTCTTGCAAATTAGGAATTTGGTCAAATAACTTCACCAAGACTCAGTGTTAGGTCTGTCTGTTTTCAGAGTCTACCCTGTGGTTTCTTGAGCACTTGAAACATGACTAAAGAACCGAGTTCATTTATTTGTTTTTTGTTTTTGTTTTGTTTTTGTGATAGGGCTTCTCTGTATACAAACTCCTTCTGTAGACTATGGTAGCCTTAAAACTCACTCCAGCCTGCCTCTGCCTCCTG
>NC_022015.1:44661429-44682464 GCF_000317375.1 Microtus ochrogaster | reverse complement strand
TGTAAAACAAGTCACATTTGGAACACAGTGAAGAACAGTAAAATGCCTTAATTTTATATTGATAAAATGTTTAAGACTTTCGATATATTGGGTTGTTTTCAAATATTAACATGCTTTTATTGTGGCTGGAGAGATGGCCTAGAGGTTAAGGGCACTTCTTACTCTTGTTGAGAATCAGTGTTTGGTTCTCAACACCCACATCTGGTGACCCACATCTCCCTGTAACTCCAGCTCCAGGGAATCCATTCCCCTCTCCTGACATGTATTAGTGAACACACACTCACAAGCGCTCACACGTGCATACACACACACACACACACACACACACACACTATACTTCTGTGGGATAGAGTTGGAGGTTGGTCAGTACCCTTCCAGTGTACCAGCACAATGTCCCTTTGAGTGAGTATCAGTGGGCGTAGGGTGGAGTGGCAATATTCTGAGTCCCTGGGAAACCTCCAATAGCACTTACATATACCAGGAGCTACTCTTATGACTCAGTACTTATTAATTCATAAAATCCTTACCACAACCCTATTAATGGGCACTATTATTATCCCATCTTACACAGGAGATACTGAGATACAGAGGCACATACAGAAGTATTTATTAGCAGTTATGTCAAAGTAAAGGAATTTTTGCGGCATGATATTCTTGAATTTTAAATTTAATATCTTGGAATTGTCTTTAAACAACTTCAATTTAGAGACTTGTTTTCTTTTCTTTTTTTTTTTTCTTTCTTCCTTTTCCTTTTCTTTGTTTTTTTGAGACAGAGTTTCTGTGTTCTGGAAGGCCCTTAGTAGACCAACTGGCCTCGAACATACAGACACCAGCCAGTTTTTGCCTCCTTAGTGCTGAGATTAGCACCACCCAGTTTAGAGATTCAGTTGCAAGCGTTGTGACTTCTGAGAATGTTGTCTTCTTAGGATGCTGGCCCTGGTTTCTGGTACAGCAGTGCAGTTTGAATCGTGTTTCCCTTCCCAGAACTTCAGTGCTTTTCTGAGCAATGAAACTAAATAACTAACCAACAAGGGTACAATCATAGCAGAGCAAAGGGCTTTTTAGAGGGGCCACCCTTGGGAACTCATTGGCTTCATTCAGAAGAGCACCCCTCCCAATGCACAAGCACAGAGCAACGTAACTGTTTCCACAGCAAAGATTTAAATGGCAGTCTGGAAGTCACCAGAAATGGCTCGCTGTCTTTTTTTTGTTTGTTTGTTTTGTTTTTGTTTGTTTGTTTTGTTTGTTTTCCAGAAAGCCACAGAAGACAAGGTGACCTGTGCTCACTGAGAGCCTGCAAATATCCTGTGTGTGAGCTCTGTTTATTTTGAATAAAGCACAAATTGGCTTGTATTCTAGAAACTACAACAGAGAAACACAAGTTAGTCCTCAGAAGTTACCTGATCCTCTCTGGAAGGAAGGCAGTCTCCGACTTCTGTGCCAGAGACCAACACTCTCTTTTTACGAGAATGTTTTAAAAGCTGAGGTCAGTGCTCGCTCTTGCCAGTCATAACCCACACCTGTTCCAGAAGGCCTACACTGGTCGTAACCCTCAACATATTCCATGCTGCAAACACTGGCAGATCCTTCAGGGAACAGGCAACTAACTCTGTAAAGCCAGGCTTAACTATTAGAGTAGGTGAAAAGGTGGAAAAACCTGTACCAGCAGCACCGAGGATGAGGAACGTTACTCCGCCTCCTCCCCAAAGCCAGAGCTGTCACTTACAAATACCTGTAGGTGTTATGCTCTAGGATCACAAAAGGAAACTGTCCAGGTTAATAATCAGCGCCAGATGGTGGGGAGTGGCTTGAGATGTGTTGAGACCCGTGCTCCACACCGTGTGGTCAGTGCCTCCACCAGCAGCACCTGAATCTACTTATACAAATTCACACTCTCTCACTCACCACCATTCTCACATCCAGAACAGCCAGACTAGATAAACGGCCTGGTGCCCGTCAGTGGGAGCATTGATAAGGAAAGCAGGCTGTGGACAACACAATCCTGTTCGGCCTTCAACACAAGAGAATCCTTTGTCCTCTTTTGTGACAACTTGGATGAAGCTCGATGAGCTTCTCTTAAGGAAAGCAAGCCGGCCCCAGACAGATGAGAAATCCTGCGAGTTCATAGCTTTTTGGAATCTAAACAAGCCGATTAGAAGGAGGAGCAGGCAGAGGTGTAGTCAGCGGAGGTCAGTGAGGCAGGAGAGGGGGTGGGCGGGGCATGCATGCTGTTGAGCAGCTGCAGGTTTGAGGCAGAGAGCCCTGCTGGATGGCCAGCTGCGTGGAGTTCAAGACCAATTGTGGGTCTTTCAAAATTGCTAAGATGAGGTTTTAAATGTTGTCAACAGCAAATCAGTGAGTGAGTCTGTTAGTTCCTTTGGTGTAATCATTTCACGGTACAAATATCTGAGTATACCACTGTGCCCCATAAATATACACATTTTTTTTTTTTTTTTTTTGCCAATTAAAAGCAAAAGTACCTACATTTTAACAAGAACCCAAGTCTACTGCCTTCCTACTATTTGTGGAGATGGGGAGCAAGATACCATTTCCTTTTCTTGCTCATCTTTTCAATTTTTATCTCTGGTCCAGTGATTTGCTTGCTCACTGACCTGTGGCAGCCAAGTCCAATAGAAACCTGAATCATCTCTCCCGAACTTGTAACCTTTCTTATCAGAGACTGACAAGTGTGGGCGCCCCACCCAGTCCACTGACCTCCTTTGAGAAGTACTGACCTGGATGGTACCTCTCCAGTGCCCTCGACTTCTGACCCACAACGGCTCTTGAAGCTTCCTGGAACTCAGACTCCGCCCATGCCAACCTCACTCAAGGAAATGCGTGCAGGTCAACCAGGCGCCACCTCCATGTCCAAACTGGTGAGAGAAAGGTCCTCCACACTCGTTCTACTGCCTCCTTCAGCTGAACCGGATCAGGCAAAAGTTTTAGTCTCTACAGTTCACTCCCGCCCCCCCCCCTCCCCTCCACACTGCCGCCTTTTGTTCTAAATCAAGATGGCAAATTGCAAAGACTTACTTGACTCTGTGTGAATTACTCCTTAGTTCAAGACACCCCCAGCTCCCACTAGCATGCTGATGTCGTGGAATTAAAGCACGTTTGTTTTCACATCTCTCTTCCAAGTTTATAATCTGGGTTTATAATTTTCTGCTAAAAGTTTAGGTGGCCTGCCGAATTTGGCTGGTCAGAGCACATTTGGAACCCATCACATGTTAATTTGTGAATAAACACACGGAGCCTGTGTCTCTCCTGGACAGAAACGGCTGAGTTGTTCTTGTCACAGGAGATTGAGATATTGTAAAACTTGGGCTTTAATCTCTTCCCCGTTTGGTTGTCCTTGTCCCAGAGTCAGGTCTTTTAAAATCTTGTTAAATACATTACAGCCTCTGTTTATGCTAGGGACTCACTAAGAGGAGGTGTCAATGATGTAAACATTACATGAAAGTAAGGGCTGCAGAGATGAAAATGGGGCTTAATGGAACAGCTTCGCCAGTGGGAAACAGGCCCTGACACTGACCAGAGCTGGTCCCACAGGGAGTAGCTCCCTTTCCAGAAAAAAAAAAAAAAAAGGCCCATACTGCCTTTTAGCAACCTTTAAAAACTATCTATGCTTGTTTACACAAAAGTGTTTCAAACCCTCTCCTGCTATAAATTGTGTATGGCTCAGCCTGTGCATTAGGACTCATACTAAATGTCTTTATCTGGAAAGATAAAAGAAATATTTACGATTCCTCTGAAATGTATTTGCTTTTCCCATGGCTTTGGCTAATAATGTGGTCTCCTAAAAGGAGCCGCTTAAGACCGGCTGTTTATCTTACAGCACAAACAGTAGCCTAAGGCCTCTGATGTTTTCTGACATCTAAAGTCTAATGAATAATTAGAACTACCCTTATCCTTACTTCTTTTTTTTTTAAATTAAAAAAAAAAAAACTCTTCTCTAAGAAGAGACCGGTTTAGGAAGTTTACCTTGTTCTTAAGGAGAGCCATGATGAATTGTTTTGCTTTCCCAGTTTGGTTTCTTGAGTTCATATATGATTAAAGTATGGCCTAAAGGAAATACAAATTAAAACCACAATGTAATTCCATTATATAGCACCAGACTATATATTTTTATACTATTTATATACTCGAGTATATAAATCCCAATAGCATCAAGTGTTGGTGAGGATGTGTTGCAAAGAGAAATTTCCTATAAACCGGTAGCCATGTGACTTGGTGCAGAAACTTGGCACAAGCAATTTCATCTTTTAGAGTAGAACTCACGAATAATATACAGTTGGGCATTGGCCCTTGTAGCTATATGACTGGGACCTTATTGCATAGGCATACTAGAATTGATATAAGGATTTTTTCATTAGTGTAGTTTCTAATAGCTTAATGCCCAGACAGAAACTCCAAACAAAGCACCCTGTAATAGAGCAGCGAATTAAGTGCTGTTTTGTTCATAGAACAGAATACAGTGCTATAGCAAAAGTGAAGTAAATGCAGCTACACAAATCAGCATGCATGACTAAAAAAACGTAATATTAGGGTGGAAAGAAAGTTGTATGGGGCTGCAGAGATGATATAGAAGCTGAGAGCACTCTCTGCTCTTCCAAAGGACCTGAGTTTGGTCCCAGTACCCATGTTTTGTCAGTACAGTTGTGGTAGGTTATTCTGCCAATTCTCAATTCTTCCTTTATGAAGGAAGCAAGATATATTTTTCTCTCATGCTACGTGTTTCTGGCTACTGTGGTCATCCCCAGGACCTGGGCAAACAGAGCTGCTGGAGAAAAGAGCTGCAGTGACTTCTTCTGCACCTCCAGATCATCAAAGGTATAAGGGAGAGATAGGGGGAGAAACGTGGAGACCCAGCTAGGATAACAGGCATATGAGAAATGTTGAGGTCATCGCTGTGTCTTTATTCTGAGTTCCAGGAGAACGTAGTTTAGGCCTTTTTTTTTTTTTTTGCCATAGCTTTGATACAGTCAAAATAAAATAAAATGCTACATTAAAAGACTTCTTTTTTGATGGTCTTGGGAAAGAGTCCTCCTGGAGATAGAATACTTTTTATTTCAAAGAAAAACAAATATACACCAACTAAAATCTTCAAATCAGGATAAGTGTTCTTGGATTGACTCTGTTATCTGTGCTGAGGAAAGGTTCACCACTTTCCTTTCCAGAACTGAAGAAAGGCATGTTGCAGTCATGTAAGGGGTGGCCTGGCAGACACAGCAGCAGCAGTCCAACACAGCAACTCAAGGCTGCAATTGATGGTTAAGGTTTCCCCATTCCTCCATGTCTGTGAGATGAGGCAGACTCTTCATCTCCAGTGGTACATGTCCCCGTGAAGCAAAATGAGCACCAACACTGTGGCCTGGGATGTAAAGGGCAGCTCTTAGATCTTGGTCTCATTTTTTTTGTTCAGGACATGATGGAAAATCCTATCTCCTAGAGTCCTCTTCATTCAGGTTAGGGTTGTGTGTTCTAGAAAATGGGACAGCGTAGACATGCTGGGTTATCCAATCTTGACCATGAAGTGACAATGCAGTGTTCCATGTCTCTCACATCCTTCGTCTTTTGGCCAAAACCGTGGAGCAATTACCCTGAGGAAACACCA
This sequence comes from Microtus ochrogaster, assembly GCF_000317375.1. Lineage (NCBI taxonomy): Eukaryota > Metazoa > Chordata > Mammalia > Rodentia > Cricetidae > Microtus > Microtus ochrogaster. Next base: position 44,676,850 of record NC_022015.1, on the reverse strand, counting down.
GATGTTCAGAGTCTGGGTATCCAATGACCATGTTGAAGGTTGGCCACTGAGCTGGAGTGGATGGTGGTGTAGGCAAGAAATAAGCTTGGATTGCGGCGTTAGTATGATCTAGAAGTTGTTAATTTTATCAGCTAGTATTAGGTAACCATAAATCATGTGAAGAATCACAGCTCCTCAAAGCTCTGGCTGGCAAGGTCCTCTTCTGAGCTGAATTTAGATAGTTCTCTGGGGCAAGTCTTCCTGGTGTATAAGAGTGTCTTGTCATCTTTTCTACAAAGCCTTAAAGTGGGTAGGCAAGCCAGACCTCACCCACATGGTTAGTGAACATCCAGATTTGGTATTATAATTTGAAAACACATACACGCCTCATTGATTTAAAAAATTTCATCTCATGTATGAGTTTCCTGGTAGTTTGTAATTTTAAAAATTGGCTTACCTTTGCAAATGATATAATAAGAGCTGAATATTTTTAGTAAAAAGTGTGATATGACTTCAGAGTTGGTGTTGGTGTACTTACTCTGTAAATGTCTGGCCAGGATACATGTTTTTTTTTTCTTCATGGTGAATTAGAAATGATAAAATCATAAGGAAAAATGATTCAAATATGATTTTATATGGAGAATAGTGGGAGAAGCATGCACAAAGGGGAAAGACTAGAGTCCCAAATAGATGGCCAGATAAAAATGGCTTATACTTTTGTTTTTGTTTTTTGTTTTTTTTTGTTTTTTTTCTTTTTCGAGACAGGGTTTCTCTGTGGCTCTGGAGCCTGTCCTGGAACTAGCTCTGTAGACCAGGCTGGTCTCGAACTCACAGAGATCCACCTGCCTCTGCCTCCCGAGTGCTGGGATTAAAGGCGTGCGCCACCATCGCCCAGCTGGCTTATACTTTTTATATATGCACATCTTTTGTTCAAGTAGGGGAGTAGAGATGCCAGGGAACTAGAAAAGAGCCCATGAGAGAGGGAAGAAGAGACATTCTGGGCAATGAGGAGAGGGCTGTTGGAACACATGTGATATACAAGTCCAAGGGTGAATAAGGGGTTAGATGGATTTAGGTGGGCATGAAGGGAATTGAGACAGAGCAGGAGAGGATGGTGGACCAACGAAAACCAACTGTGTGTGAAAATAAAAAAAAAAAATCTGCTGCTTTGTATGTCAAAGCTATGGAAAAATTGTGGAAAGTTAGAAGTGAGATAGATCTTCATGTTAGTGCTTTGTATGTTTAAAATGACTCCCCAGTCCATTGTTAAAAGTATATTAAATTAAATATGTGTATGTAGGTATCTATGCATGTTGGAGGGAAGGGGCTGCTCTTTTGTTTCTGGCAGCTTAGACCTGAAATAATCACACAGACACTGTATTAATTAAATCACTGCTTGTCCCATTAGCTCTAGCTTCTTATTGGGCTAACACTTACATATTTATTTAACCCATTTCTATTAATCTGTTTATTGCCACAAGCAGTGGCTTACCGGCAAAGTTCCAGTGTCTGTCTCCGACGAGGCTTCATGGCTTCTCCCTAACTCTGCCTCCTCTCTCCTAGCATTCTGTTAAGCTTTTCCCACCTACCTAAGTACTGCCCTATCAACAGGCCAAGGCAGTTTCTTTATTCACCATGGTATTTACAGCATACAAAGGGAAATCCCACATCATATGCGGACATTGCATGTCCAAGAACTTCAGACCTGAAGGGTTATAAAACTGCCCCATCACAAAAGTCACTATTGGTTCTTGGGGGTCGGGATCATAGTTTAAGATAGTGGAAAGGCGGGGTGTAACAGGGCAACGGCAACACCTTCAATGACACTATCAGAAAGCTATGCATAGCTCTTTCTCTCCCATCCCTTTGGCTGGAAGATGACACTGAAACAGAGATTGGAAATGTGATTTTCAATACATTGCAAGTAGCTTACATTAGTTGGGTGAAGAGAAGCAAACATAATAGTTTGCAGTCCCCTCCACAGTCATTCTCCTATAACAGCATAGAAAGGGAAATGATTGCTGTTACCATTTGGGACCATTTGCCAGAACCATAATAATGCTAAGCCCTTCCAAGTGATGGAGAATAAAAAGCCTAGAAGGATCTCAAACTCTCCCCCAAACTGGAAACCCCTAACAGTTCTTAATTGCCTGCTTATGAGAGAGGAAGAAACTCTCTTCTTAAAACTTCTGTGATCTCGGACCTTTGTTATCTGCACTAACTTACATTCTAAGGAATGCTGTAGGGGTGGTGTGTGTGTGATTCTGTGGATGTATGTGAGCTGGGAAATGCTTAACTGTTTTGCCCATGCTCAGTCTTATATTATTACTCACTGGGGAGCAGCTAGCCTTTCTGTCTACTTACTCAGCGGCTACACAGACCGGCGGGAAACTAGTCTTCTCTCCACCCAACTGTGACTTCATTCTATTAGCCTGAAATTTAAATGAGGAGTGAGTTAATATACAGAACTGTACCCCAGTGGCCTCCAATTTGTTCTCTTTTCACTTAGAGGGTCAGGCCCCATATACTTACGTCTCACGCTAGCAGGACAAATTGTACAAGACTCTAAAGATATCAAGCCAATCAGAAGTAATAAGACAATAAAGCCCAGCCTTTCTTCACTGTAGAAAACCTCAGTGTGTGAAAATACAGCTACATTTAGAAGGAGAATGCCTCTATAAAAGTGTGAACCTTTTTCAGAATAATTTACTTTATGCCTAATAATTTGCTGAAACTCGTTTCTTAAATGGCGCCATTTCCTTCCACATTTATAGCACTATCTCCAAATTCTTTTTTTACTTGAAATTTTCACAAAAGCCATCTGTTACATAAAATGGGATATGTGGGCTCAAATGCCCATCCAGGGTCAAAATAAAATAGATGGAATTTTACAGTGTAACTCTATTGACAGAAATAGTCAGTATGAGGCCTGGGGATGTTGCTTGGAGGTAGGGGGTTTGCCTAACAGGCATGAAGCCCAACTTCTATCCCCAGCACCGTAAAAGAAAAAGTGAAGCAAGCAAAAAGAGGTAGTCCTTACGAATATCCTAAGAAAAAACAGAGAAGTGCTTCCTAAGGAAAAAGTAAGGGAGTTGAGAGGAGGATTTCCAGTTCACACAAGGTCACCCCATCTGTATTTCTTCCCCATCACATGTTAGCTTAGTCTGCACACATCCTTTTCCTCCTACACTCCAGAGTTCATGCCTTGTGTACTTCATGGCTTTATGTATTGTGCATTTTGAAAGTCATTCTAAAAAGCCTTAATTCCAGGCATGTTGGCTTCTTGCAGCCTTGCTGTGACACCACAGAAGGCTGGAACTAAATAATTACAATCCCTCTAGGCAAGGCCTCCAGCTTCTGAAGTAGGCCAGCCATTGTTGTAAATACCTTTTACTTCTCCTGGCATGGAGGGTAGGACAAGAGGCTCCACAGGGAGGCCAGGCTTTCATCTGGGCTGTGTTGGCATCCTGTGTCCTTAGGAGGTGCACTTTGGGGAGAAGCTGGACTAGGAGCTTCCTGTGTTGGAAGGCAGTGCCGTTCTTTTCTCATGTATCTGTGGAGAACACACTTCCGCAATCTGTCTCATCAGCTTGGCAGCCCCGCGGCCCCTTGCTGCTTGCTGCAGCGACATGGCAGGGGTGGGGATGGGGTGCTGGAAAATGTCTGATCCACACCAGGTTCAAAAGCAAAAGTTGGGGATGTGTTGGATACCGTCTCCAAAGTGTTATGTCCTAGTTCAAGCTCTTAGGCTCTTCCATTCCCAGGAGAAATGGGGATTAGAATTTTTTTTTAACCTGCACTCTAAATGTGAATCTATAGAAAGACATTCAAATGAGAACCATCATGGACACAGATGGACATATGTCATTACAAACACCTTTATACACATGGGTGGCAGGATGCTCCCTTCCCTGGGCTCCTCATGGATTGAGTCCTCAATCTACAGGTTTATGCTATGACTAGATTAGTGAACTTGGACCTGCTCAAATCTCCCTTGGGTCTCTCCAAGTGTCCAGTGGAGTGATTGCTTTAGGAGTTCACTTGCGTTTCTTTTGGGGTTCTCAGTATTGGTTCCACTTAGGGGAGAGAAACAGCCCTTCTCATTTGTTCTTGAAGCTTTGCCTCACTCACTTTCTTCTAGTCACTGTGATGCTGCTCCTGTGACCTTCCTCCACCATTTATCTCTTTGAATGTGCACTTGTGCACACGCTCACGCACGCATGCATGCACGCACACACACCCAAACCCATACCCCCACACCCCAATTCTAATATCTACTTCAAAAATGGATAGCAGAACCCCACCTAAGTGTCTGAGTGACAGATCTCCCTATGGGTGACCAGTTTCTACTCTGTCTTTCGTTTTGTTTCTCTTTAACCATAGATTCCAGTGGGGTAGAATGGAGGGAGTGTGAGGTACTCTGCAATGCAAGAACATCTGACCCTTCACTTGTGAGTAGCAGTGTGACTGCTTCAAGTTTTAGCTTTATTGAGACTTAGTTTCTTCATCTGTGAAATGGATAAACAATCCACCAGCTGAGTCAGCAGGAGCTGATGGAAGCCAACAGAGGCTGTAGGCCTACGGACCATATGTTCTGTATGTCAGAGTTGCTTGAGAAAGCAGAAAGGGAAACCAGCATAAAAACCTAGACGTTTTCTAATTATGTGTTCTTGTGCTTTAGTTAAACACTAGGGAATCACTAACTGGGATTAGCGTACGATACAAGTCTGGTAAGATTGTTGCCTTCTTCTGCCTTGCTCAGCAATCCTCTGCAGTCAGATAGTTGTGCTTTCACCTCTAGATCTGCCCAGAAGTTCCTAGGAAATCGAGGAGGAGGAGGTAAAACAGATCATTTTCTAGTTACAAGACATGGGTATCGTTGGGTTTTCCTGCTGACTTGGTTTTCCTGCCTGAAGCCCATTTACTAACTTGCTGACTTGCTCCCCCTTAAAGCAGATAGGGTAATGCTACATTCCGCTCGCAGGTGCTCTGCTCCAGATTGAAGCGACAGACCCAAGGTTGGGAAGTGGCTAGACGGGGAGTATCTAAGTTTCCAATGGCTGCTAGCTCCTTACTGACTACCAATAGGCAGGAGAGTGGCCCAGCCAGCCATGGACAGAATTCCTGCTGTGTGTGGTCATTTGAAAAGCCACAAAACTATGCTGTGGTCAAGGCTTCAAGGGCTGGGAAGCCAGCTTGGTTGGGAGGGGGAGGAAGTTGAGGCTTTTACCAAGGAGGGATTCTTTCTTTAGATTCCCAAACAGCATGCTTTGGGTTAAGTCCAACCCCAGGCTGCTGTAGACTTGATGGCTGCCCTTCCATACACTCATCGCATACTGTGTGCTCACGGTGCACCCAGGGGTGCTTTTGAAGCACTCTAAACTCAATGCCCTTATTTTCCTCAATACCTCTGCAAGGCAGCTACCATTTTTTAATCCCCATTATTTAAAGGAAGAAACTGAGGCAGAAGGATGTAATTTTCTTTATAACCTTCTGATACTAGGAGTTGTTTTGTTTTTGCAGCTGCTGACTGGAAAATAGCAATTTCCACAGAATTTTACCTCAATGGTCTAGCTAGAACCAGTTGTTCACTAATCAATTAGCATGCTCATTTTGAAGAATGATGGACAATCCAGCTGGTTGACGAGTGCCGCAAGGAGCCTTACCAATGTTTGGCTCTGACATACCACACAGCCCATGGGCTGGATGGTACTTACAGAGAACACACCTGGGTGACCAGGTCTTGTTTCTTTTTAAAGCAAGAAAATCAACATGCACTTCCCTGAAGAATTTTTAAAAGGAGTCTCAGCAGTGTATTCAGTTTGAATATATTTGTGAAACAAATTTCTTCATTGTTATTATTAGTTTTGTCTGCTGGGATGGTTACCTTAAAATAAATGAACTAAGATTTTTAAATGCAATTAAATGCCCAATTGCTCCATTGGCCATTGCTAATATATATATTTTTTCAGGATAGGAGCAGTCTTTATGATGCATTTTAGGTCCCTTTGAACCCACAAGAGTCTGCTTCAAATTGAACTGGCAGTATGCAGGGTAGGATGCCTGGAGCTGGAAGCTATGAGAGACATGATGTAATTACCAAAGCATGTCAGAATCTTTATTGTGATGATAAAGTAGACTATTGTCAGATACTGGCAGATAGCTTAAAAATTGGAGCAAAGGGAGTTAGAAAGATTCTGGAGGAAAGATGGAATTGAGTACGGCAAGTGGATCAAAATTCTGATCGTTAATTCCAACCATGCTCACTCTGCTTCTTTTGTTATGTTTGTTTTAGTAATAAGGGCTACAAGGGAGCAACACTGGTCCATGCTGAACTCACTCATTTATAAGCCAAAGATATAGTCACCCATGACAACTGGAAAAAGCAGGTGGGGATTGAACAAGGGCCCCATTCTCTATCCTGTTTTGAGCCTGGGACCCTCATGACGACACATTGTGTTTTTGTGGCTTCAGATGACTTAGTTTGATGAAGACGGAAATGTTAGTACATTCTTAGGCAGTCTGATCAGGCTTTGTGGTCCTACCTCCCTCTCTCCTCTCTTCTTGAATTCTTTTATACCCCTCAGTGTGCATCTCCGAGGACACTGGGTCTAAGAGGCTTCCTGCCATCCTGTTGGCTTCCATGTCAGCTACCTTTAATCTTTTTCCTCTTTGTGCTTCCTGTATTAGAGCACACAGCAAAGTATCTTGTAGTTACTTTTATTACTTCTGTTCATGTCTTACCTTGGCCAAAAGCTTCCTGAGGGCAGAATCTATGTTTTGTTCATCATTATTGCCTCCCTATCACCTGGCAGAGAGCCCTGGACAAAGTGGATGCTTAATAACTTCTTGTTGAATTGAAGCAGCTTAAACATCTCCCATCATCCAGGTTGAACTGAGAACATGAAATGTTTTTGCCAGGGTGCAGACCATGTAGTGAATTAAGAGAGCTCTTTGAGGGAGGGTTAGCGTGCATACCATTCTACATTTGCTTTTTCCCAGCGCAACTGATCCTTCTCACTGTTTTTTTTTTTTTCCTTTTTATCCTTCTTGCTTTTCCAAAGATGAACTGAGCTGCCTAGTTTTTCTCCCTGTCTCTCAGTTTTTCTTTGAGTACAGCTTGCTTTGTCAGGGACAAGAGCATGTTCCAGGCTTTGATAGAGCCTCTCTCTGTGAGGCTTCCTCTGGAATGCAGGACTGACCTCTTTCTGCAGGGCAGGATGTCACCTGTGCGGTGCCAGGAAAAGATGGGGGTAATATAAGCAATGAGAATTCCTTTAATATCTTCAGGTTGGGGCTTAGTCTTCCAGCCCTAAGGCAACGTTTTCATTGGCTTTTTAAAAATAACAATTATGATGACTTTTGTCGGTCTAAGAGCAGAGTCTAATGGAAAAATGAGCACAGAGATTCTTCTCTCCTGCTCAAATGTTCTCATTTTGTTTGCGGACATCTGGTTTAGTACCTAGGGAATGTGTCACATCTGTAACGTCTTCCAGCTGAAGTATTCAACATCCCCTATCTGGACCGGTAATGTGAATTTCCTTCATCTCTGCTTTCTCAGATCAGCTCCCACCCTCCCCCACCCCACCAGTCATTGCAATATTCTTGTGGCAAGTCTTAAAATATGTAAACGGAGACAAAGTGTACTGGCCATGGGAAGGATTTCTCCTCCATTTCTGGAGGTTCAGAGGGGCCATTGGGAGGATATGGGGCGTCTGGAGGTGGCCAGAGTCACCCAACACTGCTCCTGCAGGTAGGCGGGGTCAGTGGAGAGCAATGTTCTCTAGTTCATCCAGTCCACTTAGATTTCAAGGGTTCTCTAAAACACCTTATTCTAGGGCAGGTTACCTAACACCTCCCCCCTCCCCATTCTGTTAGGAAGAACGGCTAACAGTAAGCTGCCGAAGTTATTAAAAACAATGTATCCTTGAGAACTGCTAAGTTTCCGACAGGTGTTGCTATTGTTTATCCCATTGTGTAAAAATTGTCTGCAGTGGGAAGAGGAGGTTGGAAGGTGATCCATGAAGAAAATAGTGAAGATCTCTGCCTGGAAACCTCCAATGTGACTGTTTGCTTCCCTGGTTCAGTTTTGCTTGCTGTTTGTAAGCCCTTATTGTATTGCACTGTAGGACTTCCTTTTGGACCACCAGCTTTCAAATAATGGCATAGAGATTTCTTTTTTTTTTTCTGTTTAAACAAAAAAAAGAAAGGCTTTTACTTTAAGTAAGATTACATATAACAAAACAGTTATCAAGCAAGAATTACAGTTACAATATTTGTATCTATTTTACAATATTTGTATCTATTTTATCTTTTATCATAACTAAGGAAAACTACAATTATCTATCCATTCTTCAACTCCATCAAAGACTCCAGAAGGATATCATATTACCGAAGCAAACAAGAAGTCCAAAATTCTAGAAATGACAGAGACAACTCGCTATTTCTTATTAATTACGAAAGCTTGGCCTTAGCTTAGGCTTGTCTCACTAGCTCTTCTAACTTAAATTAACCTGTTTTTATTCAACTATGTTCTGCCGTGTGGTTTTTACCTCTCTCCCATTCTGTACATCTGACTTGCTCTGCCTTTTGCTGTCCTCTCCAATGTGCCTAGATTCATCCCCGAGTTCCTCTCTCTGTCCGGAAGTCCCATCTAACTTCTCCTGACTAGCTATTGGCCATCTGCTTCTTATTAAATCAATCACAGCAACACATCTTCACACGGTGTAAACAAATATCCCACACCACCCTGGTTTGATGGTGTTCCCTTCGTTTGCTTTCTGAGCCAGGCTAGCCAGTGGTTTCTGTTGGGTGTTATGTCATCTGTCTGTTGCTTCTAGCTCTGCTACTTAACACTGTTTTTCTTTCGTTGTTGCTTGCTTTAAACTTAGTAAATTCGGTCATTGAAAATGGAAAACATGGCTGTCGTTGATCATTCTCCAGCCAGCAAAGCACTGAGTGCAACAACATCTCCTTTAAGTAGCAAATGACAAACCCGCCAATTTCCCCCCATGTTTTCCTGATCTTTCTCTTTTGTTATGTGCCTGAAAATCTCAAGATTCCTGGAGCCGGGTTTTGGAGCTCTCCACTCCACGTGGCACACCTGAAGGTGAAGGGTGCTCATCTAATATGCCGCCTCAGTTCTCAGGATCCAGTGGAAGCTGAGACTGAAGTAATTCACTCTTCACATGCTGCAGTGAGCAAATATGATTAGATAGCTATGCACCTTTAATCTGTCCCTTCCCTGGAATATTAAATAAGCTACTGGGCCTGCCATTTAGAGACACCACAGGGAATAAACCTGTCCTTCATTAGGAACCCTAAAATATTGCTGAAAAGTCTACATAGTTCTTGGAGGCAATGATGTGGAGACATGATGGAGGGCTTTAGTTCTCTGTGTGGAGAGGAAAACTATACAACAGAAGCTTTCCCTGACCCTTGTGTTTCTGTGTGCAGGGTGACAGAGGGAGGATACATTTTCAAAGACATTTAGAGACAGTCCTGGGGTTCTTTCTGTAGTCAGCATGCTTCTGTGTTCAACAATAACATATTTCCCTAAAAGGCTGTACTTACTACCTTTTAGGACAGTAATGCATATCACAAGTAACCACAGATTCAGTGGGATGCAAGAAATTATGTCTATTGTTCATGCTTCAGGGTCAATGAGATAGCTTTGTTGATCTGGCTGAGTTCATGCACATGAATGAGGATTGGTTGGCTTTGAACTGATACAGATGTACCTAGGCTAGCTCTCTGGATCTCTTTCCTGCTCAGCATGAACAGGGAAAGGTGCAAAGGTGAGCAGAAATACGCTATGACTCCTGTGGTCTAGGCTTGCACTGAGTATAACATATTCTGTCTGGGGAGCCTGTGTTTTTTATTTGCTAAAATTGGAGGCTGTATGCATTATTTTGCTGACTATATGACTGATCCAAAGTAAGAATGCAGAGAGATAGCTTTATTCACTATGGGAGGACATGCAAATTATACAGGAAGACTTAGGAACAGAGCAATGAGAACAATCTAGCCTATGGACTACATGGAATCAATCTATCTATCTATCTATCTATCTATCTATCTATCTATCTATCTATCTATTTCGGTGAAGAACCATCATATGTTCATGTTCTATGTACTTGTATTACTAGCAATGATCATGGGTTTTATTTTGAGGACCAAAATATTGCCAGTATAATGCATCATAGAGGAAAGTTAATGGGTCCATCCCCTCATTAAAGTGACCTACGTTCTCACAACAGCCTTATAATGCTTTAGCGACATGACAGATTTCTTCACCTCTTAGTACTTCATGCTTCCAAAGGGGCAAAACGATAAATGTTATCCCTAAACACCCCGGGGCAGAGTTAGAGGAGAGGAGAAGGGAGGTATGAGGTCTGGAAGGGAAGAGACTGGAAGGAAGAACCAAACAGTCAGATGGGGGTGAAGGACTGCCAAGGAACGGCACAGGGAGCAGCAGGAAGGAGGCAAGCAGGATGTAGCTCGGTCATGGCTCTGATCTGTGGAATCATCTCTATCAGTTGCTGCTCTTAGCTCCTCAGCTTGCTGCGAGGATGGGAGAGACTCCTGATCCAAACAGCTTTAGAGACAGCAAGCTCGTTCTTAGCCCGTTCCTTTAGAAGTTGAGATATATGCTAGTGTAAGGAACATAGCTTCCTTTGCTAAAAGGAAGGGTGGTCAGAAAATCTTCTGTAAAACTTAGTTGCACATAGTTATTAAACCATTTTTCTCAGTTGTATTTTAATTTTATGATTAAGATTTCTAGTAATTGAAGATAAACAATGTAAACAATGTATTTGACTGATCTCTCTAAATAATCCAGAATATTCTATGGAAATATTCCAGAGTATTCTGGGATATTCAGAACTCCAAGTATACTTTTGTGAAGTGAAGTAACTCATGTTTTTATGATTTGTTTGTTTCAAGGAAACAATGAGATATGAAAGAAGAAAGTAAGCTATTCTCCTGCTTTGATTTTATTGCTTCTGAAGCAGCAAATAGTCATTAGCTTGAGGGTGAATTGTTAAGTTTCTTTGAAAATCTAGACTATAAGATGATGGGGCCTGATGATGTTTATTTGACAAATATTTTGAAGATTATCCACTCGCAAAGTGCCAAGCAAACTCCAAGGATACTGCATACCTCTAAAGAACACAGGAAACCACGGTGCCCCTCTTATTTGCTCTGTCCTCCTTGTGAAGTTTACCTGAATTTCTTTAGAGATTTCTTTCTTCTTTCTGTTCTGAATTAAAATGCTGGGTAGAGAAACCATTCGCTATATATCTATTTTAAAACCTTTCTTGGCTCATTAAAATGTGCATTTAATAGTTACATTTTACACAGCGTAGATTTATTACCCTAAATATTTAAAGATAGTAGTGTATCAGTAGTTCGTCAAATCTGGTATATTGATGGGACAGAGGGAAGATTTAATTCTAAAGTACTAAACTTTTACAAGCTTTACTAACTATCTGTACATTTAGAAACCAATATTTGCAGACAGTGCCTTTTATTTTCACAGCTGTTTCTTAAATTCCACCCGTGTGGCAGAGGCTGATCATGTTTCCAGATCTCCAGGTCAGTGTTGAGAAAGTAATGACTGACCCAGTGTCATCCTGTCGGCAACCGTCAGAACCTGAGTAGGAACCCAAAGTTCGTGAGTCTTGGCTAGGGCTTCTGTGGTGTTGCATTGGGGCTGTCAAGACAGGGATGACTGGCTAGGACTAGGCTTGGGCTTGCAAAGAAGAATGAGACCCCTTCTTGTTTTCAAGAGCTAATGAGAGTTTTACTGGGGAGACTGAAAAGGTAGGAAACATTTGTAGCATAGTTTAGTGAGAAACTATGCAATGAGGTGCTCTCATGGACTATTTTGTATCTCTGTAACATATGATTTTTGTTTTATCTTTCTGGAAGTTCAAGTGCATCATACCACTATGTAGCCAGCTTTCAGTTTGGAGTTCTAGGCTCCTTTAACATGGGGCAGAAAATAGAAGGCCAGTGAGCATTTGTCAAAGAAAAGAAAGGGGACCAGATCCTGACAACTGAGAAGCATTGATCCACGCATGGAGGCAGATCCCCTGTGACATCAGATGCCTCCCAGAGTCTCCATCAACTTTCCACACAGTTACGTTGGCAGCAAAACTCAACATGATGTTTCATAAGGACAAAATGGATTTCATCCTAAGTGGCTCTAAGGGAACAATGGACTGTTCTGTTCGAAGCAGGAATAGGGGAAGTCAGGCCTCTGTTTAAGAGAAGAATCTTGGGTCCACGGCAATATTTTCTTTTATATCTGTGTATGTGAAAAAGGACATTTTCTTTCTGCAGTTAGAAGAGGAATTACGTGGTTGGTAAAGAAAGAAACAAACAAAAACTAGCTGAGCAAGAAACGGTGGTGACTGGAGAATTTAGGTCATAAGAAAAGGCAGCAGGGACACAGTCTGTAGCAAAATATGACTGGCAAACTTAGGCTCCACTTGGAGCTTCAGGAAGCCCCCTGAGAGAGCATGTTTAAGAAATGCCGTGTGATTTGCAAGGAGACATGTAAGGTGAAGCAGCCTCTGCCCAGTTATAGGAGTGCACTTGCTTTCCTCAGGTGCTTTCTATAGGAAAGACGTCTACAACATCAGGGAGAAGTCAAACACTTGCATGACTCCCCCTTCACCAGTTCTACTTTATTCTTTTCCTTACATTATTATTAGAGCCGAAATATCAAATGAAAATTTTATACAAAGGATCAGAATGAAGGCTGAGGTAAAAAATGAATATATCTGCTCATTAAGAAGGAAGCAGAAGACCAACAGGAAGGGCTCCCAAGTTGTCTAATATTTATTGCTCTGGAGTCTCTTGTTCTTGAGGGCTTTTTCTCTCTCACTGACTTCTCCTACGTAGTTTTATTTGTAACCTTGTTTTGTTCTATCCACCCCTTGATTATGGTTTCTGTGGTGACTTTCCAAGGTCCTGTTTCTTCCTTTCCCTTCCTATAGGTATGTCTTCTGCTTTCCCTTCCTCTTCCCTCTCTGGATGATCTACTTCCCCACCCTTGGATGAACATATTTACTGTGGACATTGTAAGAATTGACTTTGCAAGAATTTTTGACTCCTTTTGAGTGTCATGTACTTTTTAAGAGGTCAAGATACCTTCATGCCTGGCTTTACACATACTTTTGTATCTATCATTCCCCTTCCTATATTCCAGAATTAATGACTGCCAGAAACTTACATATATAAATCACCTTACGTTTCCTTTTATAGATCTATCAAAAATGTATGTGTTTTAAAATGGCTTATGAATGTGGCTGTGGCTTAGTGGCGCAGCAATTGTTTAGCATTTATAAGGCAGAGAGTTTGTTTTCCAGCAGTACAAAAATAAACAAAATAAGTGAAATAAAGAGTTAGGGATACAAATACAACTTATTTCATGATTTTATGGTTGTGAATTTTATTTCCAATGGGTAATTATCACGAAAGTGGTTAAATATTATTACATAAATGTAGATTAGCATAAAATATGTGTTTTGAAGATGAGGGTTTAGTAAAGAATGAGGAACTGCTTGAGAGCTACCTGGAGCCAGCACCGTTTCCGGCTCCCCTTACTGTGGAAGAAGTGTCTGTCTGCATGTGGAATTGAGGCAACACAATTGATGAGAAAATAATTTTTCCCTTGACACATATGACACTGGATCATATGCAATTGGAATGTTCTCTAAGATGGCAACCATTGGTGGCAGAAACCTGCTCTAGGCAGGTTCCGAGAAGAGAGAGCCAGGAAGCATCCTCTTGTTCTACGGGGTCCTCTAGGCTCCCAGAAATTGTTGCGAATGGAATCAGTGCAAGTGGACTCCTGGGCCTTGGGGTATCTTGGTTGGCTACTGCTTGGACTGGAATTATTTGCTAATGTGAGTAGAGACTTTGCAGAGCAGTAACTGGGGAACTACCTTAAATTTATTCATTGAGCTGGAAGAAGAGGCCTTTGGTGTTGTTATTTATGTCGAGTACAGACTATACCATCTTTGGGTTATCAGGAAGGACCTTCTTTGCATCCATCAAATTCCACTTGAAATGTAGCTTGCAAAATTATTTTGTTTGGAAATACACAAGAAAGCACCTTTTAAATTGCCATACAGCTTTTATTTTTAATCCACTGAAGGATTTAAAAATTAACCTAAAAGCCTCACCTACCAGGGCTGTCACTTATGTATTCAGACAATATGACAATCCTTCAAGAAAAGTCCATAAAACCAAACAAAACAAAACAAAAGGACCTCTCTTGAACAGTGGCCTAAATGTCTGGGTGTTTTTGTGTTCATGTTGTTTAGGAGTCTTTTTCCTTTTTAATTTAAGACACTGTTAGCACTTTTGTTCAGAAATGACCTCTCATGCAAGTAGCTGGAGGCCTGCTATACAGAAAAGCAGTGGACTTGGTAAATTTCAGCATCCTTTTCTTATACCGTGTTTATATATACACCATACAGTCATTACATCTCCACTGGATCTCTCTCTCCCCTGAGGTACCTTTTGGTACCTAAGCTTTCAGGTAGTTACTAGGTCAGCCCTAACTCTGACAGTGAACTTGTTAGCTTGAGGTCCCTCCTGATCGGCTTTATCAAGAATTTGTCGTTTAGTCTGAGCAGGGAAAAAAAAAATATCTATAGTAGGAGCTTGGGAGAGAAAACAGTAGAAACTAACAGGAGAGTGGAGTGTACCTTTGGTCACTGGCAGTATCCACATTGCTCACACACATGTACTGCTCATTATAGCAGAGAGAAGAGGGGCAAACACTTATAGAAATATCATCAGTATCCACGAAAGTTCTCACCTCAGTTTTAACACAGCACAATTCCTGATTCACACATGAGAAAATGTAAGTTCCAAGTCACTCAGCTAGTCAGAGGCAGAGCCAAGGTTTGAACCCAGTTTCTGCCCCAAAGCTGGTCTTCACCCTGAATACCGTGCATCATACTCTGCACAGTGTCATTGCTGATTTTGTTTAACAATAGCCTGAGAAAGAACATTCTAAGTGATTCTCCATGATCACTACAAGTATGACCTTCCTTAAAAAAAATAACTAGAGGAAATACCTTCAAAGAAAGTGAGGCGACACATTAACGTCTCCCGTGAACTGGACTCTCAGCTTGAAAATCCCAGCCACACCAAAAGTCAATCACCTCAGTACCCGAGCCTCTATTCCAACTGATGTAGCCAAAGGAAGGGGGAAACTGGTGTGCTGGCCTTTCTGTGCTCTTCCAGGAAGGACCAAGTGAATGACTGCAAGATGCTACCTTTAAAGGCGACCTACTGCCCTATGGTAACCCCAACATTTCATGCCAAAGCATCTTGACAGTTTAGCAATACGAAAATTTTGTTGTTGTTTTGGGGGAAGAGAAAGGGGTGGGGAGGGAAAGGAAGGGAGGAATGACACACA
>NC_022015.1:44660148-44661329 GCF_000317375.1 Microtus ochrogaster | reverse complement strand
GAGAGAGAGAGAGAGGAAGAGAATTCAAAGCTGAGTTCAATATGCTTGGGTTCTGATCTCACATTTCTTAGCGGAGGCACATTTTTTCTTTTGGATCTGAAAGCACTGCTGGCTGCTATCTGCAGTAAGAAATACCGTCCTGAGGCAGATGCCTGTTTCCTCTGCCAGGCTGGTGTGGAAGCCGACCCTGTTTCCTCTTCCATCTGGACGCTGGGGAAGCAGCACGGAGGTGTCAAGCATTCTGCCCCAAACATTCTTTCTCACCCGAGTACTCTCCTCCTATCTAACATTTTTAAAATAGCAGCAAATGGCTCTGAAAGAGATAACTTAAGCCTGTGAAGCCAGGACAACTGTGGAGGGAGGCGGTGTCTCTGAACTTGTGAGTCATGCCCATTCTGATGTCGAGGCAGGCTTTGAACTACGCAGGCCTGGCTTTGACTCTCAACGCCTAAGCATCTGTGCTGTGGACAGTGATGGAGGGTGTAAGCTTGCAGGTTCATTGAAGATTCATCAATATGCATGTTAAACACCCACAGTCTGGAGGGGAGGGATGGATGCTTCTCCAGTTTCCATCCGGAAGTGGTCACGTGCTTTTGTCTGTGCCTGTATTGCCCAGATCTGTTGTTTCAGGTGATAAAATAGAGCAGAGGAGGTTTCCAGCAAGCCGCTGCGAACAATGCATCATCCATGCTTCTTCTCGACTCTGGGAAGACTGCTGAGAGAAAAGAACAAGCATCGCTGTTCCACACTGCCGCTGCTTGATGGCCAAAGCAGCGCTCAGCAATGGTTTCTGTACAGAGCCCAATCGTAAATGCTTCAGATATTTTGGGCCATGGGTCTCGGCTACAATCTCTGAGCTCTCTCGTTGTTGAGTGATAGTAGCTGAAGATACAACAAGATTCAAATTTTATATCAAAAATCACAGTTGTAAGATTTGGCACAAGGACCACTCTTTTCTGGTCCTCAACCAACAGCGTTACCTTTTAGTTTTTTAGGTTAAATTACAAATGAATTCTTGCGTGGCCAATGAGCATATGAGAAAATAATGACTGGCTTATTTCAGGATAGCCTTGTTATGAAAATGCGAACACCTTCAAAATCAAAAAGGAGGGGCAGATCTTCCGTTGGTGGTTGTGGTGACTTAAAGACAGGGTTTTCTTGTATCACCCAGACTGCCTAGA
>NC_022015.1:44657808-44659631 GCF_000317375.1 Microtus ochrogaster | reverse complement strand
GAATTCAGGTTGTCAGGCTTGCTCTGCGAATGCTTATACCCACTGAGCCACCTTGTCAGCCACCTGCACTAGGGATTCTCATTTGAGCTTGCTTTAGCATTGTGTTTGTTCCCTGATCACACAGCGACTTAAACATAATCTGGATGCCTGATGACTTTATATCTCAATGAGAACTATGATTTTCTATTTAAAAAATCAATTATCCTAGAGCATCTGGGAAAGGATAGAGGCCATAGGGGGACAGTGTGCTGGACACCTTTTATGTACCTATCTCCTGTCTGTCGCTCCAGTTGCTATTGCTATTTCCTACTAGTACAACGAGGAGACAGTGACCTTACCTAGACCCATACAGCAAAGCTTTCACATCCTGGCTATAGTTTCTTGACAGTGACCTTGAGATCTTTCCTACTCAGTTTTAAATGATAAGAGCTTTGAGTCAGCCATAAGACCAACTGGAGATGAGAGATGGAGGTGAAGAGGGGTGCTTCTGCTTTCCTCTTCTGGGCCCTGTACTTCATTTAATGCAGCTCAGATTTGCATTTCATAAGGGCCTGTCATACATCATGAAGGGATTCCTTCTCCGGCCTCCATGGAAACCAACTTCCTAAAGCATTTTGTTTTCGCTTGGCCTGATGTTTCCCCTCCTTTGCCTGGTCTCAGTTCTTGGGATCAAAGATCCAAGTACAAGGCCAGTAAGCCTCTGGCCTACTCCCTAATTTAGAGAACACACACCAAAAAGACCCGAATATCATTTTTTTTTTTGGCCTTGACAGGCTGTCACAGTGTTTGCTAGAAGTGACATTCACCAGGAAGGGTACCCAGGACTGAGCTCTGTTGGGACAGCTCAGTGCCAAAGGAACATCTTCTGGGGTGGTGGATCCCTGAGGAAAAAGTGATTCCGTGGGGAATACAAACAAAGACCAATAGCTGAGCAAGAATTGGACCGGGAAGTCACTGAAGATGTGCTGGAGAAGCACAGTGAGAGACTCACAGGAGTCAGGGTTTGAGTGGCTGCTGTGCAGGATCCATTAGCCGTATGGAGCAAACTAGCAAGACTAGCAACCAAGAAGCTTGACTTGGGAATTTTAAGAGCGGTTTCCTTTTATCAACAATCTACCTGCTGTTCTTGATCGCGGAGGATTAGGAATCCTCTGAATGAGTGGGCAGGACTTGGGTTAAGCAGAGGAAAGGATATCTCACTCCTCCCCATAGTCATACCCTCCACTAAACCCCTGCCTTGGCTCTAAGCCACCTCCCCTTCCCATGGCTGTACATCCGAGTTTGTCACAGGAACAGAAGGGGAGTTCTGCGTTGATTCAGTAATTGAAGGTTTGATTTGCACCAAATTGGCCCCCAACATCTATAAATGAGACTCTTCTGATGCCTAAAAGTGAAGGGTAGCTATGACAACAGCCTCAGATATTGTCAAGGGTCAGAGAAGGGAAACCTGGCTGTGCTTAAGGAGTCTTTCTCATGTTGATCCCACTTAGTAACTAGGTACAGCTCTTTAGCTTCTTCAGGTTTTTTGTATTTATCTTTAAAATTAACACATGGGTCTGTCTTACAAGTTTATGTATAAGGACCAGATGAAATGCCCATGGATGTCTTACTAATAAGACAATAATAAGAGAACAAAGGCATGGGCCAAGCCTGCTGTGGCTGCTTGCAACATGGAGCAGATATTGTCACCCCTCAAGAGGCTCTCAACCATGAGATAACTGGCAAGTGTCACATGTGTCCAGCGCTTCCAGTCACTCTCACTTTAAATCCTGACCCAACTGTGGCTTGTCTTTAGACAACTCAGTTGGATAGGTACCATCTTT
>NC_022015.1:44648852-44657607 GCF_000317375.1 Microtus ochrogaster | reverse complement strand
GATCTGTAAGTTTTTTCCCCTTTAAATAAATACTACCCTGTTAATTATAATTCCAAACTGCTGTGGCATCGTTTGTGACTTACGTCTACAATCTTTATTTTATTTTTTATAAATTCATCCCATTTCTATTTCATATCTACCGGAGCAGCTGAACACTTATCCATCTTCTTGATGACTTCTCTGTGTAATTTTCTCTTTGTTACCTAAGAATATGAAGGCACATTCCACCAAACTTAGAACATTATTAGGTACATGAAGCTAAGGCTGAGATACAATTTCATTTTTTTTCTTCTCGAATGTTTTACTCTTAGCAGCTTAATTGTGGAAGCACATACATAAATTCTGCTTTAATTCATAAACCGTTCGTTATTTGTCAGTCAGTCAAAATGAAGATAGATGTCATGCTAAAGATGAATTCACAGAATTGCCAGAACCCCACTTTTTTTTGACAGAAGTCATGTCTCCTTCTCTCACTCAGTACTTCTGAGTTAGGCTTCGTTTGTTTTATTTTAACTCAAAAAATATGTGCAAAAAAGCATTTGATCTGGAGACTATGCCCACATATGACTTGAGAAGGTTTTCCTAGAACTCTCTCACTAATAAGAAAGTGTTCCTTCCCTTCTCACCAGTGTCTCTGTCACTTAAATTTTCTTTGTAAAAAAAAATCTGCCAGGAGAGATCTTGACATCATCTGAGCAGCGACAGAATGTGCTCCAGTTCAAGGTCAGTCTGAGCTATGTAATGAAAATGGGTCTACAGAGAGAGAGGTGGGGGGTGGGAAGGATGAAAGTTCCTCTGTGGTATGGGCTAATTCTATCGACTATCTACAAAACTTCTTTCTTTGATTCCATGATGCACAGGGTGTTCTGAATACTATCAATCGTTCATCCCTCCCAGGCATGCTCCAAATCAGTGTCTGTTTCCTTTGGGAAAGAGAAGAAGCCCAGCAATGACCTGTGGCTCAGGGTGACTATGTGAAGCATAAGTGAGCCTCAAACAGGCCTGACCTACAGCGAAGTGCCAAAAGCACAAAATTTTGCCTCAGTAAATTTTGTTTATTTTAACTTTGTTCTATCTCCAGCTACATCACTGTCCTCTGCTCAGCTGTCCTGTGGGTCCCACATGTCCACAGGCCAGCAAGCCTCATGCTTGATAGTCACTGTTAAGACAAAGCAGTCTAGTCCATATTGAAGTAGCTAATAGTCTAATGCTATTGGTTATATAAGTAATTAGCCACGCTATTTAATATATCTTCTATCGCTTTTATTATTATAAATTATATAATTTGTTTGCAAAGTATTTTATTGATACAGACTGGAACACCAAAGCTGAATATCTCCTTTACTTTGTCTCTCACTGGTAAGGCACACACACCCTTTCCTGGAAGAAACCCCTTTATATCAGAGATTGGTAATCCATTCTCACTTTTTTGGTTATTGGTTCTGACCTTTTCTTTGCAAATTGGCTTAATGTTTATGAGTATGCCTACCAGAAAATCGAAATGCCTACCAGATGAACAAGTTCAAAATAACACTGCTTGGTCGCAAATATTTATAAGCATACTAAAGGCAGATTTTTGTGGAGGGTAAAGAGCCGTGCCCTACTTGAATTCTGGCTCCTTCTGGGAGTGTTCAGTTAATTATAACAGGCCAATAGCTCCTCAGTTACCATGGCTGGCTTAAAGCTGACTGTCATACAAATGGGCTTTACAGATCGTAACATTGGATATCAGACTTTCAGAAAGATTGTTTTAAAGACGTTCCTCCTGTGCAGAAAGAACTGATTGGGAGAACAAAACTGAGATGAAGAATCTGAAGCGACGCCAGCACGAAAGCCCATGTGCTGTGAGAAGCATGCCAATAATTTTTTAATGAACCAGTTTCTTTGACTTATTTTAAAACCTGTATGTACGGGAAAATAAAAGCATGACAGGAATATAATAGATAGGAAAAAATTAAACAGGATTCAGTGCCATTAGTTATGACTGACAAGGAGATGATAATGGCTAAAAAGCAAATGGACTTTGTTAGCAGAAGAGATAATGATGATGGGAGGGTTACGGGCACATCAGGGAAGAAGCAGAAGACAGGGTTCATGGTTTTTCAAGTTCAGTGATCTCTAGAGGTAGGCTGCAACACAAATCTTTTTAAAGTGGCTGTGATGTTGATGTTTATTTCTGTATTTACCTCAGAAATGGTGAAGGGACGTTTAGGTCACCAATGAATAATGAAGAAATTTGCAAACATGACCGCTAAAAACATGCCGTAAGAGACAGTCAGGACTTGAGGAATTTGAGCTTAGATAAATTACTAAATCTGGATGATATGCCTCCTTTTGGGTGACATGAGCAACAGTGTGGTTGTTGTTGTTTTTCAAACCACTTGGGTTCCATAAGTTTTATAAAACCATTGTGTTGATTTAGCATGAGGAGCTGGAGAGATGGCTCAAGGGTTAAGAACACAGTCTGCTTTCCCAAAGGTCCTGAGTTCAATTCCCAGCAATCCCACGGTAGCTCACAACCATCTATAATGGAATTTGATACTCTCTTCTGGCGTGCAGGTGCACATGAACACAGAGTGCTCACATGTAAAAAAAATAAATTAATTTAAAAAGTTTGATTTAGCATGAACTGAATATCAAAATGTAATGAGCTCTGCAACTTCTAGCTTTCAAAGAACGGAAGCAGGGAGGGTGCGAAAACATTTGAATATATGCTCTCTGCCACGGTTTGCTCTTCACCATCACTTCCTTTTGACCAGAAAGTCAAGAATCAGAAAATATTTGACACAGCGCCTTACCTAATGTGAGTTCTAAGTAAAGAAATATACATAAAGAGACGTGTTTTCTCTCTTATGTCCTGTCCACCTTTAGGAAAAGGGAAAAGGTATTTTGTTTCCTGAAGTAAGGGACCCAACATGGGCAGGTTGTCTGCCTAGTCTCCAAAGCATATCTCAAGTGAAGGATCTGCCAGAGACTGGGAAATTAATAGTAGAGCCTCTATTTCATCAATATGGTAAGACAATATCTGGAATAAATGCATTGTTTACTAATATTAGCTCACTGGTAAGCACTGGCAGCCTTGATACAATGTTTTGCCAAAAGGGAGTGGTAAGAGAAGATTCCCCATTTGCTCGCACTTACCATTTTGCTTTTCCTAGCTGATGTGTCAATCAGTTTTCCAGATAGCTGTACCTTGTTTGTATCTGCGCTTAGTAACAAATGGACCAAGATGACAAAACCTGACATTTATCTATCCCCAAATAAGTTCACGTGTAGTCACTTCAGAGGCAAAAAGAATAACAAATCAGTCACATGAATTTGGGGCAGAGAGCTTGGAGAAACCTTTTGATATACGAATGTGCACTCATAGTAAGGGACTAGCTCCGGCAGGACAGTCTCGCCATGGTTTAGGGAATGCTTGCAAGTTTATCTCACTTTAAAAAAGTTTTCGCCTTTAATCCCAGCACTCGGGAGGCAGAGGCAGGCGGATCTCTGTGAGTTCGAGACCAGCCTGGGCTACAGAGCTAGTTCCAGGACAGGCTCCAAAACCACAGAGAAACCCTGTCTCGAAAAAACAAAAAAAAAAAAAGTTTTAAAATCCCTCAACTATTTAAGTATTTTTACATTAGAAATGGCTGCTAAAATATATTAAATACAGAACAAAAACTGGAAAGCTGTGTAGGAGAAAAGATACTTAAAAACAATTCAAGGACACAGCTCAGTCGTACAGCACTATCCTATCTGGTTCAGGGTTTTAGGCTCAAGTCCAGTATGAACAACAAAGGAACAAGGATAGTGGTTTTCCCAGGAGCTTGCCTCGTGTTTAGGGGAGCTTCTTACCCTGTAGTCTGTATTTAGGTAAACATCTCACATGTCTTTTCAATTTTTAAATTGTTTTTGCTTTTAATGGATTTCCTCTGTTCTTCCGTGGCATGGAAATAAACAGAAGCTAACCAGAGCACAGCCCTGCGGAGCTTGGCGTGGCAAAGAGAAACAGCCAGTGTCACTTGGTTCAGTAGAGATGCACAGGCGGGTGGGAGAGTGGGAAACAGTCAGAATGGAAAGCGGTGAATGCTCCCTGCATGGCCTGATGGGAGACTGTGGAAACAGGTCGACCGTTTCTGTGGTTAGGGTGCATACAAACATGAGAGTAATAAATACACAGTCTACATGTTCAAATACTTCCTAGTCATCATTGTTGAACAATACTGCTGGATAGCGATTTCCACGGCATTCACATTGTATCAGGTATCACGTGAAGCTTACAGGCGATTTGCAAACTCTGTGACAATGGAAGTAAAGGATTTGAGCATTCTCACATTTTGGTGTCTGTGTGGGGTTCTGGAACCATCTCCACGGGTAAAGCAGGATTGTCGTATTTCGTCTCAGTGTCTGCTTACCCTTAGGATGTTTCTGCGATTCTACCTAAAAATGTTGCACTAAGTCCTTGTTTTCACAATTGGTGGAATGCTAAGCAAAGTGACATAAAATAACCTGAAGACCCCTCCGAAAAGTGAATAAATGTGAATGCCACACTCTGGGCAAATGCCGTGTCTGTGTTAATTCTGCGTTTCCTCTTGCTGTCTGTAAAAAAGAACTGCAGCATTTTGAAAGGGGGGGACTGGGCACTTGCTAAGGTTGGGCTTGTGTAGAACACATGCACTAAACCCTAATAATAATAATAATAACAACAATAGCAACAAAAAAAACTTTATAAAGCAAAATTGAAAAAGACAGACAGCAACAAAGAAGCCACAAGCCTCAGGGTATTCCACCCTGGGTGGAGAATATAGGAAGGAGACTCATTCTAAAAGGAAAAAAATCTTTCTCGTTTTCTTGGAAACAGCTTAGGAAATTAAAGTAAAAATTATTTTCCTTATTAAGAAAGAAAAGCATGTTTTAAAGACCAAATTTAATATCTATTGAAATCACTACACACGATAGTTTTTAAAGAAGTGTTTAGCAAAAATTTGCAAACATATTAACAATTTTTAACAATACCTGATTATATTAAGGGAATTGGGAATAAAAAGAATAGTGAAAATGAGATGAAAGGGTCAACTAGAATCCTAAAGTCCAAAGAAATAGAATGTTTTCTAGGTAAGTTTTCTTCTCTGCTTCCTTGGGAAGGTGTTTTAAAATGAGATGGAAATAAACACAACTATATCTCCCACCCCCAATCTTGTCCTTTTTCCTTACAATGCCATGTAGTGAATCCTGTTTAAAAAGAAATTAAAGGTCTGTTAATCCCCCACATAGTTCTTCTTCATTTGTTTTATGTTTATCTCTCTTAAGTGTGAAAATGAAGGGAGAGGCAGTAGTTTGTCTTCCACGGAGCCTTACTGAATTCTGCTCCTGTACATCCCAACTCCAGATTGTGCTTGACTCAGAACTAAGGGGAAATGGCCTGATTAATCATTTGGTTACGTAAGCCAATAAAGATAAACAGCTGCCTCTTGGTGCCTCAGGCTGATTGGTTCCAGGACACACACTCCCCAGATACCAAATGCCTTGCTTGTGACTGACACCCAGCCCTCCAGCCCTCACATCATCTTTAGATTACTCACAATGCTTGCTATGATATTTTTGCAATGCAAATGTTTGTTAGACTGTATTGTTCAGGGATCACAACAAGGGAAAGCACTTGCACCTGTTCAGTAGAGATAATAGTTTTCCTCAAATATTTTCTGTTGGAATTTGGTTGGATTCTTGCATGTAGAATGCATGGATACAAAGTGTTGGCTGCACACATATTTCATTAAGGATTCCTTGTTCCCAAGGGTCATCGACCATGAAGTTCAGTGGTTGGCGTCCCACAAAAGAAAAGAGGTGGGTGTGTTTTTATTGAGGAAGCACATGTGCAAAAATGCTTCCTTTATGTGGGAAAACAGAAGATTTTTGTGTAAACCTGCTTGTTATGTGATTTCATTAAACACAATGTGGTCTTACATTTGTTGGTACACGCCATTCATGTGCTCTTCTGACCCCCTTTGTTCTTCAACATTAGTTCTAGCTACTCTGAAATATGGAGAGGTAATAACATTGACTGTTCTTGTGAATTTGCTAAGCAACCACTTCTCAACCCACAGCTACCCATAACTTTTCACAAATGAACACCCTTGTCATCTCTCAGGGTGTGGACAAATATCTATCAGTTGCTGTGGAAACAAAGCCTTCTCTATGGAATAAATATTTTCTCCCTTGCAGGTCCTTGAAAGAGTGGTCATGGGCAGAAGGGAGGCTTCCTGATGTGTTAATTACCTTGTATAATGCAAGAACCCTCACTACCAAAGTATGAGATGGAAGGAAGAAATTCCACGAATTATATACATATATATACAATTTATAAATTTATATATAGTATGTATTTATAGATTTTATCAGAGTCTATGAGTTATGTTTTTTTTTCAAGAGTCGGTAAACATTTGGCCTCTAGTCAATCTTGTCAATCTTAAAACCAAAGGCAAACACCAGCAAACAAACAATTTGAGTATCCTTCTATGGACATTGCCTTTTCTCTCCTCTTTCCACATCACTGCTGATCTCCTCATGTGCTTCTGCTGCACTCAAGACTCTCCCATCCCATCTTCTGTGTTTTGAAAAACAGACTAGCTTTCAATTAAAAATGAAGATTGAACTTAACTGGCATATAGTTTTCTGATTTGAAGACTATAAAAAGAGACTTCCATGTAGTTCCTTAACCTTTTTTTATTTTGTTGAATCTTGAAGAGATACATAGTGTCTTTTTTGGTAGTGTTCTGTCTTTAGCAACCCAGCACACATTTGTTTCATTATAATACAAAAGGTTAATGAACACTCTTTATTCCCTACACCTTGCTATTTTAATATTTTATTTGCCTGTATTTGAGCATGCTGATGAGATTTCAGTTCTTGTTTTTTTCAATTAAAAGTTCATTCTTTCAATTGAAAATTATTCAATTAGCTACTATGACAGTTTAATACTGAAGTGATTTAACATCAAGAAATAAGTCTAATTATGTGATTACTTATTTTGTATATTTTTTGAATTGCATATAAACTAGTATATATTATACTTTCCCTCAAAGGAAAACACTATGAATAACATAAAAATGTAAATCAATTTATATAAAAGTAAATTTAAATTACATTTTGAATCATCTATAAAATAAAAATAATTATTATTTCAGACTTGTTTTTTTATCATTGAGTATATCTAATAAAAATGGTTAATTCTCATGCTTCTTAAAAAATGATTTAAATTTGGAGACATCAAATGGGAAAGTTATTAATTTTTAGGTCTCTCAGTATTATTATTAATTATTATTATTTTGCTTGTTTTTTTTCTTGGAGACAGAGTCTCACTATGTATCCCTTGATGTCCTAGAACTTGCTATGTAGATCAGGATGGCTTCAAATTCATAGAGAGCTGTCTGCTTCATCTTCCCAAGTATTGGGTGGGCACCACTACTTCTCACCACATGTTTCATGACTGTTTGTGTTATGGTGACAAAGAAATAAAGACATGCCCACAGTGTTCAAAGAATGTAGAAGGAGAAAAAGGTACCAAGTAAATGAATCCCAACCTGTACTTAATGGAAAAATGGGCCATGTAAATTTTTTAAAATTTATTTTTATTTTATGTGCATTGATGTTTTACCTTCTTGTATGTCTTTATGAGAGCGTTGGGTACCCTGGAATTGGACTAACAGACAGTTGTGAATAGTTATGTGGGTGCTGGGAATTAAACCTGGGTCCTCTGGAGGAACAGTCAGTGCTCTTAACTGCTGAGCCATCTCTCCAGCCCTGGATCATGTGAATTTATAAGTAATACTTTACAATTTAAAAAAATACTTTAAAGTTTTATCACGAGACAAAACTTGAGAAATTTAGGAGAGAATCATCTCAAAGACTGTATTTGAGAAAATCTCCTGCTTTGGTTGTAGACTCGGGAGTCCTAGGATCCCTGAGAGGGAAGCATGGTGTTCTTGCCCAGCTTCCCTTGGTAGCTAGTGTGGAGGCCTCAGAAAGGAACATGCAGTCCATAGCTTTCTTGCATGGAGAACCTATGGTGCCACACACTTCTCACATACCCAGCCATCAGGGCCTCCAGAAGGCGGCTTTAGTTTGGTAATTCTGCAAGGAGTTTCTACACATTCAAGAATATCACAATGATAAAAATGAATCACAAGTATTTCATAATCTGTATATATGTATATTATTGTAAAGAACTTGCAAGAAATGTCACACCCCCAAAATAACCTGAACTCAAATCTCAAATGAACTTCAGTACAGTTAGAATATCCATTCTGAAGCTGTGGAGCTAAAAATTCAATTTTATATGTTCACTATCAAACATATTTTTATGTGTTTATTTGCCATTCAAACCTGAAAATGTCTCCCACATTCAGAGGGCCTAGTTTGATACTATGCTGGTTCCCACGCTGTTAGGCCGGACTTGGACTTCCATTAGCACAGGTAAGCCGTTTCAGTGGGTATCTCCATTATAATCTTGACCTCTTTGCTCATATTCTCATTCCTCCCTTTCTTCCACTGGACTTTGGGAGCTCAGTCCAATGTTTCGCTGTGGTTATCTGCATCTGCTTCCGTCAGTTGCTGGTTCTATGGTGATGTTTAAGAAAGTCATCAATCTGATTACAGGGCAAGGCCAGTTTAGGCACCCTCTCCACTATTGCTTAAAGTCTTAGCTAGGGTCATCCTTGTGAATTCCTGGGAATTTCTCTAGTGCTAGATTTCTTGCTAGCCCTTTAATGGC
>NC_022015.1:44630923-44647637 GCF_000317375.1 Microtus ochrogaster | reverse complement strand
TTTTTAAAAATTGGATTATTTGATATTTTGATGTCTAATTTCTTAAGTCCTTTATATATCTTGGAGATCAGTCCTCTGATGTGGGGTTGGTGAAATTCTTTTCCCATTAAGTAGGCTGCCTTTTTGTCTTATTGACTATTTTCTTTGCTTTACAGAAGCTTCTCAGTTTCAGGAGGTCCCATTTATTTATTATTGCTCTCAGTGTCTGTGCTACTGGGGTTATACTTAGGAAATGGTCTCCTGTGCCCATGCATTGAAGGTTACTTCCCACTTTCTCTTCTATCAGGTTCAGTGCGGAGAGATTTATATTGAGGTCTTTAATCCATTTGGACTTGAGTTTTGTGTATGAGGACAGGTATGAATCTCTTTTCATTCTTCTACATGCTGACATCCCGTTATGCCAGAACCATTTGTTGAAGATGCTTTTTTTTCATTGTATAATTTTTGCTTTTTTTTTTTTGTCAAAAATCAGGTGTTCCTAAATGTATGGATTAATATCTTGGTCTTCGATTTGATTCCATTGGTCAACCTCTGTGTTTTTATGCCAATACCCAGCTGTTTTTATTACTGTAGCTCTTTTTTTTTCATTTAAACACTGCCTGGTCTATTAGCTCTAGCCTCTTACTGGCTAACTCTCACATCTTGACTAACCCATTTCTATTAATGTGTGTAGCACCAGGAGGCTTACTGGGAAGATTCTAGCCTATGTCCATCTTGGGTCCGAGCTTCATTGCATCTGCCTCACTGCCTTCTTCCTCCCAGCATTCTGTTCTGTCTACTCTGCCTAAGTTCTGCCCTATCAAAAAGCCAAGGCAGTTTCTTTATTAACCAATGAAATTAACACATAGATAGAAGACCCACCTACATCATTTCCCCTTTTTCTGTTTAAAAAAAAGAAAGGCTTTCACTTTAACATAGTAAAATTACATATAACAAAACAGTTATCAAGCAAGAATTACAGTTACAATATTTTATCTATTTTATCTTTATCACTATAGCTCTTTAATAGAGCTTAATGTCAGGGATGGTGATAACTCCTGAGGTTCCTTTATTATGTTGGATTGTTTTGACTATCCTGAGTTTTTTTTTCCCACATGAAGTTAAGTATTGTTCGTTCAAGGTCTGTGAAGAATTGTGTTGGGATTTTGGTGGGGATTGTATTGAATCTCTAGTTTGCTTTTGGTAGGATTACCATTCTTATTATGTTAATTCTATCTATCCAAGAGCATGGAAGATCATTCCATTTTCTGGTATGTTCTTCAATTTCTTTCTTCAAAGACTTTTGGCCTTTTTAGACTCTTTTGGCAGATTCACTTTTATTTTCATGTTGTATGTACATATATGATTTTACATATTTACATAAAATCTAGGAACCACATATGAAAGATAACATGTGATATGTTTTTTTGAGATTGACCTAATTTGATTAATGTTATCTTCAGTTACATCCATTTTCCTGAAACAAGATAAGTCCATGACTTTGTTCATCTTTATGTATGAAGAAGCTCTCTTTTGTGTATATACCATGCTTTCTTCATCCATTCTTCTGTTGTTGGACTTAGTTGGCCTCAAAACTTAGCTACTGTGGATAGTACTATGATATGCATTGCATGTACAAGTGTCTCTGTGATATGTTAACTTTGGAGCGCTGTGGAGAAACACTCAGGAGTGGCATACTCCAGCCTGCCTCCCTCTCCTTCCCTCACTCCTCTCTTTCCTCTGTCTCCCCTTACCTCCCTTCCTCCACCTCTCCCCCTCCCCCATTTCTTCTTTTCTCCTTATAGCATTCATTTTGAAACAGCTTTTGCCAAATTGGGCTAATCTTTGAATTTACTCTATAGTCCAGGCAAGCCTTGAATTAATAATCTCTCTGCCGCAGACTCCCAATAGCTGGAATGATAGGCATGCACTGCCAGGCTTGGACAATTTAGCTTTCTGACAGTAACTATGGCCATCGAGCCCTTCAGTCATGTTCTGGCTGGGTATCTGGGTCCATGCAGTCCTTGGAATGTTAGAGGGGTCATGCTCTTAGTGATATGACAGGAAATAGGCAGTTTTGCAGGATTTCTTTCTCTAGCTGTCAAGAACTAACATTTCCCTGTTGTGTAACTGGTTCACACGGTTAATATTAGGAAGCTGGAAACAATCAGGCACAGTCTCGCATGCTTCCCTTAAGCTATTGTGACCATCTTGGGCACGTGCCACAGAAATTTCCAGGATGTGCAGTCCTTTCTGAACTCAGTCTGCCCCAGCTCTTCTTTTCTACTCTTCCAAGATGTAGATCCTGGTTCATGCACACCATACATCCCAGAGTAGATTCTATATTGTGCTCCACATATGACCATGCTGCATTTGCTACTGACTTCCTTAGTTTTCCTGGATTTTTAGAAAATTGCTTTCTAACAGACCTCTAGGTGTTAGAGGATCCAGGCTCTTGGAATGTAGAGTCCTGGGCTGCAAAAGCATTGTCTTCATAAATATATAGCCTATAGCCTAAGATGGGCACATGGGCAGAATGGGGCTGTTAGAGTTTTCATATTAGTAGGAAGGTAATAGATAGAAAAAAATTAAAAATACAAAGAGAAAAAAGAAAGAAAATTAACACTAATTGTAATGCTGCTATGAACACACTATGTTACAAATATAGTCAATATTTTTATGTCTTTCCATAATGTAGAATTATTGAATAACAATACATTCACAAGGATTATAGCTTCGGTGACAACAACTGGTAGCTCAGCTGAGGCAATGGCAAATTCTTCATTCCAATCTTAATAGCTGATATTAACTCCTATGTCATATTACACAGTGAATATGTCTACATAAGTGGATACAGATTCCAGAATTAACGTAAGTTAAAGCAGCTGTAGAGGAGTTCAAGAAGTTTCAGATATGGGCTGAGAATGACACTGTAGAGATAAGATAGTGAACTAGACCAATGCTGGGCGGGAGCTGCTGGTGGGGCTGCTGGAGCCAGATGCAGGAGCACAGCTCTAGAGCTCTGCTGTAAGCTGTAAGGCCAAAGGAGGTCTGGAGCAGAAAATGGTCCAGGGTCAGAAAATGGTGGGTCAGATCCAGGTCCATATGGGTAAACAGGTGGATGGACATCAATAGCAGAGAGCTGAGATGAATAGGGAAGTCCTTGAGCCTTGACACACACATTAGATGATAGGTTGTCCTGGGACCCTGCCATTGCAGTCATAGGCATCCCTCACTCTGTGTTGCCCAGGTGAGGTAGTGACATGGGTGGTGGTTTGAATTAAAACAGCCCCCATGCCAGGCAGTGGTGGCACATACCTTTAATCCCAGCACTTGGAAGCAGAGGCAGGTGGATCTCTGTGAGTTCAAGGTCACCCTGGTGTAAAGAGTGAAGTCCAGAACAGCGAGGGGTACACACAGTGAAACCCTGCCTCAAAAAACAAAACATAACACAAAGAAAAGGAAGGAAAATGGCTCCTATAACTCACAAGGAGTGGCATCATTAGAGGTGTGGCCTTGTTAAAGTAGGTGTGGCCTTTTTGGAGGAAGTATGTCTCAGAGGGTTGACTTTGAGGTTGTTAGAAGCTCAAGCCAGGCCCATGTCACTCTTTCTTCCTGCTGGTTCTACAGATGTAGAACTCTCAATTCCTTTCCAGCACCATGTCTGCCTGTGTGCTACCATGCTTGCCAACATGCTGATAATGGACTAAACCTTTGAACTGTAAGTCAGACCTAGTTAAATGCTTTCCTTTAGAAGAATTGTGTGGTCATGGTGTCTAGACACAGCAATAAAACCCTAAGACAACATCCTTTGTTTTGTCTGGTGGACTCAATAAGTTCTTGGGCCTGGTTTCCCTGATTTGTTCTGATATATCCATATGGCCCCATGGTTTCAATTCTCCCAATACACTTACAAGATGCCTCTTTCTACTCCCAGGGGTAAGACACTTATCAGACAATGTGGAATGGATGTCTCTTGGCAGATGGTGCAGTTTTTGGGTTTACTCAGAGACTGTAATCATCTTTCAACCTCAAAATGGAAAGTGGCTTGTAAAATGGAGACATTTATGGCAAAGCACAGCTTGAAAAACCACTGTTTTATATAATATGGAGTCAGGAGAGGCTGTTTTTAATACTCACCTTCAAAAAGTATGCTTTAGTTCATTTCCTCTTGAAATTTTCATGCATTTTAATTACAAAATAGTTAGAAGAAGGAGGGTGTCCAATACGCAGACTATTGTGTTTTTTCATGACATAAATTATTATGACTCCCAGCCATAAAGATTCTTATAAACACAATTTTAAATGATAATCCACAGTATATTATCTTTAAAAACTTGTGCATGCATGCTCATGCTTGTGTGTATGTGCAGGTGTGTATTCCTCTGGAATGCCATTGGCCTTCTTTGAGATAGACTCTTTCACTGGCTTGGTGCTCACCAATTAGGTCAGATTGACTCTTCAGTGTGCTCTAGGAATCTTTCTATTTATGTCTCCCTAGCACTGGGATTACAAGTGTATGCCACCTTATGTGACATTTTTATATGTGTTCTGGGGATTAAATTCAGATTTTTATACCTGCTAGACAAACTCTTTACTGACAGAGCTATTTCCCCAGATCCAGAAATTTAATTTTTTAATATCATATTTTTATTTGTGTTTCTTTGTTCCTATAAATTTTACATTTTTCTTGTTGGAATTTTGATGGAGGAAGGTCATTGGTTAAGTAATAGAGAAAGTGCTTGGCCTCATAGGTTAAACATAGGTGGGAGGAGTAAACAAAAGAGAATGCTGGGAGAAAGAAGCTGAGTCAGTGAGTCGCCATGATTCTCCCACTCCAGACAGATGCAGGTTAAGATCTTCTCTGGTAAGCCACCTAGTGGGCTACAGTAGATTATTAGAAATGGGTTAGATCAATATGTAAGAGCTAACCAATAAGAAACTGAAACTAAAGGGCCAAGAAGTGTTTAAAAGAATACAGTTTTCGTGTAATTATTTCGGGTAAAGCTAGCCATGTGGGCGGCTGGGTGCCGGGGACGCAGCCCGCTGCCCCGCCGTTCCTATTACAACAGAGTGGCGCCCAACGTGGGGCACCATTTGTAGTAATAGGAGCGGCGGGGCTACGTCCCCAGCACCCCGGCTGCCTGGCTAGCTTATGCCCCAAAATAACAACACACAAATTATATTCTTTTAAACACTGCTTGGCCCATTTCTATCTAGCCTCTTCTAGGCTAATTCTGATATCCCGATCAACCCCTCTCTAATAAACTGTGTAGCTCAGGTCTTACTGGGAAAGATTCAGCATGTCTGACCTGGAGGCTTGCTTCATAGTGAGCGTATCAGAGAGCAGAGCTCTCATGTCCTCCCAGGAGAGCGGAGCATGGCGTCTCTCTCCAGAGAGCAGAGCTGTCGAGTCTGAGCTCACTTATTCTTTCTCCCAGCATTCTGTTCTCTTTACTCCTCCCACCTATGTTTTAACCTATGAGGGCCATGCAGTTTCTTTATTACTTAACCAATGACCTTCCTCCATCAGAATGTGACATTAATTAGCATGAAGTATTGGGTTTTTCTTTTTCTTTCTTCCTTCTTTTTTTGCATCTGCGGTGTGACTTTTCCTGTGGCTACATGAACAAATGTCTGTTCACCCTACATAGGGTACCAACAGCAGAGTAAATAAATAGCTCCACTCAGGTCTATCTTAATGAATCACTGAGTTCATTAGGGTTACTTACTGGACTATAGGTAAGGAGTTACTTACAAGAACATAGATCATAAAGGTAAATGCTCTAGGACCCAGCCATGACAGGCTCAATAGAGACCACCCAGGCACCACCCAGGAACAGATCATCCAATGGGAAATACCTAACAGTCCAACCATTATAGATAGGATCACCCGATGTCCCTCAGGCCAGCACACACCCATCCTTCTCAATAAGACACCCCTAGACAAAATTTAGCCAATCAGGGGTCCTAAACCTTAGAAATCTTTTTACCCCAACCTCTGATATGATTAAAAACCCCACCCCAACTGGGCTCATGGCTCTCCAACCTCACCACTATATTGGATGCAAGGAGGGTCCAAACTTGAGCTTGAATAAAAGCTCTTTACTTTTGCATATGAGTGTGGACTCTGTGGTTGTTTGGGGGGAACTCCATGATCTGGGCATAACAGCTACATCATGGAAAAGCCCACATAAGCCAGGTAGACAGCTCCTGAAAGCTACATCCTTGGAGCTCCTTGAAGGAAGCTAGTCAGATCACAGTCTATTTTTCTCAGGAAACTGTTATTTCTTATGCAACATTGGGGGTGGAGCTGTGAGTCTTCTAAATTTCAGGAACTTCCTGAGACTTACGAGGTTCATTTGCTTCCTGAGTTTTATGATTTTTTTCTCTCTCCTTTTCAGAAGGAATATTTCAATTTGGAGGAAATAGATATATAGCAGCATTGATCACACTTTCTGAACCCAATATATTAAATTTTAAATTATTTTTATAATAATTATAAACATTGGAATTCTTAAAGGCAATGTAATATAACTTTGTGTAAAGACTCACTTTTTTTAGTTCTCCAACAGAAGTAAATTTGCTCTGAATATTTGTAAACATTCAGGATCTTACTAATTTAATAAAGTTAATCTCTAAAAGCTTTAGAATCAGGAATTGCAATCATTTTTCTCATTTGTATAGAAGATATAATGATAGCAACTAGTTCATTTTTGAGAATTAATATCTTAATATATATGGAGGGACTAAGAATAGTGTCTGGCACATATGCATTACTATATAAATGATTTCTTTGAGTAATTATTATTATTGTTATTATTATTATTATTATTATTGTATGTATGCATGTGTATGCATATTCCTGCAATGCATTTATGTGGAAGTCAGATGACAACGTTTTGGAATTTGTTCTCTTCTTCAATCTTTTTATAAAAAAAAATTATTGCTTTTTGGGTGTTTTGCCTGATTGTACATCTGTACAGCATACAGCATACATGTCTACCTCTTACTCTTGAGAAGCAAGTATCTTTTCCTCTGAGCCATCTTGCTGGCTTAGTTATTCTTTAAATAAAATAAATTATATTTTAAACAAATGTGGAAAGAGCAGTTATAGAAGAAGATAGTCATGCCAACTTTGTTTCCTTACCTGTGTAAATGTTTCTTTTTCTCTGAAGTTCTCAATCAACAGAGTACTATATGACTGAAGAACTATATGACTGTATATAAATATGGAGGGTCCTCATCTTGACCACTGTCCACAGTGGTACTTGTAGGATTGCCAAGGTGAAAGCTCAGCATTTGCTTCAGAACCATTAACAATGAGCTGAGTCTATTGGTGTTTCTAAGATTCTTCATTACCATCCAGACAAGGATTGAAATACCATAGAGACACGCCCTTCTCTTTTAATGTCTAGGTTGCTTCCTCAAAGACAGAAAATAATTTGTGCATTATAAAGATGAATTAGATGTCTTAGAATCCCCCCAGGAAAGAGAAGCTCACAAAGGAGTGAACATATCAACACCACTGTTCTGTTCCTCTTTTACCAAGATTTTGAATATAAAGAGTGAACCAGTAGGCTAGGAAGCTTTTACTCAACTGAAAGTGATTTTCTACAAGACAAATGGATGTTTTAATTGCTTTCCTATATTTTAGAAGTATTAAGAGATCTTTAAATAAAGTCCAAAGTACAGCAAAACATAATCCGTCTGTTTGGAAGGCAGCCACACAATGAGATGAGTGAGTAAACATTGCCACCCAGCACTTGTGGATCCCAGACTTCGGGGAATATAAAAAAAAAAAAAAAACAACAAAACTGAAGGAGGATGTCTTGGCGTCATCTAAGGTTAAAGTCAGCAAGAAGTCATCACCTTCCGGAAGTCAGTGCTCCCCATTGTGAGCCCTGACAGTGTTCAACCTTCGTTAATTACTTTTAAGGATCACATTTTGAATGTGTTTAAGCAGAGCCAGTTTGAACTTGTGTGATTTAAGAGTCATTAAAGAATGTGAGTCAGTCTACGCAGATACAAACACAATTTTTGTGCCGGCATTTTCCTTAGAATGTTTTTCTGCTGACAAATTACGAACCCTGAAAATTCTCTCGTAGTAGACGTACTTGATTGTGGAACGTGAGATTGTGGTTGCCTCCATCGGCATTTGACAAAGGACACGAACCATGATTCAGAGGCTGAAATGTAATCCTTGAAAGAACGGAGCAACTTAACAGATCTGAATCAAGTGTAAACAATAGAGTGCTATGAAAGTATTGGTCTCCCCCAAAATGTCAGCTTCCATGGAAGAGTGCTTTCTCTATTTGATCTGTCACTGGAGCTCTCAAGAATGACACTCTTGGAGCACAGTATACTTTGATGATAAACTAGGTTAACTTTCCCAGTAGAACTGAAAGGCCACCTGTTGCCAGAATGGCCACATTCCTCGTTGGCTGTCTTGTAGCTGTCATCGCTTCAATTCAATCTGCAGCCGACATGCTGGAATATAATGAATATGTCAGAAGTTGGAGGTCAGCCATCCAAGTACATGAAAACTTGGCTCGCCTACAGTGTCAGCGTGGAGGTCTCCCCCATCCTCTAGTGCAGAGGATTTCTGCATCAGTTGATGTGTTTGCACAGGGTTTGTTGCTGTTGGATGGATGCGCTTCTGAGAGCCTGTCAAACAGCCCATTCAAATATTTTCAGTGTGGAAAAACAGGGCTTCCGGTTTCAAGCTCTTCAAATAATAGGGGTTGAGAAATTTATGGTAGTTAGTGGTGTGTGTGTGGTGGGGAGGAGTTCTGCTGTGGCTGTTGCCAGAGAAATAGTCAAAGAAACAGTTCCTAGTATTTTGACTGGCATGGAAGCAGGACCTTTGGAATTGCACAGCTACTGAAGGTATTTTAACTGTCTTGTTCTGGTCCTCTCTCACTCACTCTAGATTTCCAGTGCAGCTGGGTCCAGCGGGCACAGATGAGCTTGCTCTAAGCATGGGGAATTAGAAACTGTAGCACCTTTGTATTAAGAAGTTTCATGTTTATGAAATATAGAACATTTCCCAAGGCACACAGTACAGATGCACTGACGGAAGATCTCTTCACTCACTGCACACTGGTTCTGCCCCCTTCTCCTCCGAGTGAGGTGTTCTAGTTGACAGAGGCCTGGAGAAGTCCTCTAAAGTCTTGCTTACTTTGATTAAGAAATCTTTAGTTCCATAAAGAGAGCTTGAGAGTAGACTTGGTTTTTGGTAAATAGATGCTGTTCCCAAACTGTTAAAGGACAGCTAAAGGAAGAATTCTATTCTTGCCTGTAATTAGCACAGTTTCTTTGTCATCAACTCTTGAATCTCCTACTGGATTACTTTGTTGCCAGACAGGTCTTGTGAATTGTGGGGGCCTTAGCAGGCTCTCTGATATTTACCCATTAGATATGAATAACATCTCCTTAATTATGACAATCAGTGCCTTTACCAGATGCCAATCATTTCCTCAGGACCATTGTTCTTAGTTGAGAAACTAAGGGGGCACTGAGATCCTAAAGAAGATAGTCTGAGTCTTCTTCCTTGGTTTTAACATCAAAATGTCAACTGGAAAAGAGTTGGAGATTTATCTCCCTGTATTCTTTAATTCAAATTCATGTGCCCGAAGAGAATTGGTTCAGGTAATTTGGTAATCAGAACAGTGATGGGTGGAGAGGGATCACCCTTATTTGCTAAGGAACTTTGCTATGTGTTAAGTCACTTAATGTGTGGTATTCCTTTTCATCCTTAACAAAAGGAGTAGTTAACTACGCTATCATCCTACTCACTTGTAGGTGAACTCGGCATAGCTGGGTGCATGTAAAATGTTTTTCTGAGAGTTTGTTTCTTTGTTTAGTGACAGAGCTCAAATTTATACTTAGGTAGCCCCACCGAGAGCCTGTGTGGTAAATTACCTACGTAAGATAGGCTGGACCACACAGAAAGAAGAGTGGGGTGAGCTGTTGTTTGTCCCCAACAGCTGGCACTCAGCACATTTGATTCTAGCATTTCTACATAACTTAAGCCCTTGTGAGTCACATCTTATAATCATTTTTTATGAGAACAAAGTGGCAAATAGCTAATTTAAAATCATCCCTGTCAAAAGAAGATAAGAAAATTACATGTGGGTTTGATTAAAAAAAACATCTTATAGCTCTTCTAAAATACTTGTTAAATTTTATCGAGCTGTGACCTTATAAACTTGGACCTCTGATGCATGGATGAGCTTCATGCTCAGTAGCAATGCAAAGCCCCACTCATTATTCACTCTGTTTTAACACAGTGGTTAGATTCTGCTATTTGCCTTCGTGATCTCTAACATGTTCCACACGTGTTGACAGGGAGCAACAGCTGACTCTTGTGTTATAGGCTTCCTATTTCTCTGCCAGGAAAAGTTTGTAAAAATGCAAAATGGCCAATAGTAAAGGGTATTGAATAAAACAGAAAGAAAACAGAGTCTTCAGTAAATCTACAGTCTGGAAAACGAATGGACAAATTCTGACTTGTCTGTGTTTTCTTAGTGCAAGTCCAAAGCATCTTTGCCGCCCTCCTTTCTTGTGCACTTTCCCTATTAGGACTCCTCTTGCCACGTCTGTCCTACTGCCATTCTCCAAAATGACAGTGAAAGTTACACATGAGGACTTTCTCCTCAGTGTTTCCCTCTTAAGTCTGTGCATAGGGCTATTCCTCATTTATACTGGGTGCACACTCAGAGAACGCTGCAGCTTTAGGGCCAGCATTAGAAAAGCGGAGCAGCAAACAGGTGGAAACGAACTCTATTTATCAGGAACTGGCAAAGCTTTTATTCAAGGAAGGAGGGCAGAGAAAGCCAGAGATTGTTATTGACAGATTTAACTGATCCTTTTTAAAGACGTCTTTATCATGGGAGAGTCTCAAACATACCTGTGAGTGGCTAGAATAGTAAATGAACGGCTGTGTACTTGACACCCAACTCCAAGAATCATGAAGCCATGACCCATCTCGTCCCATAAAATATTTGTTATTTGTGGGAGGAAAATTGTTGTATTTAGCAGGTCTCAAACACGTGCATTGGGCTCCTTAAGATTCTGTGGCATTGGTTTCTCACAAGGTTACACTCATCTCAAAGTGCTGTGAATGGCTGGTCTACAGGTTGAACCAGTAGATCTGGGCAGCCTTCAGTTTCTCACAAGGAATTAGCACAGACTTCCTTCTGATCGCTTTCATAGGGGCAGCTCTGTGTAGAATCTCACTTTGGGGTGGTGTGCTTCTTCAAAGTGTCCCAAGAAAGAGAACAAAAGAGGATGTCATAGTGTGCAAAAGGTGACACCCCACGTCCTTGTTGTATTCTAATCCTCAGAAGAAGAAGAAGAAGAACACCCTCTCATATTCTTGCCCATACCATAGAGGAAGTGATGGCAAACCAGGAGGCAGAGTTATCTGGGGCCTCTATAAAGAGAAACCTCGTAACCATTCGTTGATTCACCTCTTCTTCCCAACAGTCTTTTGAAGCAGGCCTCACATTTCACACCGTGATGTCTGTGAAACACTGTTAACATGCCTCCCTGACAGACAGCCACACTTCAGCAGCCCCAGCCCTGCAGTGCCATCAGCACACCTGAAATGTCAGGACCCAAATATGTTTAAAATTTTAATCAGTACCCAAATTTTAAGTTGCCTCATGGATATCTCAAGGCATTCAGATTGACACCTTTCAAAAATGTCTTTGAAGTCACTTTTAATCAGCGGTTTCTCGTCTTCTTTATAAATTCATTTTGAAGTGAAGGAACTGGTTTGTTTGACCCAGTTTCCTGTAGTCTGGAGCTCACTGATTGGGTCCTTTGGCAAGAACTTAGCACATCCTTTGTATTTCTCACAGGTTGACTTTAGGTGTGTGTGTATAGGCCATGCGATGACTTTGAATGTCTTCCTCTTTTATCCTTAAATTATGTATCATTGTTATTAATTCTACTGTGTGTGTTGCTGTGTGGATATGTGCACATGAGTGCAGATGGCCATGGAGTCCTGAAGAAGGCTCTGTATAACCTGCATCTCGAGTTACAGGAGTTGCAGGCCACCAGACGGTGCTGGCAACCAAACTCAGATCCCCTGAAAGACCAATATGTCTTCTAAACTGCTGAGCTATCTTTCCAGTTCCTTTTCAGTTGTTTGTATTTGTTTTTTGAATGAGACCTGTCACTCAATCTAGAGTTCATCAAGGTCCCTACCGTGGCTGATCAATGGGCTTCAGGAACCTGCTCATTCTCTCTGAACCCTGACCCCAGGTTGGGATTACAGCCTGGCATTTCTATGGGTGTTAGGGATAAAAACTCAACCCCTTCTGCTTCCGCAGCAGGCGCTTTCACAATTGAGTCATATCCTTAGCCAACTCACTCATCTTTTGTTTTGCATTTTCTTTTTAGGCAGGGTCTCATACTGTAGGTCAGGCAGACTCTAGATCCTCTTTCTGTCCCAGCCTCTTCTAAGTATTGGATTATGTGCTTTTGCTATCTTTCTGAGCTGACAATCAGGCATTTTTAAAATAACATTGTATTTTGCAAATTGTAATAATGACATCTTCTATCATCGAAGGCAGTAAGGAATTTCTCAGGGGGGAGCTGTGATGCTACTGTCCTTGCTTAGTATGTGCCTGCTAGTCTTGGATATTTATGTTGTCACTTCTTTGAGTTATATGCCTTGCTGCTATTGCATGCATTCAGCTTGTCATTTTGCTTTTCCCAAATGCTTGCTGCACTTCTGTACTGAGAGAAGTAATTGCCTGGTGATACTCTCAGTCCTAAGAGAAGTTTCTTATTGCAGTGAATGACTATGAACAGAAAAACTCCTAAGCTATCCCAAGTGCTGTAAAGAAGTGGCTGTTGAGTGCTCAGACCAACTGTGGACAGAACTGTGTTCTCTCCTTCAAGGCCAAGGGAATATTTTTTAAAAAAGGGATGCATTCTAGAGAGATTCATTTGTATTGCTGTGATAACACACTAACCAGTAGCAACTTAGAGGGAAAAGTTTATTTGCTTTATACTTCCAGGTCACAGTCTGTCACTGAGAGATGTCAGGTATAAACTCAGCCATAAGCTTAAAGGCAGCCCTGTTTGCTGTTCTATGATGCATGACTCTGATGAACAAACTTACTCACAGCCAAGGAAGTGCGGTAGGAACCATGAGGGATGATACTTCCTGGTTGGCTCCTGGGATAAGGAATGTAATAGTCAAAGAATGTGGAGGAGTGTTATGAAATACTGTCTTGAGTATATGACGTGGTGATTGCAATCATGGACTATAGCTACGTGCACAAGACTTGCACACACACAAAAAGACATAATAGCAGGATAGGGGTTAAGTAGGAAGAAGAAAGGCGTCATCAGGAGTGGGAGAGAATTGAGAGAAGGTAATGGAGGACTAGATAGGATCATAACACATCGTATATATGTAAGAGAATATAAAAATATTTTTAAAAATTGAGTGGAACTCTGAAACACAGCCTGCGATGACACAGAGAAGACCAAGAGATGAGTGACCACCCACCCAGTGGGCACTCCACTATCAAGGCCTTCTATACCAGGGCAAAACCCTGGAACCCCCTTCCCCACCTGCTTCAGCTTCTGTAGCCAGCGAGCAGGCAAGTTTCCTGCAGGTAGTCTGCTCAATCCCTCTCCCCATCCCATCCATCAGATAACAACAGACACTGAGGAAATCCAGAGATTCATTAGATCATATTACAAAAACCTGTACTCCACAAAATTGGAAAATAGAAAAGAAATGGACAACTTCTTGATAGGTACCCCATACCAAAATTAAATCAAGAATCAAGACCAGGTGAACATTTAAATAGATCTATATCCTACAAGGAAATAGAAACAATCATAAGAAGCCTCTCAACCCCCCCCCAAAAAAAACCCAACAAACAAACAAACAAACAAATAGCCCAGGGCAGGATGTTTCTGTGCAGAATTCTCAAGAAGACCTAATACCTATACTCCTAATGATAGAAACAGAAGGAACACTGCCAAAATCTTTTTATGAGGCTACAGTTACCCTGATACCAAAACCACACAAAGACTCAACCAAGAAAGAATATTACAGACCAATTTCACTCATGAATATAGATGCAAAAATATTCAATTAAAATACTGACAAACTGAATCCAAGAACACATAAAAAAATCATCCACCATGATCAAGTCAACATCATCCCAGAGAGGTAAGGATGGTTCAACATTTGAAAATCTATCAATGTAATCCACCATATAAATAAACTGAAAGAAAAAAATCATATGCTGACATTAGATGTTGAAAAAGCATTTGACAAAATAAACATCCCTTCATGATAAAGGTCTCAGAGAGATCAGGGATTCAAGGAACATATCTAACCATAATAAAAGCAATACACAGCAAGCTGACAGCTAACATCAAATTGAATGGCGAGAAACTCAAAGCAATTCCATTAAAATCTGGAGCAATACAAGGGTGTCCACTCTCTCAATATTTATTCAACAGAGTTCTCGAAGTTCTAGCTAGAGCAATAAGACAACAATAAGAGAAGAAGATGATTCAAATTGGAAAGGTAGAAGTTAAAATTTTGCTATTTGCAGATGATATTATAGTCATACATAAGTGACTCCCAAAACTCTACAGGTGGTAGGATACAAGATCAACTCCAAAAAATCAGTAGCCCTCCTATACACAAATTGACCAATGGAATTGAATCAAAGACTCAGATATTAATCCACACACCCATGAACACCTGATTTTTGACAAAGAAGCTAAAATTAAAGTGGAGAAAAGAAAGCATCTTCAATAAATGGTGCTGACGTAACTGGATGTGAGCATATAGAACAATGCAAAGAGATTCGTATCTATCGCCATGCACAAAACTCAAATCCAAATGAGTTAAGGACTTTAATATAAATTCAACTACATTGAACCCGAAAGAGGAGAAAGTGGGAAGTAGCCTTCAAAACCTGGACACATGAAACCATTTCCTAAATATAAACCCCAGTAACACAAACACTGAGAGCGACCATAAATAAATGGGACTTCCTGAAACTAAGGAGCTTCCATAAAACAAAGAACACAGTCAATAGGACAAAAAAAACAACCCTACATCAGGCCGAGTACTGGTCTTTAAAATATATAACGAACTCAAGAAATTAGACATCAAAATATCAAATAATCCAATTAAAAATGGAGTATAGAACTAAACAGACAATTCTCAACAGAAGACTCTCAAATGGTCGAAAGACACTTAAGGAAATGTTCAACATCCTTTGTCATCCTGGAAATGCAAATCAAAATACCTCTGAGATACCATTTTGTACCAGTCAGAATGGGTAAGATCAAAAACACCAATTATCATTTTATTCAGCTTATGCTGGAGAAGATGTAGAGTAAGGGAAATACTCCTCCACTACTGGTGGAAATGCAAACTTGTACTCTGGAAATCAGTATGGCTGTTTCTCAGAAAACTGGGAATCAACCTACCTCAGGACCTAGCAATACCACTCTTATGCATATACCCAAAAAATGCCCAATCACACGACAAGGATATTTGTTCAACTATGTTCATTGCAACATTATTTGTAATAGCCAGAACCTGGAAACAACCTAGATGCCTCTCAACTGAAGAATGGATAAAGAAAATGTGGTACATTTACACAATGGAATACTACTCAGTGGTAAAAAAACAATGGCAACTTGAAATTTTCATGCAAATAGATGGAACTAGAAAAAAACATATTGAGTAAGGTAACCCAGACTCAGAAAGATGAACATGGTATGAACTCACTCATAATTGAATACTAGCTGTAAAGCAAAGGATAACAATACTATAGTCCATGATCCTAGGGAAGCTAAGTTAAAAGCTGAACTCTAAGAAAAACATGCATAGATTCCCCTGGGAACAGGAAAATAGACAAGATCTCCTGATAAAATTGAGATCATGGGGGTTGGAGAAGAAAGGAGGTTTGAAGACAAAGAGGAGGGGAGAAGGGGAATAGAGAGGAGAACTTGAGGGAATGGGATAGGTGAGATGGAGGAAGGACAGAGATGAGAGCAAAGAAGGAGATATTTTGACCAAGGGAGCCATTATGGGGCTAGCAAGAAACCTGGCACTAGAGAAATCTCAGGAATCCACAAGGATGACCCTAGGTAAGACCCTAATCAATAGAGGAGAGGGTGCCCAAACTGGCATTGCCCTGTAGTCAGACTGATGAATATCTTAAATATCACCACAGAACCTCCATGCAGCAACTGATGGAAACAGGCAGAGACCCACAGAGAGCACTTGGCTGAGCTCCCAAAGTCCAGTCAAAGAGTGGGAGGAGTGGGAATACAAGCAAAGAGGACAAGACCATGATGGGGATACCCACTCAAACAGTTTACCTGAGCTAATGAGAGCTCAACAATTCCAGTGGGATAGGGAAGGAGCAAGCATAAGACCAAACTAGACCTCCTGAATATGGGTGACAGTTGTACAGCTGGGGTAGATGGCAGGGCCATTGGTATTAGCACCAGGACTTATCCCTACCTTTTTCTTGTACTGACTTTTTTGGAAACCCATTTTCTTTGGATGGATACCTTGCTTAGCCTAGATATAGTAAGGAGGGCCTTGGACCTTCCCTAAAGAAATGTGCCTTACCCTGTCTGAGGAGTGGATGGGAGTTGAGTAGAGGGGTAGGTGGATGGAATGGGAGGAGGGGAGGGAGTGGGACCTGGGATTGGTATGTAAAAT
>NC_022015.1:44599785-44630483 GCF_000317375.1 Microtus ochrogaster | reverse complement strand
AA
Source organism: Microtus ochrogaster (assembly GCF_000317375.1). Classification (NCBI taxonomy): domain Eukaryota; kingdom Metazoa; phylum Chordata; class Mammalia; order Rodentia; family Cricetidae; genus Microtus; species Microtus ochrogaster. The sequence goes on along the minus strand of NC_022015.1, from coordinate 44,630,481 downwards.
AAAAAAAAAAAAAAAAAAGAAACCTTCATTGTTAAAACTGGCATTCTCTCCCTCTTTTCTCTGCCTCTGAATTTGTCTATCTGTCTCTCATCTCCATTTGTCTATCTGTCTATCTATCATCTATCTATCTATCTATCTATCTATCTATCTATCTATCTATCTATCTATCTATCAAAATTTCCCAACAAAATGGTACACAAATCAATGACTTTGAATATAAAAGTGACTTCACTGATTTTTTGTTTGTTTGTTTTTGGTAGAATGTTTCCTAGGCTTAACGAAATTGAAATGTGCAATATTAGCTTAAAGAATGAATGGAAAAAAATGACTAAGAGTTAATTTATCAAATCACTAGCAACGATGAGATTTTGGTACACTTACATGTAAATTTCTTTATCTTGTTTTTTCCAAATTCTTTTCAATGAACAGAAATATTTTTCAAAGACAGAAAACACACATTTAGAAAAGAACTATACATTTCAAAACTAATATTCAACTGGCAGAGTGGCTTTTGTGGGAGAAGTTTGGATATTCACAGGATTGTGCAATTGGAGGCCTTTAGCAGTTTTGGGGTGGACAGACTTGGCCTTGCCCTTATATAGGAACACCCTGTCCACTTGGACTCTGGTTATCTTGATCCTGACTTACTGAAGTCAATCCTTGGTAATGTTTCCTGGAGTACTCAGGTATGATGTTTTTATGAATTTGGAAAGGGCCTTGGATTCTTTTGTGTGAAGGCTTTTGTTTTGTTTTATTTTGTTTTGTTCTGTAGCACCATAAGCCAGGCTATTTTTGCCAATGGGTTTTAATTTTGAAAACACACAGAAGTCCATAAAAAATAAGTTGTAACAAGTAATTTCAGTGAGGGCAAAATGAAAAGCATAAACACATTTGGTTAATTTAGTCTTTTCTTGGAGACAGTTAAAGTAATCATGAGTTTTCCAACTAAGTTATCAGATTGAATGGAATATGTTGATAACAATAATGTAGAAACAGCTAAGAAAGTGGGGGACATAAAGAAATTCCACCTTACTGTGCTGTTAAGAGACCGGAGGACCCCTCTTTCTTCTCTCACATATAATCTATCTCGTTGATAGTCCTACATTTCCTCATATTAGACCCATACATTTGAGCTACACTGTGAATTGAGCAAAAACTTTGCTGAAAAACAATGCAACTACATAGTTATCATTTCCCCCTGATAGTTATATATCTTTCAGTTAACAGTTTCACTAAGCCCAGGCTTTTATGGATCTAAAATCCAGATGTTGTATTGGATCTACTTGAGCCCCGCTGTAGCATCATGGAGCCTTTCGCTGCAAACCTGTTTAATTATTGGCTTCTCTTCGTTGCATAAGGAGTAGAAGAACAAACTGCAGAGCTTATACAGTATTTCAGCCTTATAATCAGTTGCTCTAGTTTTAAAAACTTCACTTCATTTTTCCCTTTCTTAATTGGATTACCTATTGATGGACTTGAACAGTTCTTAAGAGTCACCTGGGAAAATAACACTTACGTACCTCACTGAACACAGAGACGTCATTATGGTGCCTACCTAGAACCTTCATCCTCAGTGACTAATGGTCATGGTATGGTCAGATACTTTGCATCCTATCAGAGGAGAAAGGTAAACAGTAACCTAGCTACAAATGTTTCAATCTACAATGGTGACTTTCCTACAAGATACAATGATGTAATAGTAGCACAAAAGTTGTGCAAGTGACTAACTACTGTCTGGTTGAATTTCAGGCCCATTCCATGAGACTGAAACCGTGCCTGACACTGCACAGGTGGCCAAGAAACTAAGACTGGATAGATGAAATACTATCATTCTGCCAAAGGAACATAGCAATAAAATGAGCCCTAACAACATTTGCTATAGCCATCGATCATTGTCTCACTCATCCACTATCAGAGAAGTTTTCTCTGGCAGCATATAGGAACTAACAGAGACTCACAAATGGACAATGTGCTGAGAGTGAGAGAGGCCTTGGAACACTTGTTCTAAATGGGATGTCTTCATTAAACCCCTTCTCTTAGGGCTCAAGAACTCTGCAGGAGAAGCAGAAAGATTAAGAGCCAGAGAGGTTGGAAGACAATGGAAACAGTCAGAGAACTGATGCCCATACTCACAGAGACTATGGCACCATGCACTGGGCCTTAACAGGTCCAAGTCAGAGGGAGTCCCAGCACGGGGAAGGGAAGTGGATCTGAGCCCCTGTTTTCACCCAGGGGCTATCACCAAGTGTCAAACATTCACAAAGAAAAATTGGTTTTCTTTAATAGAGCCTCAATGAATATACAAACCTCACTTAAAGGTGAGCCTCATGCCTCACAGTTGACACAATGAAATAATTGTTATTTTTGTTTTTTGCATATTCTTACCTTATTAGCCTTTTTCTTACATATTATGATGTCTGTTTTGTGTTTATATGGTTTTGTATTTGTGTGTCTGCATGTATTTGACTTTTTGTGCTTTTCCTTTTTTATTGTGTGTTATAAATTCTGTTTCTCTTCCCTTCTTTTTATTATTGCTATTTTGCCCTTTTTTCCCCTAAAGAGAGAGAGAGAAATAAGGTGTACCGGCTAATTTAGAGTCATCAGAGAGGAAGGAGACTCTGTTGAGGAAGTGGCTCCATGAGATCTAACTGATCAATGTGGAAGGGCCCAGCCCCCTGGGGGTGATGCCATCTCTGTGCTGGTGGTCTTGGGTTCTATAAGAAAGCAGGCTAAGCAAGCTAGGAGAAGCAAGCCAGTAATCAGCCTTCCTCCCTGGTCTCTGCATCAGCTCCTGTCTCCAGACAACTGTCCTGCTTGAGTTCCTGTCCTGGCTTTCTTCTGGTGAAGTGTAAGCTGAATAAACCCTTTCCTTCCCAACTTGCTTTTCAGTCAGGGTGTTTATTGCAGCAATAGAAACCTAACTGAAAAATGAAGTGTGGAGTTGGGTGGGTGGAGAGGATTTGGAAGAAGATGAGGGAAAGGAAACTATGATCAGAATACACTGTATGAAAAAGTTATTTCCATTACAAAAAGAGAAGTCAGCTGGGGGTTTCTGATGGATTGGTGATGGGATAGAGCAGTGAAAGCCACCTGAGACTCAAGAACAAACTGACGTACAGGAGAAACTCTAAAGGTCTTAAGGCACAGTAAGGTGACTGTACTAGCAACTTCATACTATCAAAGAGCGATTAGAGAGGACTGTGAATGTTCCCCATGCGAAGAAATGATAAACATTTCACGGGTGTGTCAGTTACCTGAGTTGATCATTACACATTATTGACATGTATCGAAAGGTCTTTCTCATCTCCATAAATACGTGTGATTATTGTGTCAGTTAACCATCAGAAAGAGTAAAATCATACTTATCACCAAGCCTTCTCAGTTTTGAGGAGCACATGACCCTTCTCAGAGATTTGGCCATTTCTGCTACTTTTAGCTACATCATGTAGATAGAGCATGACAGTATTCTACAAAGACAATGGCCATTCGTTTCTCAGTTCATTTTTAATATAGCCCCCTCAGAGTCATTTCAGATGACAATTACAGTCTCCATTTCAAATGAGGTTCAAAGTCATTCCTTGCTGGCAAGGTGGGTGTCTCTGCTTAGGTAAGACTCACGTAGCTGCTAACCTTCGACACACAGGCTGAATGGCACATGGGCCATGTGCCTGCACTGACTTCCTGTCACAACTTCCTCCACTGCCAAGTTTCTCTTGGCACCGATTAGAAATTACACACGAACCTGAGATATGTTAAAATGTGAAGAGTTCTCATCTCAGACGATGAAATAGTGTAATAAATAGCATCCCCTGGGTGATTGGCATGCTAGGAGCCTCCTTTCCTCATCCACCTTGGTCTTTGTAGTCACCACAGCCTCACTCACTGATGAAGAAACAGAGTCTTAGGGAAATTAAGTCAATCGTGAATTTGAAAGTGCAGGTTCCCTTCACTCCCACACTGCTAGTTTCATCAAGTTCAACTTTGCTACATGTTTGGTCAAACCATCTGTCATGGGAACACTGTGCTGTCTACCTGGTGGTCCCTAGCCGCTTGGGCCTATTGTGTACTTCAATGAAAACACAAAAATTTGGTTTTATTTCATCTTAAATGATTTACTATTAATTAGGCATGTGAAGTGTATTTACTCTGACATAAATGTCCCCTTGATAGTTTTCTGAGACCTTATTTTGTTGGTAAACTTACTAATTCTTTACATGTGTAAAATGTGTTTTGCTATTAATTGTGTGTTTCATCTTATGAAACTTTCCCTGTCGGTTTACGTGGAAAGGAGAATCCATATAACTCTCCCTATTTACAGAGGGAAAGATTGGGACTGGGAGATCTTGTATGAGCTTATATGAGCCCTGCCCCTTACCTGTGAAGACTTACACAGGATTTGGATCTAATCTTCTTGCTTCTGGGGTTTTGTGCTTACTTTTTCACTTCAAGGATCCATTTCTCTAGGTTTGCATTCAAGTGTGTCTAATTTTAAAAACAAACAAATTCTTCTGCTGGAAACTGAGCTGCGTGGAGGCGTTTCCACAGGAGCAGCTGAAGTGAGGTGTTAGCATTTGAGGAATTGCCCCTTTCGGGGATGAGGTGTTAAACCAGGTTCTCAACCTTCTCAATGCTGAGATCCTTTAATACAGTTCCTCCCATTTTGATGGCCTCCCAACCATAAAATTATTTTCATTGCGACTTCATAACTGTAATTTTGCTACTGCTATGAATCATAATGTAAATAGCTGAAGTGCAGGATGTCTGTTATTCAACCCATATGAAAAGGTCATTCATTCCCCAAAGGGGTCATGATCCACAGGTTGAGAACCGTTGTATTAAGGAAAGGCTGGGAAACTCATCCATGTTTCCCACTGAGTAATGGGGCACATGTCTTCATAGTTGCTATCCCACGGCCATTGCAGGTGGCCACGAGAACAAATGTTAAATCTGTATAGAGGAAATCAGGATGTCCTAACCCTAACTCGTCCCAGGGCAATTTGGTTGGTTTAAATACAATTCTTTTTTGTAATTGAGTGAGAAAGGGAAAACAGATGGTCACTTTGTCAAACTTTGTGTCCAAGCCAAACGGACACAACTCTCTTTACTAAAGCCCTGTCCTTGATTAAACGTTCTCCGGTAGGGAAGCTGAAGACTGGCAGAGTACAGTGACCGTGCCTATACTGTCTTACACAACACAGTGGGAAAAAGAAGCCCTTCATTCTCATGGAAGTGATACCTGTAATCATGCCATCCGGAGAGGTAGCGACAGCTTCTCGGGGCTTTTGTCAGGGCTGCACCCGTTGTGTGTATAGTCAGACAAGCACGGAGCAAGACTGTGTTTCTGGACACTGCGAGGTGGGCACGAGACCAGAGGAAGTTAGGGAACAGAGGATGAGCTCCCCAGAGGGCCCCCACTGCCTTCTCCTTTTACTTATTTTTGGGTATCAGGAATGTGGAGTGGTGAAGGAGTCAGTGATTTAGCAGTCCTCCAGTGTGGAATCCACCTCCGCTGTCTCATTGGTCTGCTTCCCACAACAGCAAGGACCAGCAAAAGGGAGAGGCTTTTACAGGGCTTTCCGTGATTTTTCTCCATGCCGTGGAGAAAATGGTAAAAAAGCATCACAAAGCAATACAGTGAGGATGCACTGGCGGTATCTGCTGGGCACACTCTGGCTGTTGGCTGAGTTTGGCCAGAGAACTTTCCCATTTGAGCCAGGGAGAATGTGTCCCCTCTGACCTCAATCCGACCTCCCCGAAGGGAGCCAGGAAAGAGAACCTGACCCCAGCACTCTCTACATGCCTCCTTCTTGCTTCCGTGCCCTCTGATGTCCCTCTCTCTGGAGAAGCCACGCTCTACAGATGGAGGGAAAACCTTGAACCATTTTCTCTTCCAGAAAAGTACAAGATTTCTGTTGCCATGCTGCGCTGTGTGCCCACCGTTTTGCTGTTATTCTGCTTGTCCTAAAGCACACACACCGAGTTTCCAGAATGCTCCTAGTTAAGACTTTAATTTGAAATCTCGTATCATTTTTAAGATGGAGATCATTTTTTTAAAATTTGATTTCTGAAGTTTTCTACTTTATGTTGGCTTAGGAGCTTGGGAGAAATTTCCTTTCTTCCCTCTTTGTTTACTTGATGTAGCTAGAAGTAAGGGTGACAATGTATGATTCGTATTTTTATTATGTCTCTTCTAAAGTATTTTGATATTTTGGTTAATGGCCTGACTAATTTTCTTTTAAAAAAATGTACAGTTTGGGGTCTCAACTAATACTGTGTGTGTGCCTTCAACATTCACTAACACAAAGCATGAATGGTTGTGTGTAATTCGGATAAAAATTCCTTCCAAGTACAATGTTTCCCGGCACCCCCAGCTCCCATGCTGAAATGCTGGTAGGCAAAAGACACACAAAAAATGTACATGCCATTTTGAATTGTGTGTGTATTTGTGTGTATGCACTGGAACCTAATCAAATCTAACTTTCTCTAGAAAAAGAAACAACCTTGAATTTTACATGGCTCAACTGAACATTAGCTCAGAAATTGAGATCTTGAAGCTGATTTATAGATGTTTAATTGAGTTTATTATTAGTGAATTCATTGGCAAAATAAAAAAGTTCGAGGAATAGGAATGAGGAGCCATAGCCAGAATAAACGGTTTTTCCTGGGGCCTGGCTTTCCTCTGTGGCCCTTAAGGAAGGTCCTCTTTGCATTATTCAATGTTTTTGGCTTATTTATAATTCTCAGAGGAAATGTTGTGCAAAGCCACAGATATTTCAAATGTCACTGTTATCATTGAATTACTCCTTCAGACTGCAAATGAAACCTGGAATGTTTTTGCCATTTAAAACTTACACTAGAAGAGTGAACAAAACACCGAGTCTCCAAGGTTAAGGGAATGTGGAAAACATCCATCCACTCAGCTTCTTCTGCTAATGAAAGAGAAATCCTAATAAACAAGCAGATTACTGTTTTCCATTCTCTTGTAATGAATACTTGGTTGTTAAGTCTAAGAAGGAAATTATAGGAGCACCCTCATTTTTAAGATCTGATTCATGAATGTTTCATTGAATTTATTATTAGGAATTAATTGGCCAAAAAGTCTGAGTAAGATGGAGGAGATAGCCAGAATAAATGCCTTTTCCTGGGCTCTGTCTTTCCTCTGTGGGCCTTTTAAAAGAAGGTCCTGTTTTCATTATTCAGTGTTTAAGGCAGTGGTTTGCAACATGCGAGCTGCTACCCCATGGGGGTCATCAGGGTTTACCTGGAACTATTGGAAAACACAAGTATTTATATTACAAGTCAAACAGTAACAAAATTACATTTATGAAGTAGCAACAAAAAATAATTTCACAACACGGGGAACTTCTTTAAAAGGTTAGAGCACTAGAGATGGCGAAAACCATTGCTTTCAAGGGACGTTCCCACTTTGGACTATACATTCCATCTTTAAGTTATAAAATGATTTTGTTTTCTTTTCTTGCATCCCAGATTCCTAGCCCCAATCCTTGGGCCAAGGATTTGAACATAGGCCCAGGGATGCTACCCCTACACTCTTCAACCTTCTTCCTTTTTCCGTATGTGTGTATGGTAGGATCGGGGATGGTCACAGGAATTCACTTCTTCCCATATGCATTTTGAAGATGAGGAAGATCTTAAGCATAGTTTAAGATCCTTGATTTCTGAATGTGGTAGTATCATTTATGGCAACAATATTAATATATGACATTTACTTGGGGAGATGCCATTCTGATTTTTGTTTCTTTGTTTTGAGACAGGCTCTCACTATGTAGCTCTGGCTGCCCTGAAATTCACTATGTAGACCAAGTTGGGCTCGAACTCACAGAGATCTGCCTTCCTCAGTCTCCCTTTCCAGGGTGCTGGGATTAGAGGCATACTTGACCACATCTGGTTTATTCTGATTTTTTTCTGATGCTATTGAATTTGAGTTCAGTTAAAAAACACACAGGCACCCCTGGCGAGGGGGTCATAGTTGTACTTGCTCTGTGGCCACCAACAAGCGTCTCTCTTGTCATCTTTGAAGACCTTCATGCTGCAGGAACCACTTGCCTTCTCTTTTCTAACACAAGCCCACATTATTGCATGCTCTGGTTTACTAAGTGAGAGTAACCAATAGTTGATATGCACTTGACAGATAAAATGTGCCAATACCTCCTCAGAGAGGTTACAAGTAGAAAATCATCATTTATACTGCCAAAGAAAATGATTATGGAAGTTTCTGGAAGGCCTCTGTGCTCCCTATTGGAATCAAAAGGGTAACATCATCAATCCAAGAAAGAAAATCAGCCTTAATTTTGTATTATTATTAGAAATATAATATACCAAGAAGATATACTTATTAAGCACTAAATTAGAGAAAAAAAAAACCCCACACTCTCCAAGATTCTGAGCAATGTATCTTCAGAGGGCCTGGGTTGGGAGGAAAATTAGGATTAGTGTTGTACCTGCCACATGGTAACCGCTCGGTAAATATTAAAATGTAAAATCTTGCTGCCTCCTAAAACCAGGGAAAGATTTTCTAATGCTTCCTTTGTTTTTCTACTATTTCCACTATAAAAAGAATTATTTTTCTAAATCTAGATATAAATTAACTGTAGTGCAGTGTACAAGGGGTGTCTAGAGGGAGAGGGGGAAGGAGAGAGAGGTGAAGGGAGCCTGCACTGACATTTGGTGGCTGTCCTGAGATTAGCCCGACCACACGCAGGCCCAGAGGAAGCATCATTTAACATTCATCTTTCAGCTCACTCTACCGTTGTGCCAGCTCATTTGTCTGCAGTTTAAAATGTGTTACAAAGTCAAAACTTAGAACTAAGATTCCTTCACTTCCTGATACTAGAGTGAGCCTAGTGCATCTGCTTGTTTGGATCATTTCTAAGCATTTCTCAAAGGTTAGTTCCACTCTGCAAGCTTGTGTTTTGAAGCCATCGAAAACTGTTTCTACGAAACTTTACCAGATTACGATTCCCTTATAAGAGCGAGCACTGAAAGATATTACCATTCTAAAAGGCTTAACCTCAGTCATCTGACCATCTTATTTTGCTTATAAAATATCATTTTGAACCTCTCCTTCTAGGCCCTCTCATTATAGCCCAAACCCTTTCCACCCGGCCTGTCACCAGGTCCCAAGCAGCCTTCTGTTTTCATCTTTCCCAATTCCTTTTTTATTCCCAGTACAGGACTGTTTTTGAAGAGAGCATAAGAGGTGCGATTTTTTTTTTCTCCAAGAGCTTTGGTGCTTTTATTTCTTACATAACCATCTTTGACTACCTCGTAAACACTCTTTGATCATGTCCCTTCCTTGCCTCGTGACCATTTTCTCCTTTATCTCTCTTTTATGTGGATTGTGTGCTCATATTAGTGACTTCTGAGAATGTATCAAAGGCTTCTGCTTTGCTCATGAATGTTCCCCATCCCAATCCTCTTTTCTCTTCTGCCATTTTGGAAAACCTCTCTTTGAATGTCCACTCACCTGAGAGGTGTGTACTCTGCAGACACAGGGACTCGCTCTCTAATAAACAGCATGTGGAGAAAGTCAAAACTTCAGAGATGGAGAGCTCTCATACAAACTCATTTGTTACTAGAGAGGCAGTTTTATTTTCAGTGAAAGAAGCAAATTGGAGTGAAGCAAAGCAGTAATTGAAAATTATGAGTTGAGCTGCCTGAATGTAGTGGCAGGCCAATGTTTTCAGGGGTCTGTCTCTCCTAATAGTTTTTAGATCTAAAGTCTCCATGTTGAGTTCAGTCTTAGAAAACCCGACTTTTGGATGTGGTAGGAAAGTAGTTCTCAGGAGTCCTGGATTGTCATAGTACCTTTACTTCCTAATTTTTTTTCTATTTTTTTTGTTTATTTTTTCAGGAAGAGGACTGTCCTAGAACTCGCTAAGAAGACCAGGCTGGCCTCAAACTCATATAGTTGCCTGGCTCTGCCTCCTAAGTACTGGTATTAAAGGTATGTGCCACCGTACTCTGCCTTTTAGCTATCAATCTCAGATCTCAGAATGGAATTCTCGTTCTCAGCAGGTATATCAACCCAGCATAGGACTTGGTTATCTGTGTGTTGGGCATGTGTCTTCTGTATGTCTCTTGTTACTTCAGTGTAGTTTGGATTCTCTTGTTGGCCAGTTTAAGCCATTAACTTATTTACTTCTGAGGTCAAGGAGATAGGTCGGAACGTGGACAAGAATAGCAGAGTTATATAGAGTGAGAAACAGTGTCTAATAGGATAGAAACTTTAGTTTATTATATTTTTGAATATACATATATTCATACATATATTTGAGATAAAATATTCATTTCTCTTCTTTGAATGTTACCTGTTCACATGTACTTTACCTTTTACTTCTAAGCTTCTGGAGGGCAAATTTTAATGAACAGTCAATAGAACTTAAATGAATTCAATAAATACCAAAAAAAGAAAAAAAAAACTACCAGGCAGGTGACAAGGTAGAATCCAAGGTTATTTGACTAAAGTTTCAGACCTTTCCAAATCCTCATTACAGACTCTTGATATTTTCTGGTGATTAATATAAATTGGAAATCATAGGACATGGTGGACAGACTTAATGTTTCTAATATGATCAAGTAATTTAAAACATTAGACCCAAACATTGGAACTACAATTTGCATAGCAAAGATCAATATAAATCAGTTATTTTTCTTTATGAAATTACTTTTCTTTGTAGGAGAAAATATCAGCATAGTTATTACTATTGCTAAAATAGCACTTGAAGCTTCCATTTTGAAATTTATGGTAATTTGGCAGTCAAGTTTTGTTTTATAGTCTTAGAAAGCCTGGTTCTTGCCAAGTAGAGTTTTTTTAAATCTCTAAAATGGAAAACTGAGTAGTTCCTTCTTTCTCCCCTTTTCTTAGTAGCTTTGGAAAAAAATCTATGTAAATAACTCCACTTTGCATCTTTTGCTCTAAATATTCTCCATCTTTATTTAAACCCGTTACTACACTGTCAGGACAAGGCCCTGGCAGAGATGACACATGGCTACAACACGGAGGGTGCCATGCTGTGAACATTTACTCTGTGATGTTTCTCTTAATAAACTTTTAATAAAGCAGTTTCTAAGCTTTTCTTTATCAGCTCTAGAGACTGTTTAAGGAGAGGGTTCGGTATTATGGATTTTTGTTTCCTGCTGAACCTGAGAGGCACCCTCTGCCATTGCTTGGCCCTAGGTACTTTTGGACAAGTTGCTTAACACCTTGAACCTTAGTCTATGGAGCTGAAGCATGGAGTTTATAATATCACAGAATTGGGAAGATTAAAGGAGACAATGTGACAACACATTTATAGTACACGACACCTCTTACAGCCTCAACATAAGGCTATGAAAAGCATGGCTGTCATTATAGTATTCCTGGTGCCAATCACTTTCCAGAGAAAGCCAAGCAGGACATCAAAGGGATGGCATGAGTTGCATTACACTTAATGTCTGTGTTTAAAATGGAAAATGTTTGTCTTGTAGACTGGTATTTAAGAGATAGATCATGCCTTGTCGGCCCGGCGATGGAAACACTTGCTTTCAATAGAAGCACAGATGTTTCCGCTGTGTTATTCCCTCCTCTAAATGTCTCTCTCTAACTGAAACCACTAGTATCTCATGAGAAAACAAGCCCCCTTGCCTGGGGAATCACTAGATCCGATCCAGTGTGATGGTTCCCCTCAAACCAGAGAGAAATAGCTCACTCCACTGGAGATTAAATGTGGTCTCCTTGGGGTGTAAATCTGCCGCACTCCAACTTTGAAGAACAAAGGTGAAGCCGGGCATAGCATGGGGATCTAGGCCGACATCTCTAAGTGCTGATGAGGCCACAGATCATGGACTGCACTGTGACGAAAGCCACAGCAGAATCAGACTAGTGGTGACTTGCTCAGGGTCATCATTGCTGGGACCCAGGCTATCATACTGTCTCCTAGAGAGCAGGTTTCTCTTTAGTATATGCATAGCATGCATTCGTCTCCCACCCGTTCCTATCTACTGCTATTCATTGCCTGCAGTAAATTTAGGAATGTTTTTGTTCTGAAGTAATGTCAGGCTTCTGGAAATGTCACAAGGCTGAGTAAGAGAACTACATAGCCTTTCTATTTGGTCCCTTTCATCAATCTTATTTTGAGTGACTGAGTCTTAACAGATTTTTGCTCATCATGAACAGAGGCAGGTGAATGCCATAACTGGCTCCAAGGTTCACGAACAGATAGGAATATTCAGAGTGAGTTCACTTCTTCTCAAGTGGGCTGTGGGGATGGCAGCTGAACCTGCCGTAGGCAGAATTTATTTGCTGCCTCTGGACAAGAATTATTTCGCGTTGCTTGGCTGGTTCACTGGCTTTTAACGTCTAGCCACATAGCCTTTATCATTTCCCCTTTCTCTAATTAAATTTTTCCCGAAGCTTTTGGGAGTAATTTGTATGCACCATGCCCCTATAGTCATTAATACCTTTAATTTGCTGTGAACTGTTTAAGAAAACACATTTTCTTACATAAGTACAGCAAGTTATTAAATTCAAGAAACAACATCCATACGAGTCTTTTCCCCAACCCCCAGCTCCTGTTGTGTGGGTTATCCTGGAGATGGGCTGGGTTGCCTCTTTCAGTTTCTAGTGCTAAATTCAGCCTAGGGTTTCATATTTCACACGGTTACGACATCTCCTTAGCCCCCTTTGTATTGTTAGAAAAATTTGAAGTTTGTCTATATTAGAAATTTAGAGTCAAAGGCTGTGGCATCGCCCTTTCCCGTGTGTGTTGCTTCATTTATTACAATTTCCTCAGCTATTATGTCAAAAGCAAACATTTTTAAGATGCATTTCAACTCCAAAGTAAGACTGGGAGGAGACCTAGCAAGCATCAATCAGTACATCAAAGCAAATCCCACCATGCCTACACTGTACAAATAGCCACTGATGAGTTTGCCATGCTTACTGAACTGAGTAAGTATAAAAGCTTTTGGTGTGCATTCCTATTTTCAGGCCCAATACAGTGAGTTAACCTCAGAATATCCAATTGAATCAGGGGTTCTGAGAAAAGCCGCCTGCAAAGCAGTTCGAATGACACTCTCCATTACACCGGCTAGATTCAGATCGCAGACACCGTAACAGGCTTTCCCAACCTGTCACCCAGAGTCACATATGCACAGCCACCCAAATCAGCCACGGCCTTGCCACAAGACCCTGGGCTTTGTAAGCTGTGGCGACTCCGGGGTGGATAGTTGAGCGCAGTGAAGAGGCAGGAGCCTTTCTCTGTGAAGGGGCTGAAGTGCCCACCCGGCTGCTGGTCGCACAGTGTGTTAGCAGAGACTGCCAGGCGCTGCTGCCTACTGTACCAGCTGCCCATTAGACTTCACTGAAATGGGATTGCTGGGAGCCTGAAGCATGAAGCATGATATTAGATAAAGTGATGAAATTTCACTCGATTAGAGAGCCAGGTCGGGGACAGTTACTGCAGGAAATTCCTTTTTTTCCCCCCTCAAATATCCTCACAACTTTGATGAATTTATTGTTTTCTTGCTTATTTTTCATTATCATCTGGGGCTTTATGAACAATGAAATGTGCCCTTAGCAGGCACCGACATACTGGAGTGATCAGAATCATAGGTTATGTTGATTCAAAGCCGGAAAGAGAAAAAAAAAAAGGCTGAGACTGCCTGACATTGCTGCAGGTCAAAAGCCCTGGAACCATGAGATTGATTTGTTTAGACAGTTGTTTGATTTCTTTTTCTTTCCCTTTTCCCTAGCTTCCTCTGTGCCCTCTCCAAGAAGACGTGGTAAGGGAAAGAACACAGAAGGGTAATCTTTGTATTTTAGGCCAATTGAAGGATGAAGCCAGGGCATACGACTTAGCAGAAATTGTTATTTGTTCTTATTTGATTTATAAGGACAGGAGAAAAATGCTTCAGGCAAAAGATTTCTTTTGTCGGAAGGAGTTGCAGGCTGGGAGCAAAGGGTTGCACATCTGCATTCTTTCTGAAGAAGCCTGGGTTGGAAAACCCACAGTGAAGGCAGGGGAAATCTGTCTGGATGGATGCCTCTTAGATTTGGCCGGAAAAGCTTTTTTGGTGTATTGTTAGCTTGCTTGCTTAATTTAACATATAGTACAGTTTGAGATGTGAAAGGAAAGACATGCAGTGATTCAGATAATGCTTGGTTTACACATAGAGCCTTAGGAATCATCCTATTGCTCCTTTATCCCTTCCGGCTAGTGAGGCAGAGATTTTGGGGCAACCACACACACTGTGGTGCAACCCCATCACCCAGGATGACTAGTAGGTCAGAGCAAAGATTTAATTGGTCCTATCATGGGACCATTGTTTTAGTCAGACATGCTGGCCTGGAGGACTGAGAGCACACAGAGATGTAAGGGCAGTCAGTGGGTACTGACTCCTGAACTCAGTATGTGACAGAGGACTGTACTTCTGTGACTTTCTTACCTCAAATTTCTCACCTCCAATTTAGCTTTGGTTCCGTTCTGTGCATATAGGCTGCTTGAAGTTTTAGACTCCCCTTTCTTTCTTCATAGTACAGTAACATTAACGCGTTATGTCTTTTCTAACTTAGCAAACTATAGTGAAGATGAACCGAGGCAGTCTATTTATAGAAATGTTGAGTTTTCCAAAGGAAATGTGTCCTCTAAACTTTGAATGGTGCTAAGATAATATTTTATAACCATCTTATAACTTATGAATGGGAGGCAAGGATGTCATATGGCCCAACAATGTTCACTAATGTGAAATCAACCACAGAGGTGAAAAAAACCTTGTAATTGAGGTCTTATTTTTTCTGGAAGTTTTTTTTAAGGTATTGTATTGATATTTATACAAACAGAATTTATTTGTTTTGCATGTGTCTGAGTATATGTGTGCATGCAAGTATACACATATCCTACGTGGAGGTCAGAGACAACTCTCAGCTAGAGTTCTATACTCGTATCTTGGGTTGAATTCTCTATAATTATAGCCTATGTGATAACCAGCTCTCTTTCTCATTGGATGTAGTGGCAGCAGGAGGCTGAGGGACACCAAGTCTAGCATTTAGTTGCCACTAAAACCAAAGAGTGCATCTGTCCTTAGGAAGGTGATGGGTTTCTGAGTCTAGCATTTACTTGCCACTAAAACAAAGTGTATCTGTCCTTAAGATGTTGATGGGTTTTTTACTTTTTCTATGGAGTCACAGATCACCAGAAAAAAGAGTGCCATGAAATGTGTGCCCCTCCCATATGTGGGATGATTTGGATTCCCACCTGTTACAGGGTGAGCACTACTGACCTAACTTGTGTTATGCTTTCAAGACTGAAGTGTGGCCAGCACCCCCTCTCCTGAGTGTAGTTTTTAAATTTTTTTTTTTACTAGCCCTTTGCTTTTGTCTCTTGATTCTTAGTTTGTATCAACTAATTCGAATGCAGTCCTTCACTAAGTTACAAAATGGTGAAAGCTCATATAGAGTGTTGACTGCCAAGGCCAGGAGGCAGTATGGGTTTTTATTTTTTAGTATGCAGCAGGAAACATTTAATGCATTTTCCTTCTCTTTGACAGAGGATTGGACACAATCAGGCAAAAAACTGTGTTCTGCTTATTCTCACCTGGCTTATGATGAAAAGTACATGTTTTATCTGGAGCAAAAGCTCACTGTAAGACCAAGACACTCATCCAAAAGTCCAAAGTGTCGAGACTTTCTCCAGGGGTGTAGTCACTGATAAGGTAACCATGCTGCTGTAAATAGTGCTTCACCCCCACTTCTGTAAGTGGCAGTAGGCAGAGTTTTCTGTCTGGACCACTCATCAGTTCTGTGCTGCCAGTCACTAAAGAACCATACAGAGACTTAGTATTAATTGTAAACGCTCAGGCAATAGCTCAAGCTTGTTTTTTTCTTCTTTTTTTTTTGCTAGCTCGTATAACTTAAATGAACCCATTTCTATTAATTTATATGCTGCCCGAGGCTCATTTACCTCATCTATGAACTTCCTATGTTACTTCTTCCATATCTGGCTCGAGACTCTTCTGACTCGACCCTCCTTCATCCCAGTATTCTCTGCCCTGAAAATCCTGCCTTGCTATTGACCAATCAACTTTATATTAACACTGAGAGCAACACCTCTTCACAGTGTACGGAAGGATTATTCCACAACAACTGACTCTCATGAAACTCACTGTGTCAAAAGAAAAGCACATAAAAATAGAAGGGGACCTAGCTGGCAAGAGGAAGGTGATTACGGAGAGAGGGACTGATAAGTAATAGAGGTGAGTATGATCAAAATGCATTGAGTCCATACATGAAAATGTCATGACTGCCAAAATAAAACCCATTATTAAACATAATTAATACATGCTAATAAAATATTTAAAAAGAAAAATTCTCTTTTTCTTATGACAAACTTCAGTAAGTATTCTATTAGAAAAAGCTTTGGTTTCGCTGTGGTATATGTGGCCCAGTGGGTTACACTAAGACTGTTGTTCTTCAGTTTGCAGCAGGTCGGAGACTTGCTCTAGGGAGTGGGTGCTTTCTATTTTCCAGCCTTTCCCACGGGGCTCTGATTAGCCCAGAGATCATTTTGGTGTAATAATGGAACAGAAATTTTCCTACAATCAGAGTCACAGAGCCTCAGTTGGGAATATACCTTGTGGAAATCGGGTGGTCCCATCTGCCAGGAGACAGTGTTCCTTGAGAGAGGAGTAACAGACCCCTGAGGGTGGGCCACCACAGTAGAGCACTGTCACATGCAATGGGGGGAGCTTAACCTTTGCATTTGCTCCCCTATCTCTTTAATTGTTTTGTTTTTATTCTACCTTAACATAAGAAGTTGAAAGGATAAAATGCTGGACACTCTTTCTTCTATTCTTTATTGCTTTATTGCTTCAGTCCTGAACATTGATATCTGTCACTTCAGCCAGCATGAAGGAAGGGATGCAATTTCTCTCCCCAACACTTCTAGTGACATGACAATACAGATGATGTACTATGTGATGGTTTAGCCAGGGATCATTTCTTTCCTGTGGCAACCATAGCACTTAAAGCCTCAGTGGGTACTTATCATTATTACTTTTTAGATCACTAATAGAATGAAGCCAGGAAACTTTACGTTTTTGCATTTCATGGGTATGTGTGTGTTGTGTAGATCAGAGGGTAACTGGTGGGAGTCAGCTCTCTCCTTCCACTCTGTGATTCCAGAGCTGGACATAAGGTGGTCAGGGTTGGTGGTAGGTGCCTTTGCCAACTGGACTTCTTATAGGCCTAAGAGAAATCAGGGTGTTCTAAGTCTTACTTTAAAAACTGGATTCATTTTCCTTATTACTGAGCCACACCAACCCTGAAACCACAAATGATTGTGCTCCAATAACAAGAACGTTCTACAAGTATTTTAATTGTGATATTTCACTGTTTAATTATCATAGCTTTTGTATGACCTCTCTTATCTGGACTCTGTGCGGAGGAGAAATTGCATGTCCTTCAGTTTTAAGGCTGATCTATCAGTCTTGTCACTTTGACTGATTATTTTCTTTCCTGGACCCTACACAGGGTATATTTTCTGCTGGAGTCAGCTAAATTCATTCCCCTTTGGTTCAGCATGTTGCAGGTGGCATGCTATAGCAGAGCTTGCTTGCAGCCAGACCTGGGGTTCAGAGAAGCCTCTAAAATCATGCTGAATGTTTGGGAATTCCTTTGAGGCCACAGGAGGGGTTCTTTCAGGACAGGGATGGGCTGTAGCCTGCCATGCCCTCTTCTTACCCAGCTTTTCCAGGTAAGATTCAAAATGGGTATGTGTGAGTGGATAGAAGAGGAGATGCGGAAAATCTCATGGATTCTGATTTTTTTTTTGTCTGTTTGCTTGTTTATTTAAGTATTCTTTTGAAGCTGGGTATGGTGGTGCATGCCTTTAATAGCCCACAGCTATGCGAAGTGTTAAGAATCGAGTTCCTGAGCTGAGCCTGTTTGTAACTCAATAGTAGAACCCTAGGTTAGCATCTAGCATGGATAAGACCCTGGGTTCCAACCTCAGCACTGGAAACCAACTCACACACACACACACAAGACACATTTGAACATTTGAATTGGCCTTGGGATAAATGTGTTAGACTCAAAATCAATCAGGAGTATATATTTTTAGAAATCTTCAAACATACTTGGTGTGTGTGGTCAATGGGTCCTCAGTGTCCCTGACTAAAAAGATTAGTTTTGCTCACGGTCAGTTTTTATCCGAATCTAACTGAGATTGAATTTTAGACCATACGTAATAAAGAAGAGAAGAAATGACTTATGGTCACTGGGGTTGAGGACACAGTGGTGAGAAGGAAGGGGGCATTGGCACTGGGGATGGGGGACAGGGATCCTGGTCAGTGGGGATGAGGGGATAGGATCCTGGTTATCTGGTGTGGGAAGTCCTTCTGCATGTGTTGCTTTTATTGGTTAATTAATAAAGAAGCTGCTCTCAGCCAATGGCTTAACAGAATATAGCCAAACTGGGATATACACACACACACATATATATACATACATACATACATATATATATATGTATGTATGTATGTATATATATCAAGGGGGGAGAGAGAGAGAGAATGCAGAGTGAAGGAGACATGTTTATTGAAACAGTAATTATAAAAGACTCACATTTGCTGGGGATGACCAACATAGAATGTGATGCTTGTAGTGAGTGAATGGAGCCAAGTGGAGGCAGCACTGAATGAGAGGCATCAGAACTCAGACTGAGTATAGTAGCCTATACCTCTACTCCCACCTACCCAGGAAACTGAGGCAGGAGGACAAGTTTGAAGCCAGCCTGGACTCAAAGTGTAAGATATTGGAAAGATGGTATATGTGACAGTGAAGTCACCAAATAAGATAAAGCCTTCAGGAGGTTAGGACAGTGGAGCAGTGACTGACAAAGAGTAATAACATGTTGGGGGCTGCAGACCCATGGCCCCTTGACTTTCTTTGCCTGCCTCAGAGCCTTGGCCTGCTGGAGTGAACTGAACAAAACAACTTGTTTACCTGTGTCTGCAGCTTTCCTGAGCACGAGACCTGATGGCAGGGGAGTAGGTTCTGGTGAGGCCTGCATCTGAAAGATCCCAAGAGCTGGGTGTTATCACCCAGTTAAGGATCCATATATAAGCTTCCCTGGAGCACAATAAACTTGGCATTTTTGTATCAAGGATGACCCGAGTCCTCATGTCTCTGTCTGTCTGTGTGCATGTGTTTTTAAGTCTCCAGTTTAGTTCCCGGCTCACGTTCTGTCCCATAGTGGAGGCGCTACAATAACAGGCTACTCAAAGATGAGGACTTTACCCTTGTGGAGAATGGGAGGGCAGTCAAGAGGCAGTTTTGTGAAATAAGGACACCTGCCCCTTCCTGCAAGCCTGGCGTTGACAGAATCTTGCAAGCTGCCATAGCCACCACTCTGGCTGCTGGGTGAAAAGTAAGTGGTCTCATGATAATAGCCTGTCTAAGTAGAGTGTGGACGAAAGGGAAAGGTTGGAGGAAGTACGATGACTGAACACAGCTTCCTCAAGGCCATCGGGACAGCCAACACCTGGGCTGTATGGTAGATGAAAGAGAAATAAAAAACACAGAGATTGTTGAGGACAAGAGTACAGAAGGTTGAGAGTTGATTGGCAGTCTGGGCTTCTCACGGAGACTCGCCTTTATCAGAGAACAGGGCAAAAGGAGGTGTACCTATGTTCTCCAGGAAGACACTGAGCTTCTAGGAGGCTGGGGGTCTGGAGGGCAATGAGCACACAGCAGCCCAGCAGAGTACCATGCTCTGACCTTACTCTTAATTGTAGTGCAGTAAACCAGGGCCAGAAAATCTTGTCCTGGTTGTCTGGAAATGTGGATACAGGGTGGCGGCTAGGAAGTGTTGACCCCCTCCAGTTAGACTTGTGAATGACTCTCCAGAGTGCATCAGGAAGTATCTATGAGCAAGCAGTACTGGGAGATCGTGTGAGTCAAGGCTACTCGAATGTCAAGGTCTGTAGTAGGTGCAGATCAAAAGTTAACAAATGGTAATGGAATTTCACTGTTGCATTGGTGTGTGTGTGTGTGTATGCGTGGACGTGCATGCGGATACATATACATACAGAGGCAAGAGGTCCATGTTGGGTGTCCTCTTTAACCTTTCCCTATCATACCGATGTGTGTATATAATGTCCTTGTATATTTGTAGGCATGTTCATATTTCTTGACTTACCCTTCTCCCTTAGTCACTGAGGAAGGGTCTTTCAATCAAACCTGGGGCTTTCTGATCTGGTTAGTGTTACTAGCTAGGTTACTTTGTCTCTACCTTCTAAGGTGAAATTACAAGTTTGCTGCTCACTTTATTTGCATTTGCATAGTTTTTGGGGATTCAAACTCCAGTTCTCTTGCCTAGGTGGCAAGCACTTTAAACACCAAACCATTCCCCCTCCAGCCCTACCTCATCTTTGGGACAGTTCTCTCACTGAAACTGTAGCTCATTGATTGGCTAGACTGGCTGTGAGCCCCAGGGATCCTTCTGTCTTCAGTTTCCCAAGATCAAGCTCATCAACATTCCAGCATGGATGGTGTGTGTGTGTGTGTGTGTGTGTGTGTGTGTGTGTGTGTGTGGCAACTCATGAGCTCTTGACAGTTGATGGTTTCTAGGAGAGAAAGAGTTCTTTGAGGGTGTGGCCCCTGGTGAAATAACCATGCATGAGGGCATGACTCCACACCCATGAGAATACGGGCAGCACAAATCGGATGTGGGGAGTTATAAAAACAAAGCAACATGAAATTGGGAGGTGGGGAGAGGGAGGAAGCGGTGAATTTGGGAACATGAGATGACTATGACATGGTGTCTGCATAGGAAACTGTCAGAGAATTAGCGAAAATACTATACAAAAAATAAAAAAGGAACCAAAAAAAGCAAGAGAAATGAAGTCTGTCCTTCACATATTAAAGCAGCTGGATGTGAGTCCATTTTCCTGTTGGTTGATGGTTTCACCTCAAGTGCCTTTGCTGCGATTGTATATCACAGGGGAAGCCACTTCTTTCCATGTTGGCACCCTTTTTATCCTCCCAACATGCCCCATTGGAGGAAGCACTGGCTTGCAGAGATGCTCGCCCTGTGAAACCAGCATGGTTAGTGACTTGAGCACCGGTCCTGGATACGACTACTGTGCGCAGGGGGTAGTAATGCTTGCTTCTCGGAGACTCTAGTCCTTGCATGCCGAGATAGGGCTGTCCAAGAAGCAGTTGTCTTCCATGCCAAATGTGTTCACAGTGGCTCACTCCAGTGCACACCTCTTCAGCTCTGGCAAGAATTCCAATGACTGCGGGCTGTGCACTTGGATTCACACTGTGAACCATGGCAGTGTGTGGAAATGCTTGAATGCAGGTGCAATTCTTGTAATGTGTCTTTAGTGGCATAACTCTCTATGCAGAGTGACAAGCTTTAATGCACCATGTCCCTCACAGCTAGGCTTAATGTGTGACAAAGGAGGGGACTAATGCAAAACCCAAACCTCCCAATGAGTCCAGTTTAAGTCTATAAAAATGCGAAGAATGGGGTATCTTAAAGGATAGCAAGTTGGCAGCTGCAGACATCTTTGAGTGTCTACGGAGAGCTGGAGGGACGAGAGAAAGTAATTTGTTTCTTTAAGGCCTGTGTTAAGATCCCTACACAGAAAACAGGAAAAGATGAACCGATAGAGACTGTAACAAGGCCATCGGTTGCCAAGGAGCTTGGAGAAATGGAGAGATGACCAGGTAATAAGAGAGAATTTTAGGGCAGTGGGAATATTCTAGGAAACCACAGTGCTGGTCCCGCACATTTTACTTGCATCCACAGTCATAGAAGACTAGGGACCACATGAACTTTGAGTGATTTGGGTAGCTTCTCAGTCATCACAGATGTGGGTCTCTGTGAGGGATGTTGACAATGGAGGAGGGTGTGCATGTACAGGGAGGAGGGCACATGGTAAATCTCTGCATATTACTCTCAACTTTTCCACTAATCTTTAAAAATGTAGTCAGCAAAACTTAACACACAGCAACAATATATATGTATCTTCAGACCTTTATGGAGACAAACCATCCCGGTGAAATATGAAAGCCTCTTTTACCTATCTTCCACTCTGCTGTCAATATCTTCATTTCTAGACACTTCTTATGCTTAGAAGATATTCCCCAAAAAGGCAGAGTTAAACTCTATACAGGTATTCTGTGACTTGAAATTTGATTTGCTATTCAGAGGACATGAAGATTGACTACCACCCAGTCTGTGCCTGAGGGAGAGGAAGCTCAGGTTGGCAAACCCATTGCCAAGGTCTTGATCCCTGGCCATCATCTCAGGATTAGAGGGAGGAATCCAGAAGATTCCTTTTGTCCTTTCTCCCCAGGTGTCTCATGTTAGATGTGTATATTAGCATCATTAACGTAATGCCTCCCAGTACCTAATGTTTAGATGGATTTCATCTTCGGGGAGTTACAGCCAAGCCTGTGATCATTTCTGTGCAGGTGGATTTTTTATGCACTCAGTTTATAGTCTATGAACTAACTTCCTCAAAGTTCAATTCCTGGATTAATAAGGGCTTGGGTATATTTTTAGATCACTGAAAATATCATGGTGAATCTCATCATTTGATAAAATTAGCATGCATTAAATAGTCATACTTTTAAAAGCAAAGATAAAGTGATACTAGGGATATGTGCACAAATAGACCATGTAAAGACACAGTGGGAAGGCAGCCATCTTCAAGCTGAAGAAAGGGAAGTAGTGATGAGCTTTGAGGAAAGCAACCCATGGCCCTCTTTACCTGGAGTTACAACTTCTACAACTGTAAGAATATAAGTTTCTAGTTCTTTTACTACAGAGCCTTTGATGTTTTCCTTTGGATTCTTGAGCTGACTAAGGCAACCTGTGACTGCAGCCTAGTGGGGCTGATGTAACAAGGAGGTCAGAGAATAGGATGCCAGGAGAGCCAGAAGGACCCACGTTTGAGCACTTGAGTCAAGAAGTTGTACTTGGCATTAAGTGTGATGGAAGGGTAAGGCTGGGTGCATTTAAAAATCTCAGTCCATTTTCTTTAAGAAAGAAAAAACAGGAGTCAGGAAGAAATAAAGAAAACAGTCAGTGGCAAAATATGGAAACATCTAGAGATAGCTGGATGGGTTAGGGGTATGATTTAATATGAGAGGAGCCTTGGATTTTTTTTCCCAGTGTTGGGCCCAGGTAGGGCTCATCAGAGAAGCATGTCCTGGTACAGGCAGCAAGAAGCACATAGAGGAGAGTGTAAAGACCCTTGGAGTAAAGTCCTCTGCTTTAGTTTGCACCATGTACTGATGATTTAAGCAATGATGGTGACAGAACGTCCCTGTCCTTCCATCCTGGAAGGGGAGTGGATAAAGGTGTAGTAAGTAGGAGCCCTTCTGCCTGTGTTTCACCACTGGTGAGATAGCTGTAGGCGCAGAGGTGACTAGTGTGTCCACATTCTATTCAGCTATCTATTCTCACTCATGAGTTTGGGCTGATGGTCAAGCCTGTGGCCAGCCAAGGACAGGGTGTCCCAGGAGAGGAGCGGCCAGTGACATACCAGGCTATTCGATTCTCCTTCGGGCCCACAGTCCAGGTCCCAACCCAACCCCGAGGATCTGATTTTTCCCTTGCACTAGCAAGTTGTGTGGTCCAGCATCTACTCAATCAAGATCTAGAGAACTCATACAAGGACATCAAATTATTTCCAAGAGCAAGTGGAATTTTTGACTAAATTTATATCTCAAATATACCTAAGTACTTTAGCCAAAATTGTCCATCCAGGATGATGGAAAAGACTTAAATAATTCATTGTTGACTCTTCAAATATGAACTTCTACTCTTATATCCTATAAGAAATTACAGCTTAAAATGAAATCAAACGGAAGTTTTTTTGTTTTTTTTTGTAAGAGAAACTTAATTTTAAAACACCTTTCCCCGCCATTCCTCATTCTGCTCATAGACTCAGTGGCACCCTGCTTCTTCAGGTTGTGCCATCTTGTTAGGAGACTGGCCAACTGTTCCTTCTACCTACGGACAAACTTATTCTATCCCAGAGTGCTAATGTTTCCTTAGAGATTAAAAAGTCACCCTACTTCAAAAGATGATTGATCGCAGAATCAGATCCATATGAACATTTATATGTGATCTCTATAGTAAAGCAATATCTGAGATAGAAGCAGTGACCCCCTCATGAGCCAGCAATGGATCAAAGCAGATAGCTTGGTATTACATGGAGGAAGCAAGAGAGAGAAAAAAGTATGAAGGCAAAAATCATCATCTCTGTGGATTTGCCTATGTGCCAGGCAGTCTCTGCCAGCTTTCTCAAGTATACAGCATGTTCACTTCAACTCAATTGGGGGAAATTTTCCATCCTGAAGCTCGACATGCAGCCATATGCTTCTCCTAGGGCCCTGCACAGGCTAGAGCTTCCTCCTCTTAGCTGTTGTTAAAATCTCTGTTTCTGAACTCGAAGAAGAAATGTGTACCTTTCTCCAGCATTGTCCTTCCCAGTGGAAAAACCTATGGACCACAACAATGAACACCTGCAAGATAACCCCAATATGTATCTTGGGGGTAACCAACAGCAGTTAATTGGACTTAAGATTCACTCCATCGAAGGGAATTTGTGCCTATTATGGTAAACCTAGCCAACTACCTATGTCTGGAGAGGTCATGGGTCCCAGGGAGAACCTGTTACTGCTAATTCCTTAAATAAATATGATCCCTATTGCATTCCTAATATTTATTCTTATAACCACAGATAAGGGTAGCTCTCACTCCTCATGAGAGAAGCTTCTTTTGCAGTAAAGACCATTGTAAAAAGCCATCAAAATGCAGAGAACAACTGACCGTGGTGGACCCAGCCCCAGTGGATACATCTACAGTGCAGTCTCTACATGAAGGCTCAGGGAACATTGAGAAAAAGGACACAAACAGATTTTAAGAATCTGGGAACCAGGATATCTGGAAGATTATGTCCTTCATATATGACAGGGAAGCTGAACCTGTGAAATATCGATGATATGGCTGCCTAAACAAATCTTAGTAATGACAATGTCAGCTGATGTACCAAAATGGATAGGAGAAATACTACAAGGCCCACCTCAAGATGAAGAGCGGTTAATGGATGTAGAAAGAGAGAGAGAATCAGTCTCCTTTAGGAACAAGCCCCTATGGATTACCCAACCTCAAGAGGTTATCCCTAAATACACGTACATATGAATAACACTAAATGGACTCAGCAGATAGTATTTATGCATGTGATATATATATATATATATATTGAAGAAAGCATGCACTCGAGAGGGAATGAGGGATACAGAAGAATGTGTAGGAGGGAAAAGGAGGAACAGGAATGATATAAATACAGTACTCATGTATGAAATTATAAACATTTAAAAAGCTTAAATTTTTAAAATTAAAAACAGAAACAGAAAAACAGAGGCATGAGGCATATTAGGCATATACAAAAATCTTAAATTCCCATGCATTTTATAGGTACGAAGTCTGGATTTTATACAAATAGATGTCTTGGGATTTTAAGGCAGAGAGTTCTATGACAGGACATAACTTGTGGAAAGGTCAAGCTGGTTATGATACCACAAAAGAGGGGTAGGCTCACCAATGGAGACAGGAAGGCTGGTTGAGAGGCTGAAAGAATCCAGGAGACAAATATCCTCCCAAGGGCCGTGTTGGAGAGCGATAGATTCAACATCTATGAAGAAGATTTTATAGGGGGAAGGCATTGACCCATAGTAGGAAGGGGCAGTTCAGGCTCCTTCATTGGTGAGCCACCTGTATTGATCATGTGGCTTGTGTGCTGTGGAGTCGCATGGGACTGTGTGTTAGTCAGGGTTCTTTAGACTCACAGAACCTATAGAATGAATCTCTCCCTCTCCCTCTCCCTCTGTGTGTGTGTGTGTGTGTGCATGCGTGTGTGTGTGTGAATTTATTGGCATGACTTATAGGCTACAGTCTGACAATGGCTAGCTTTGATTGTATTGTCCAAGAATCCAGTGGTTGCTCAGTCCCTCAAGGCCGAGTTGCTCAGCTGGTCTTCTGTACATGCTGGAATCCTGAAGAAGTGTGCTCCAATGTCAGCGAAGGAATGGATGTGTTGACAAGGTGAGGGCAAGCAGACAAAGAACGAACACACTCCCCTTCCTCCTTCCTTCTTCCATTGTCCTTCCACCAAAAGGTGTGGCCCAAATTAAAGGTGTGCCTTCTATCCTCAAGGTGTGGATTAAAGGCAAGTGTCATCCAGCCTCAAGATCTGAACCAAACACCTGTTGTCTTCTTGCCTCAAGATCAGGATCAAATGTGTGCCCTCCATTTCTGGATTATAGTTCATTCCAGATACAGACAAGTTGACAACAAGGAGTTGCTATCACAGACTAACAGCCACATACAGAGAGACAGTGCTCGAAAGAAATCTGAGCCAAAAACACACATTTAGATCTTGTAATTGTATATTTAACAGTGATGTAGACAATGAAAAGATGATTTAGGAAGAGTGTGAGCTAGAGGGTGGATAAAAGGACTAGAGGAAGAAGAAGACAGAGGACAGGAAGAGAGCCGTGGGGTCAAGTCCTAGTACCTGACATCTGAAGGATCAAGGTAGGAAAATATTCTATAAATGATGAAGTCAGGTGAAAAAAAGCTCAAGTTCTTCTCAGCTGCTCCGCAGTGGCGGATTTTCCAGGAGCACGCATGGTCTCTGTTGCTCACAGTTCTATCACAGTGACTATGCAACATCTCCACCATACCAAGATCTTCTACTGGGCACACAATGATGCACAAGGCAAGATTTTGCCCTACAACTACTCAGAGCAGGTTTCTTATACTCAGCACCATTGACTCTATGAGCCATCCCACCCTTTGTTGGGGAAGGGTGTCTTTTACCGGTAGGATGTTTAGCTGCAACCTCACCTGTCTGCTGGGTATAAGTAGCCCCTTCCATTTTTGTGGTAACGACTTCCAACATCTGCAACAGAAACACACAACTGAGAATCACTCTTCTCAGTTCTCCTGTAAGAAATAGATGTGTATGCAGATTATTACATCGGGATCCACATGAGTCAAGGTTTGCGAAGGAGAGAACTCATTTTTAGTATGTAGCTAGAAAGTACGGGTACGTATTTCTAGAGAGAGGTAGTGTGTAGCTTCAGAATGTTGACAGAAACACACCTAAGCAGTTATCATGGAGACTCTGAAAATTCCAGAGCAGTATTGTCACTGCTCTTCCCACCATTCAGCATGGAGTCTGTCCCAGCCTAGGGGCTAGAAGCAACTCAATATAATTTGCCATGCACCTGCACACAGGTGCCACATGATCTTCACTGTTGCCTATACAGCTTCAGATTTTCCCTGGGTGTGTCTGGCATGTAGGCCTGAGGCTTTTCAGTTTTGATTTTAGGGTAGTGGGAGGCAGTGGTGGCTTTGAAGGTGGAATGCTACAACTTTACTCAGGCTTTAAAAATACATCCTCACTGTCCAACTTATAATCTTTGGAATTCATTTTCAATTTCAAACTCATAAATAAATCTCCAATTTCCTTCATGCTAGCCAACTACTACTGCTGACTTTTACATATCTTCACCCAAATATTCCCAGCCTTCCGACAAATTGACTTCGCTGGTTCCACTCCATTCTGCTGGGTGTTTGATTAGCTCACATTCACACTACCCTACATACCCATCTTTTTTTTTGTCACTTGTGTTAGCTTTTGGGTTTTCTCTGAATATGCGGAGTCCAGACATTTGTCTCATCCAAACTCCTTCTCTTTCTGGCTTCCTGAGTATAGCAAGAAGGAACTGAAATATATTAAAATCCTATGCTGTGTCAGATACAGTGGCAAGGACTTTGCATATCTAATCTTGTTCTTAAGCCCTGGGTACTGTGAGGAGAAGAGCTATAAAATCATCATCAGATGACTCAAAAAGTAAAAGGAACCAGAGAAGAAGAGATCAAATAGCAAATGACAAAAGTGAAAGCCTTTGGGCGTCAAAATGACACTAGCACAAAGAGGAAAAAGAATCCCGAGATAGGGAGAAAACACCAACACATCACAAATCTGATGGGGACTAATAAGACAGTTATACAACTCTTACTACACAGTGCAATGGCAAAACCCAATTGCAAAATGCTGAAGGATGTAGATTCACGTGTCTCTAAAGCGGTACAAGTGAGCTCATGAAAGATACTGAACATTACCAGTCCTTATCAAAGCCACAGCAAGGTACCATTTCACACTCACTGGGATTTCCTGCCCTAGGTTGAAAAGTTAACAGGAAACTGTGAGTGCTGGTGAGGTTTTAGGGCTATGGGTTCTCTCACAGAGAGCAGACACAGATATGAAATTGCTGTGGCCATTGTGGAAAGCAGCTTTGAGAACGAATATTCTTCATAAACCTTAATGGGATTATTGTGATGTGTTACTTAGCATTTTATACCTGAGTGAAGTTTCTGTGAAAACTTAAAAAGAGGAAAGATGTTTAGGCTCAGAGCTGTAGAGTTTCCAGTCCATGTTTTGTTTGACCCATTCCCTTTCGGCCTATGGCAAGGCAACATGTGTGGAGAAAGAAGAAGGAAAGAAACTGGGTCCCTCAGCCCTCTTTGAGGACATGCCCCCAATGATTCGAGGCCTCTCACAAGGCCCTGCTCTTCAACATCCCATCGTGTCTCCTACAGCATCACAGACTAGGCCTCAAATCTCTAATGTTGGGAATTTGAGAGGCCCTTCAGATCCAAAACACAGCATTATATAACCCAGAAATGTCACTCTAGACTATATACCCAAGAAATATAAAATGTCAGTCTATTTAAAGCTTGAAGATGCAAATTCATAACTTTGGTTATAATCACTGAAAGATGAAAGGAATCAAAGTGTCTATCAACAGACGATTAGATAACTAAAATGAGGGATAACTGTACAATGGAATATTATTTAGCTGTCAAAAGGGATGAGGCACTGGAATATCTGTTTACAAGGATAAGACATCAGATATGTTGAAGGTAAGGAACCAAACACAAAGGTCACTGAATGGTAGGATTCATCATATTGTTCCACGTGAGGAAATTCACAGAAACAGATTAGGCTGGGGGGAGTGAATTGAGAAGCTACAGTTTTGGAGGGATGGGAATGTTTGAATTCAAATAAGACTAAGGATTGCACAGTCTTTGGAATGTACTGGGAAGCACTGAACTGTGTGTTTAAAGCAATAAATGAATTAAATCTCACTGTCTTTATCAATACTTAGGAAGAATGTAAAATCCTCAACCACCATACCACCAGAAATACTTCTCCACTAAAACCAGGTAACTATAATTATAACCCCACAATCTTTCTTACTAGATGTGGGACTACGAGCAAGGTATTTGACCTTTTTGAGCCTGTTTAAATTCTCTGTAGGATGAGAGATTTGTCTTGAGAATTAAGATAGAGACATGTCAAGAACATCTATGAATGTCTTACCACACACCAATATTTAATTCATTGCAGTTACTAGATTTCTCAGCAATAATATGAGGGGCATATATATCCTTACTTTATACATGAAGAAACTGAACATCAGTTTAGATAACGACCTGAGATTACTTAGCTGGGGTTCAGATCACAGCAGTCCAATCCCATATCTTTGCTGCTTAGCCAATGGTGGTCTCCTGTGTACTCTCTCTGTTAAACAGGACCCTGCCTGTTTTCTTAACAACTCATCTACTGAGCCCTTCAGACACATGAGAGCATAAAAGATGTCTTAGGATGTATACAGCTATTCAGTGTTGACACAGGATCCCCATATTGATGGCTCCAAACCTGGACACTTTAGTTGGTGCAGATACAAGCTTTTCTTCCTAAAGCAAATACCAAAACATTTCTATTTTGCTCAGAATAAGTTTTATTTGTTTATTTTGTTTTTTACTTGGATTTGTAAGCCTCTGGGCTACAACCCTACTTTCTATTTTGGCATATAAGCCACTTATACCCAAATGCTTCTTTAAGCCGTAGTGCGGCTGACATAATCCATCAAACAGGGACTGATTAAATACCTTATGCCACATTTATTCAAAGGAATATTGTGCAACTGGAAGAAAGATAAGGTAAATCCTTGTGCCTAATCTACAGTGGCAAGGTAGTAAGGTGCATGTTGTGGTCCATGCACACTAAGTATATTATTGTGCATAGGAGTAATTGAAAGAACCGTGAGGACGTTAGCTTTTGGCTCAATATCTAACAAGTGGGGTTCAGGAGGCCTGAGGTGAGGGTAGGACTTTAACTTTTATTTTATGTTTTCCTTTTTTTTCTGTTTCATAAGAAAGAGCAATAAACATGATGCGGCTATGAAAAGGAAAGTCACTGTGCTCAACTAAATGGAAAACTTTCTTCACCTATGAGGTATTGCTCATGGGGACAATAGCCTTGAGCAATGGACTTTAAGTATTTTCAGTTCCTTTGTGAGGATCTTAGGAAATGTCAACAACCTGCTTTTCGTGATTTCTAAAGCTGTGTTGAGAACTCGCTTTGTAGCAGGCAATGTGAGAAGCACATAAATTGTAATAATAAGAGCGGAGGGGCTGCGTCCCCAGCACCCCGGCCGCCTACTAGCTTATGCCCCGAAATAACAACACACAAATTGTATTCATTTAAACACTGCTTGGCCCTTTAGCTCTAGCCCTTACTGGCTAATTCTGATATCCC
>NC_022015.1:44593093-44599645 GCF_000317375.1 Microtus ochrogaster | reverse complement strand
TCTGTTCTGTTTACTCCTCCCACCTATGTTTTAACTTATGAGGGCCAGCCAAGCAGTTTCTTTATTGCTTAACCAATGAAATCAACAGATTGATATATGACACTCCCACATTAATAAATGAATGTTCTATT
Source organism: Microtus ochrogaster (assembly GCF_000317375.1). NCBI lineage: Eukaryota > Metazoa > Chordata > Mammalia > Rodentia > Cricetidae > Microtus > Microtus ochrogaster. The sequence continues at coordinate 44,599,514 of NC_022015.1, read as the reverse complement.
CTAGTCGTTAAGGTCCTTATGCAGTCAGTTCAGTTCTTCCTTCCCCAAAAGGGAGTTCTCCAAGACTTTCAACGTGTGTTGGGAGTAAAGTAAAACAAAATCCCGAAACACTGTATCTCTGAAACTCTTCCTGAGGGCCACAGTACATGCTAGCTGAGCTACCACCCTGAGAAGGTTGCAATGGAAAATGAGATCACTAATGCAGTCATTTTCAAATGAGTTGAGTACTTTGGAATGGCAATTTCCTGGAAGCTACTTAGGGAAACATTGGCCTGGTGTTATGGGCTATCCCACTGTCAGGGTTTCTGTCGAGAGCAAGGAATAATGGTGCCTTTGGGATTGCTTGCTTGCTTGTATAATTGGTGTCTATACTTGAAAGCATTAAATTTTAGGAAAGGCAATTAAATAATTCATTGTTTGATGTTATGGAAGATGCTAACTTGGGAGTACATTTGCATGGGAAATGCATGCTGATGTGTTTTCCCATAGGAAAAAGGGGCATTTTAATGTTTCTTTTGTGCCTGGCATAATTGTTGACTATTTACTCCAAAACCTAGTTTCCAAGTTCAGTTTAGAGAAGTCCTTAATTGCTTATAAAGGTCAAGCTGTCCATGGACATGACACAGGTGTTCTTTTGGAAACATGGATGAGTACTATTTGCTGAAATGACAAGAAAACTAAAGAGCCCCGATGTGGAAGGCGATCAGCAGTTCTAAGAAAATGAATGTGGTCTGTCCAAGAATAATTTCGCCTGGTACCTTTGCTTATGTAGAAATCCTTACAAAGATATAAAATTTTAATTAATTTCGTTTTTATATTTTTTTGCCAGTATTTACAATAGGAATCTTAGTCATTGTGCGGCAGTCATTGTTTACAGGAGCTTTGCTACAATTGCAGGCATCCAGGCTCCTCTGAGAGCTGGATTTACAGTTGTCCTATTTTCTATACACATACTAACTTGTTAGGAAAACGAACACATTCATATTATAATTTTCACTGCTCAGCATCAGAACTTCAGTGCACGAAAAACAAGAGAAGACAGAAAACATCCAAGAAAGCTGTTAATTTAATTACGTTAATTTAACGTTTAGGCCAACATTTTACGGTATATTTTTATGGAAATTGGGCTGCTTCCTCCTTGGCGTGCTAGCCATTTATAAAAATACCTTGTTGCAACAGCTAGTGTGATTTCAAGGGTTAATTGCTCTCCTTAGAAGACTGATCCACAAGACTTTATTTCTTTACTACATATGATTCCTAGTTACCAGAAGAGCTAACCTCTGTTAATAGGGCAGATCAATGTATTGCATGAGAATGAATTTACACCTGTACCCTCTCATTAGTGCACTTGTGTTGATAGATCCCTCATTAATCAATTAGGCTGGAAAAAACTCAAATCATCCAGCCTGTGTTGCTCTGTCTCCAGAGTAAAAGCTTTGGAAATAAACATGTACCTCCCGTCCTTGGAAGTGCCCTCACCCTCAGATGCTCTGAAGAATCAGACAAATGGTACCATTAATCACTTTAAAAACTGATCAGTTGATTTCTCAAGCCGGCCTATAAGATAATAGGTTTCATTATGAGGTTACTCCACATATCTCGCTCACATTTTCCTCCCAACATTTCCTGTCCCACTAAAAGGCCACACTCACGGACTTTTTCTCGGCAGTCAGGACCCTCAAAGAAAAAGAGTGTGGACACGAAGACAAGACTTAGACAAAGGAGATGGCTGGCGACGTCATTGTCGAGTCTGATCTCTCAGTGCAGTGTCAACAGGCCTGGGAGATGTCCGGAGGAGCCGTCTATGAGGGCTGGCTCCGCATCAAAGCAGCGTGCAGAACAATGACTAGGGAGAGTCAGGCTGTGACTCATTACACTGGGCATTATTTCCTGCTAGGCTGCATAAATACTGATAAAAAGACAGCTTTGTGCGTCGAAATTAAATGAGTCGTGGCTGTGGAGGCCTAAGCCATTCAGCCAGGACTCTATTTCTTTTTGGTGGTTCTGGGCGGAGCAGACGGGACTCCTTCAGTCTCTGCGCTGAAACGAGAAATTGAGAGAGAAGTAAAGAGATCATGTGGGCTTTAGGGTGTCAGGATGCCGAAATGAGGCGCTCCGAGAGTCTGGAGTCAGAACCTTGCCTGGTGCGCACGGGAGTGAGTTAATGATGAGATTTATAGGCGGAAGCAGCCGGTTTCAGGCTTCAGGTTCAGGCAGAGTGAAGCAAGTATGCTCCAGGGCTTTTCATCTGGAAGTTCAGCTGGATTTTGCATTAAATATACTTTGGGATTCACTGCTGGGCTTCCAGGAAATCATAGAAATCTCTAAGCACCTATAAATAAACCAAAGCCAAACTCGGTGCTGAGACCAGGCCAGCGAAGGACATTCAAATAAAAGGTGAACTTCTGAAAAGGAAGTAACAGCGGTGAGGTGAATTCAGCCTCTGGTTAACGGTAGGGACAAGAATCTCACTTGTAGTTGCCTTGAGAAGACAAGTCGGAAAAGACAAAGTGATCCAAGATGGAGCGTCCCCTAGCAGAAACAAAGGCAAAACCACAAATCTATGTTAATCAAACGGAACTCCTAACCAAAATGTAATAAAATAAACTACCAAAGTGAAAATTTTCAGAAAAATAACTTCAAATACATTTGAAGTTAATCATTTCAATATGCAATATTATAATATCAGAGGCATCACCATCCCTGACATCAAGCTCTATTACAGAGCTACAGTAATGAAAACAGCTTGGTATTGGCATAAAATAGAGAGGTTGACCAATGGAATCGAATCGAAGACCTGGATATTAATCCACATACCTATGAACAACTGATGTTGACAAAAAAAGCTAAAATTATACAATGGAAGAAAGAAACATCTGTAGCAAATGGTGCTGGCATAACTGGATGTCAACGTGTAGAAGAATGAAAATAGATCCATATCTATCAGTATGCACAAAATTCAAGTCCAAGTGGATTAAATACATCAATATAAATCCAACCACACTGAACCTGATAGAAGAGAAAGTAGGAAGTAGTCTTCAATGCATGGGCACAGGAGACCACTTCCTAAATATAACTCCAGTAGCACAGACACTGAGAGCAACAATAAATAAATGAGACCTCCTGAAACTGAGAAGCGTCTGTAAAGTAAAAGACATAGTTAGTCAATAAGAGAAAAAGGCAGCCTACTAAATGGGAAAAGATCTTCACCAACCCCACATCAGACAAAGGGTTGATCTCTAAAATATATAAAGAACTCAAGAAATTAGACATTAAAATTCTAAATAACCCTATTAAAAATGGGGTATGGAACTCAACAGAGAATTCTCAACAGAAGAATCTCAAATGGCCAAAAGATACTTAAGGAAATGTTCACCATCCTTAGCTATCAGGGAAATGCAAATCAAAACAACTCTGAGATACCATCTTATACCTGTCAGAATAGCTAAGATCAAAAACACTAATGATAGCTTATGATAGAGAGGATATGAAATAAGGGGAACACTCATCCATTGCTGGTGGGAATGCAGACTTGTACAAACACTTTGGAAATCAGTATGGCCATTGCTCAGAAAATTGGGAATCCACCTGCCTCAGGGTCCAGCAATGCCACTCTTGGGCGTATACCCAAAAGATGCTCAATCATACTACAAAACATTTATTCAACTATGTTCATAGCAGCATTATTTGTAATAGACAGAACCTGGAAACAACCTAAATGCCCCTCAACCAAAGATTGGAAAAAGAAAATGTGGTACATTTACACAATAGAGTACTACTCAGCAGTAAAAAACAATGACATCTTGAATTTTGCATGCAAATGGATGGAATTAGAAAACACTATCCTGAGTGAAGTAACCCATACCCAAAAAGATGAATGTGGTATGTACTCACTCCTAAGTGGATACTAGCTATAAACAAAGGACATTGAGCCTAAAGTTTATGATCCTAGAGAAGCTAAGTAAAAAGGTAAACCCAAAGGAAAACATATGTAGACCCACCTGGAAATTGGAAACAGACAAAATCACATGACAAAACTGAGAACAGTTTTGGGGGGAGAAGGGAGGATAGAAGAAGAGGAGGGGAAAAGAGAAGCGGGGAGGAGAACTTGAGGGAATGGGATAGTCAAGATGGAGGAAGGACAGAGATGAGAGGAAGGAAAGAGATAACTTGATTGAGGGAGCCATTATAGGGTTAGCAGAAACCAGGCTCTAGAGAAATTCCCAGGAATCCACAAGAATGGCCCTTTCTAAGATCCTAAGCAATAGAGGAGAAGGTGCTTGAACTGGCCTTTCCCTGTGGTCAGACTGATGATTATCGTAAATATCACCATAGAACCTTCATCCAGCAACTGGTGGAAACAGAGGCAGAGACCTGCAGTGGAGCTCCCAAAGTGCAGTTCAAGAGTGGAAGGAATGGGAATATGGACAAAGAGGTCAAGACCATAATGGGGTCACACACTGAAACGGTTTCCTGAGCTAATGGAAGCTCACCAACTCAAGCCAGACTGGGAAGGAACAAACATAGAACCAAACTAGTCCCTCTGAACGTGGTTGACAGTTGCAAACCTGGGACAGACTGAGGGGCCACTGGCAGTGGCACCAGCATTTATCTCTACTGCATGTACTGGCTTTTTGGGAATCCTAATCTCTTTGAATGCATACCTTGCTTAGTCTAGATATAGTAGGTAGGGCCTTGGACTTTCCACATAGCAATGTGACTTACACTCTCTGAGGATTGGATGGGGGTGGGGCGGGAGGGTGTGTGGAGGGAATGGGAGGAGGCGAGGGAGTGAGAACTTGGATTGGTATGTTTTTTAAAAAAAATCTAATAAATTAAAAAATTGTTTATCTTATTCTTATTTCTCTTTTTTTTTTTTCTTTTTAGCTTTCCTAGGGGTGGGGGATACTACAAGACTGAGGGATGATTTTGGGAAACTGTGAGATGAACAGGACTGGAGTGCATCTGCGAAATTCCCAAAGATTCATTCTGATGGTGAGGGTTTTCACTGAAAGTTTTTATTAGACTTACTATGATTTTCATTTCCAGTTTCATTTGAGTTTGGGTTTTCCTCAGTGTTTCTCTCCACTGACCGCAACTTTCATACCCCTAGTTTTTACTCCTTCACTCAGATGTTTCTTTGGATTTCAATCCTTTTATCTCTGTCCCCTTCAAGTTTTCCGGTGTTTATTAGTGTCCTCTTTGAATTTCTTGAACTCTTTGGACGTGTTTATAGTAGTTATTTTCATTCTGTTTCTTGAATTTTGTACAAATTGTTCTTTTTGGGGACAACTACTGTGACATTAATGACCTTTGAGGGAGTCATATTTTCTAGGTTTTCAAGTTACTGGGACCTCGGCCTCGGGAATCAGGGTGCCGGTTGTGCCTTTTGGTGTAGGTTCTTAGGTGATAAGAATTTTTGATGAAGTTTGTAGCCTGCTGGGCCTCAGGTGGTTCAGGGATTGGTCGTTTAGAGGAGTCCTGCAGGAAGGAGCAAAGGGAAGTGTGACTTGCACCAGTGCTTCTGGGCAGGTAGAGTCTTAGGTCAGGTGGAGTCAGTCGGTTTGAGGAAGTACCTGGGGAGCAGAGCTGAGGGGGCAGGATGCCTTTAGCTAAAATTGTCACTCAAATTTAAATACAGGAAACCTCGAAAGAAGAGATGCCAGAAAGGGGTAGTGACAAATATGCTTAAACAAAACAAAACATCTGTTTTCTAAACGACAGAAAGTGGCTAGAAGATTTCAGTCGTTCTTAAGGAAATCAGAGGACTGTGCTATATGAACACAGTATGTGGTCTTGTGCTGAGTCCTGTACACAGAGGCAACAATAGTTTTTATAAAGAACATCATGAGATACATTTACAGAATTGAAATGCAGAATGTTGATTAATGAAAACTTACATATTAATGTTGAACCTGCAAAAATGGATAACTTCAGTCTGTAAAGAAATGGGCTTCTCATTTGCAAGGAAAGCTGTTTGGACAAAAGTTTATTGCATGATACACAGCAGCTCCCAGAGCCCTGAGATGAACGAAGAGGTAATGAAGAGGCAAAGACAGAGGAGCTAAGTGATTTTGTTTGCTTGTCTGTTTTTGTTGTTTTTAAGTTAAAATTGATATTCTTATTTGTATTTTATTATTTATTTATAATTTTATTATTATTTTTCTTCTTTTTAAGATATTTATCTTATTTTAATTATTTCTTTATTTGTCTTCCTTTGGTGCAAACACTACAAAGGTAAGGGGCAGATGCAGAGGGACTGGTAGATGGGTGGGATTGGGTATATGATAAAAAGTTCCCAAAGGGCGGGCGGTGGTGGCGCACGCCTTTAATCCCAGCACTCGGAAGGCAGAGGCAGGCGGATCTCTGTGAGTTCGAGGCCAGCCTAGTCTACAAGAGCTAGTTCTAGGACAGGAACCAA
>NC_022015.1:44579481-44592852 GCF_000317375.1 Microtus ochrogaster | reverse complement strand
AAGGACCAAGACTGATTGATAAAACTTTTCTCAAAGGTTAAGAAAAGCAAGTGCTGATTATGTGTACACATGTATAACATGTTAGCTTTGTTGCTAACATGGCAATAAACCTGATGCAAGTCACTTGAAGGTGGGGATTTACTTTAGCTAAGGCTTCAAAGGATTCACTCTGTGGCTTTCAATAGCTGGGCAGAGGAACATCATGCTGGTGATGCTGGGTCTAAGTTTCAGTTTCTTAAACAAAGGACTATCAATCAACAACACCCCTGACGAACAGGATGAGGGAGAGAGCCCAAGGCCTGAGTCAGACCTGCATTATCTCAAAGCAATGACCAAATAAGCACAGTTCCTGCACCCCACTCTACCCCAAAACTTGTCCAGACTTGTCCAAGTATGCCCAAAGATGGTAAAACTAACCTCAGCCATAAGTATACTAGTGTAGCTGCTGTTTACTTGGTCAGTCATGTTTGAGATGACCTAGCTATTCTTGGAATTCTCCTACCTCTGCTTAAAAGGATCCTGTGTACTCCTCTTTGGGTCGCCATTTTGTAAAAGTGGTCAACCCTGCATGCTGGTAGTTTTACCGAATAAACACTCTTTGTTTTTAAATACTATTCTGGGGTCTTCCTTCAGTTATTCTCAAGTGATGGCAGAAGAGGTTCTCACTGCCCTACAGAAAGGAAACAAACAAGGGAAACAGGAAGGGATAGGGTAAGACATAACTCCCAAAGGGATACCCTTCTGGCCTACTTCTTCCTGCTAGGCATCACTTCTTAAACTACTTCCTCTCCAGATAGCACCACCAGGAAGGAACCATTGTAGGAGTCTCTGGGAAATATTTCATATTCAAACTATAACAAAACAAATCTGATGTGTTTATCAAATGAGAATCAGGTGAAGAAGACATAGCATAGGGCTATTACATTTTTCTTACAATTTGGCTATAAATTTGAGTTATTTCCAAATGTTCTTAATGTCTATAGAACTGAAGAAGATGGAAGGCTTAAAAACATCCAAAGGAGTATGGGGTTGTGGGAGTGGACACTGAAGGTATCTGAAGTCTGGAAATTGGCTTAAGTCTTTTTAGAAGTCTACTTTGGTTGATGTTAGATAGTTTGTGTAATGTAAATGTTCTAAAGGCAAATACTAATTCACCAGCAACATAGTGGTGAAACCCTCTGATTATTCCTCTGGCTTTATCTATCTAGTAGCTGTGTAGGATGAATATTGTACTACCCTGCATTCCGTCACTTGGATTGCATTCCAGAAAACCAGCACCTAATTGCATAGTCACAGCTTTCAGTGCCATTATTAGTCTGTAGAGAACTGCCACAGAAGACCTCTTCCAGGGTGCTGTGGCTTCCTTTTAGTAACTATGGCTTGTATTACCTAGACAAAGGTCTTTTGTAACTGTCTTGAGTAGAGTTTAGAAGTTAGGTAAGCAAACTTAGATAATAAGTCTTCTCTGACATCCTGTTTCCTGGTTCTTGATGCCTTCTCTGATATGTCTTTCGCCTTCATTTTGTCTGGGTCAACAGGTTTCATTGAAGTGAAAAAACTATTAGATCCACTCAAAATGATGCATCAAAGCCACAATCTTGGCTTGTTATTCCCGATTAAGGATTCCATCCTTTTACCCCTGTCCAGCATTATTCCCTCCATCTTGATACTGACCCTCTCAATTAATCTCCAAACATGCTCTTAAGGTTTCTCTCTCTATAATGACAAATTTGCAATTTTTTGCTCTACACTTCATAACATACTCTGCTTGTTGTGAAGATTTTCATAAGAATCAGAAATCCATTGCCATGCAACCATTTGGCTAAGTGATTATGAGCAAGAGGGCATGGATTTCAGTACAGAAAGGACATCTACTTGCAAAGAGGAATCTGTGCAACTTAGGGTTACAAGGTCTCTAGCTTTGTGGAAATTTGCTAATGCGTAACATTTTTAAGTTTAAGAGCTCTATTCTTTATTTTTTAACCAATAACACAACTTTAATATCAGAATCACTGAAGGTTAGTGAATTCAATTCTCTTTGAATTTAGCCACTAAAAAGACTAGATTTTGAATTTGCTTTTCAGATATCCTGGCACATGTTTACACAGGAGAAAAGGATGATAATTTTACGATATCAGTAGAAGTAATTCAAACCCTTATCCACATTTTCATCTAGGATTCCAAGTCATGAGCTCATTATTTTACTTGGGAAAATTCTCTAGCTTAATTGGAAGTGAGTAGTCAATCCCATTAGAGTCTTTTCTTCTACTTAAAGGTTCCCTGGTATCAACTGTTTGACCATTCAAAACCTTGTCTTCTATAAGCAGTTGATTCAGATGTCTTTGGGGTAATTACCTAAGTCTTGCCAGTAAATCCCATCTACACATCAGCTGTTCTTTCCCAAAATGACCAACTATCTACTGAATGCCACAAACTCCTTTGGTCCCAGAGATAGAGCAATAACCAAAGCAAAGACAGTCCCTGCTCTCATATCGTTTTATTCTCATGGGAAAGATGGATCAATTAAAACATATTTATTACAGTTTAAATAATTTAGGCAATTTATCATGAAATAAAATTGGACAAGAAGGTAGATATTGGCCAGAAGGTATTGACAGTTCTGGAAGTAAAAATCTTGCCTCATGTGTTTCAGAAGAACTCTTGAGTTGAGACTAGCCATAGGTAAAATCAGTGCCCCTAACTGTGGAGACAAACTGATTTCAAATAGATGAACTGACTACTTCTATTTTTGATTTTTCCTCCTAGTATGGTGAGTTGTTTGGGAAATGATTCAATAGTTATTTGTAGTTCCTGAATTCTCAGCAGCACGTTGCCTCCTGATATGTGTCACTATATATTCCGAGTTGACATCTGTTATCCGAATCACCAAAATAGTGCCTTGTTTTAAAATTTATCCACGATTGGCTTATGTTTTATCTTACTCGAGGCCATGTTATCACTACATGTGACATCTCTGTATATGTGTTTGTGAAACTGGGATAAAGTTGGCAAAACTTGAGAGAGAGGAAACTCTCTATGAAACATGTTTTTCATTATAGAACAGGAGGCATAAGCACATTTGGAATGAAGAGCAGAGAAGGCAAAGAGATGCCGGAAGCATGGAGGTCTCATCAAGTGAAGTAAAATCAAGTAGAGAACGCAGGCAGCTAGGTGACAGCCTTGCAATCTGGACAAATAAACACCTTATTATGGTTGGGTCTCTGTGCAGATTAGAAACTCGCTTTAGAATTAAGCCTTTTCCTGAAGGAAGAAATCAGTTGTTGAAGAAATGGTTGTTGATCATGATTTTTTATGGTTGTATTCAAGACTGCATTTTGTTTGGGGGCTGTTTCACAAACTTAGACTTGACTTGGCAAACATTCACTGTTATCGGCCACACTCTCTGATTAACACTTTCTAAATTGGCAGCTACTTCAGATAGAATTTAACGATTGAGAGCATAATTGTGAAGAAAAACTTATTGTTTTTCAGAGATTTGTATTTACAAATTTCACAGATAAATAATGGAATATCTAAATTATCATAATCTTGAACAACACTGTTACTTTTATTTCTGTAGTTGGTGTTATCAATGAAATGCTCACAACACTTGGCAAATAATTGTTTTCTTTTCAATTCAAATACAGGTTAATCCATGTAATAGTTCTTGAGCCTACTGTCTCGCAGGGCTTCTACATATGAGGAACAGTTCACCTGGGTTCTGAATTTTAGTCCATGTCAGTACAATTGTACTTTCATTTTGGTTTCACAATAGAAAAGCTCATTGAGTCTCCCAAACACTTGTGAAGGAAGTGATATGCTTTAGACAAGTGAGTTATTGACTACTTCTGCTCTACCTGTAAGCCAAAGACTTGGAATTTACTCTAACTAGGTATAAATGAAAGACCAGCATTCTTTGCAACCCAAGGCACTGCTCAGTGTTCAGAAGAGAAATCAGAAAGGGCATTCTATTGTGCCTTTGAACTGTGCTATCTTTATAAGATAAAAAATCTAGATCTGGGGATAAGGCAATCTAGCATCTGGGACTGGCTCTATCACAGCCTGACTGTGGATCTGACCCAGACTGCACATCTGGGTGTAAGTAATCTCTACATGATGTTACATTTCCATCAAAAGTTTGTAACCTATACCATTCACTGGTCTACCAAATTTTACCACTTTTCAATCTTATCGCCCAAATACCTTAAAATAAAAATTGATTATTTTGCTTAGCCTGCTTTAAAATATATTAATTAAACTCTAAGAGAAACTTCTGTTTGCTTTGCTTTCAGATCCTTGCATGAGTAAATGATTATGCTCTCTTCTTCATGCGAGTCTATTCTGGGTCTGTTGTGTGGAATATGCAGGAGGACACAAAAGCCGCCATGTCTTTTAGGACAATTTAGATCCTATATATATTAGAATAATGGATCCTCATTTGCTTAATCATGGTTTGGAAAGACTAAAGGTTTTCCTATACACAGCAGGAATTTAAGAACATGTGCTTCTTTCCAGCTCTGTTTTGTGCCCAAGAAGCTGTGACGGATCTGGAGGACACAAAGAACCATTTGTACTCACATAGGGTTGTATATCCAATGGTTCACACATTCTATCTACTGTCTTTTATTGGGGTAGATCTGGATTAGAACCAGCTTTATTATATCTAGGAGAGGAGTTTCTCCCCTCTTGGATTCTTGCTACAAATTTTAAGAATGAAAGCTGTTTTTCAAGTTGCAAATTTGCTAACCCACTGATAAGATGTACGATGAAGGAGCAGTAAAGACACTTCTGCATTCTGCAGCATGTGGAGCTTCCTTTCAGAAGTCTTTATTGGCAGAGAAAGTCCCCTGATAACCTTGCAGAACTCCCCTTGTTGAAATAACACGAATTAGCATTTAACCAGGGAGGAAGAACACACGAACGTACGAGTTATTTAACATTTACATAAAATTACGGAGTAAACTCCAAACAGGTCGCCTCCAAAATGTATAATTACACTCAGTAGTCCTGTCAGCACACATAGAAACAATTTTATTTCCAATCATCTTCTGCTTTTATTAACTCAGGGATGTATCATTAAAATTTCCACTGAACAATGAGCCTTAATAGGTGCTAATGCAATTGTGAATTATGGTAATTGTTACCTAAATTAATCTCTGTACTTTCCATTCCTTATTGCCTCATGCATAAAAAGTATGAAAAAGATAATGTTGAAACTGACACTTATATGAATGGTTTAAAAGATTTATCTTATTTGATAAAAGTTGTATATGAGAACTTTCTCCCTTAAAAAGTAGTTTTCTTGGAAAAATGATTTTGTGGCAAGAAAAGTTTATAAAATTTTGCTCTGTGTGTGTTGCTGGGAGGTATGCACAGGCACACTGACTCGTGCATATTCTTGTTTTGTGTCTTTATATTTCCTCATTTATGTAAAATAAACATTAGCTCTTAAAATATTTGTTCATTCTTTGAGGATATCATAAATGCATACAATAGTTTTGCCCCGTAGATTCCCCTCTCCAGTCTCTCTCCACAAGACATCGCTTTCCAAACTCCATGTCCTCCTCTTCTAACATCCCATTGAGTTCAGTTAGTGATGTCCATGTGTACATAGGTATGGGGTCATCCACTAGAGCACAGATAACCTACTTGTGATTACCTGCCCAAAGAAAAACGAGTCTTCCTCTCTCAGCAGCCATCAACTCCCAAGAGGAAATCAGTTAGAGGTGGGGCCTCATCAGTATGTTCTGCTGTCCCTCTCCAGTTATATTTCAACAGGGCTGCAAAGAGAGTAGGTCTCCATACTGTTCTCTCATATGGCCTTCATTCTGGTACTCACGATGCCTTTTTGTTTTCCTTAATCCTTCTGCACAATGAACCTATGGCTTTAGACTGCTTTGTGTCCCTTCCAAACTCGTATCAATGGTGTAGCTACCTAAGACTTCACAGGGTAATGGTGTTCGGAGACAGGACCTTTAGAGAGGCACTTGGGGTGGTATGGCTGAGCCCTATCTGGTATGACTAATGTTCTTGTAAGCATAAATTTTAAGACAGACACACACAGCGTGAAAGCCTCAAGATGATGGGGGAGAAGACAGTTGTCCACAAGCCAAGGAATGGGGACCCAGAAGAAACTAGCTTTGCCAATACTGGATGCTGGACTTCTATCTCTAAAGCTGTTGTTCAGGATGCACTGTGGTTTTTGGCATAATATCCCCAGGAAACAAGCCCATCCTTCCAGAGTCAAAATAAACAAATATTGACTTTCATCTTGTTGCTTTTGTTACCGAATTCTATTGACCTTGGGCATGACAGCGAATCTTTCCATCTACAACGAGCTGTAGGTTTTGTGTATTTGTATTTAAACCACTCAACAGCACGTTTTCTCTGAACTGTCCTGGAGTTTCTCTGAGAAAGCACATGTCCTTCACCCACCTGTGTGGGTGATCTAACGCCCTAGCTCTACACATGGTATATTACTCAGATCCGCCCCCAAAGCAAGACCTCTGTCCTCTTCTCACTGTGACTGTCTCCCAAATGAACATAGGACAGTGAGATTACATTTCTGGACCTAATTAGAAACCACCGAGCAATCAGACTTTCCCAGAAGCTGATAACGCCTGAGGGTGAGGGTGAATGTCACAGCTGGCTGAAGCCCCAGTTGAGGATCAGGCTGAGAATGAAGATGATAAGGACACAGATGGAGAGGAACCTAGTACCGAGGATGCTGCGTGAGTCTTATCTGAAGCCAGCATTTCCTGGGAACACTGACATTTTAAAGAAGCCAACATATCCCTCCCTTTGGTTTTGCTGTCAAGACAGTTTGACTTGCACGTCTATCACACTGCTAAGCACCTTGTGCAGTAGAATGGCTTGAGACTGTTTCTTTTCTGCAAAATGAATGCACCGTTAATAACAGAAACTATTTTTTTTCCAAATTAAAATACTATACAGAACAGCGATACTTCTAATGTGTACGTGTGTGTAAGGTAGCGGGGATGAGAGTAAGATATAAATCTGACCCATTTGGTGTTCCTCTAGTCCTTCAATCCCGTGTGGAAAGCACTAGTCAGATGATGCAAGGATTCCTGGCAATACAGAAATTGCTGCATTTACACACTTCTGAGCACTTGCGGGTCTGAGTAAAGAGTAGAGACAAAGGGGAAACGCACTGAGTGGTAAAGAAGCACAGACTCTAGAGGTCACCCACAGACAGAAGTCACCCACAGACAGGTCATGCGTGAACTTTTCCCTCCCTCCGTGTGTAGGTGAAGGTGTCAATGAGCAGAGGTGAGAACTGTTTATAAGGGGATTTAACATCAGGATACTCCGTGTGATTTCTGTCTGGCTCTGGCAATCTCCAGGCAGACAAGTCTATGCTGCATTGGATTCAAAATACTTGTCTAGCACAGTCTGGGTCAGATTGAAATAACAAAATTTAGAGAGCAATCTCACTGGAGCCCCTAAAACATTGTACAAATGGATGAAAAGCCCAGGCTCAAGTTGAGTGTTGCATAATTAGTGATCATATTGTTATGGGAAATGCTTTATTGAGCCAATTCTGGGATGAGTGTTGCCATTTAATCCTCAGTGATTTTTAACCAAATGTGAAAGAGCCTTTGAAAAAAAAAATGCTTCCACATTCCGCCCCTCTCAAATGTGTGCAGTTTGTAAACAATCCTCAGGATTCTGACATTGAGGGACCACTTCCTGTTGAACTCTGGATTTCAGACAGGGAGCTTTCACTCTGAACAAGTGCATCAACTGTGCATTTGCCGGCTTGTATGTTGAACCTTTTGGATCATTCTGAACCTAAGTTCTTTAACTTCCAGTTTAGGTAATCCAGCTAGTTTATTGAATCCCCTCCATTAGTGTTGCCTTTGGGTCTGGGAGTCACTTTAGCTCTGATTCTGTTTACCTTGCATAGACTCAGAAGAAGACTTTCTTTGTTAGATGACAAATATTGATTTGGTACACTATGTATCAAGAACTGAAAAAGACAGTGGCCATACAATGAGAAAAAAGACAATGGGTTTGAGAGCCTGGAATTTATAGCCTGATGGGAGGATGTGGACTCGGGCAAGTACTGAGCCAGCAGGACCTTGCTTCTGCTAGGAACAGATTAGAATTGGGAGAGGATTTTGGCACTCAAGATGCTCCTATTGCCAGTGTATCTTTGTGCAGAGATGGAGGTTTCAGAGCAAAGGAAACAGAGGAACTTGGAACTGTGAAGCACATACCATTTATTCATTATATTCTACACACAAAGGTCAAATGTTTCTCAGGCAGAAAATGTATGAAGGAAACATAATAAACCTCCACAATAATTCTCCAGAACCAGGCTTGAGGGAGGTGGCAGAAGGAGCAAGATGAGCTGTGGCGGTATAGCCTGGGACTGTAACTTCATTCAATCATGATAATTTGTTTGGCATGGATATTTGGAGATTTTACTCACTTTGGATACATTAACTTTGGAGTTTTAGAGATACTGCGTGAAGATATTGGTTGCTTGATCACTGAGGTGTTTTCCCACCCTTTGGTTCTAGGGGTTAAATTTATTGCTTCATATGTGTAGGTGACAGATCTATCCCTGAGCTATATCTATAACCCCTTTGCAAATTTTACTTTGAGTTGGAGGTCTCATCTAGTTGACCAGCTTGATGCTGAACTCACCCTGCAGCCCAGACTACACAAGGCCTTGAACTTGTGATTCTCTTGCTTCGGTCTTCTGAGTCCCTGAGAGTTTAATGGTATGTTTAATTTTGACCCTTGCACGGATACATCAGACATCTCATCTAATCTAAGCCCTGGCCTTACATTCGAGGGACAAGCCTATTGTTAGGAAATGTACAAATGTGTCCTTTTATAGTTTGGTGCATGTAAGTGCTCTTCTGGTAAATATTTTATGTCTGTGTATGTGCAAGTGCACCTATGTGTTTGTGTGTGAATGTGTTGTATTCATGAGTACCTCTTTTTAACCAGTGGGATCCTCATCCTCCATCAGCGTTGCTGAAAATACTTGAAAACAGCAGTTCATTTGTATTTAGCATACACAGACTCTGTTTCTTGTTGTTATTTCCTGCTAAACAATATAGTGGAAGACAATTTTGCACAGCGTTTTGTAGGAAGCCAGTGAAGTCCTGAATAAATACGTATTGTTGACCATGGACATAGCCATACCAATGACCAATGTCTAATCCCAATGGGAGGAGCAAAGCCTTCCGTGTGTGAGGCTCAGAAGGATGACAAAGATTTCTCTGGTCTGAGTGCTAGTGTTGATACTACATGCAACAAATGTCCATACTAGCTTTCTCCCCCTGCATGTTTATGGCCTGAAGAATGTCTCTCTACAGAGATCATTTCTACCAGGATTAGCTAAAACCATCTCTTTGATCCAATTATGTATTAAAAATGCCACTTCCTTGTTCAGATGTTTGCAATAATCTGCCTGTATATAGTAAACAGATTGAGATTCCAGGGTGAAGATTTTTCTCCATCAGAGAAACCAGACCGCTTGATCCCATCTTTTCTGTGTATGGATGTGTCATTTTGTTACTGTTTGTCATTTTCTTTGATTCCCTCATAATCTCTAGTCAGCATTCTGGAATCCAAGCCATGTAAGGACATGGAAGCATATGTCATTGTGTTAGTAATTACAAGTCACCTAAAGATAATTTAAAGCACATGGGAGAATGTCTAAGCTTATACGCAAGCACTACATTATTTTATGTAAGGAATCAGACCACCTATGCATCT
This sequence comes from Microtus ochrogaster, assembly GCF_000317375.1. Lineage (NCBI taxonomy): Eukaryota > Metazoa > Chordata > Mammalia > Rodentia > Cricetidae > Microtus > Microtus ochrogaster. The sequence goes on along the minus strand of NC_022015.1, from coordinate 44,583,096 downwards.
TGCCCTCAGATGCTGAAGGACAATCAGTGTGCAAGAACTGCATACACACACACACACACACACACACTCACAAACACACACAATGACAATCTCATGAATCTTTAAAAATATACCAAAGAATTGGGACACTATACAGTGCAGAAATCACATCATTTCTGACACAACACCCCCGGGAGATCCCACAGCATTATGCCACATATGGCTCTGACATTTAGTGTTACCCACATCTGTCCTATGTGGCAGCAAGGAGTTGTGGAGACTTGCAACTCCTTGGTCCCTAGCTTGAGCCCATAAGCCTTCCGTGAGACCACTGTCAATCCCTTCTCTTACCCCTCACCTGTGGAAACTTCTCACACCTCTGGTTTCTTGCTCCCAATTTGCTGGTTCTCTGTTCTCCTCAACACTGGGCTTGCTTTGTGTTTCTTCCCTGACTAGGATTCCTTGCTTGTCTCTGTTTCCCAAGGTATTCCTCTACCATCTGGAACATGTTCTAGGAACCTAATTAACCTGTAAAGTGTGTTTGGTTTGGATGACAAACCCATCTTTACTCCCTGTGATTTGGACCTTCTGACCTTTCTTCATCAAACACCCCTGTCCTATTTGCTCCCCTCTGCTCAGCTGTCATTAGTTTGTGTTGACAGTTTTATTGTTTCCTGGTGACCTCTGTCTATCTTCCATTACTACAGTATGTAGCAACCTATTTATTTCAAAGCTAAATGTGTAGAATAAAAATAGAGCAAAAAAATCCACATTACAGGAATAGAATCCATATTCATCCATGTAAATGAAAATCACATTTTAATTTATTTAGCCAAATTAATGACTTGATATCTAAAACACATTCAGACAACAGTTAATAATTCTTTACTTGTTTAAACTACCAGACTCTTCAGAGTAAACAAATACCTCATGCAAGAAACCCAAATTTACCGAAACCCAAAGCAGTGAAATAAAGGGCATTGCAATGCTGATGGTTATTTAAAACATCCAGGATTTTACATAAGTTATATTTATAAAACCAATGCTAAATAATCATATATTGAAATTAAAGCAATAAAGTAAACCATATGTTATATACAGAATGGAATACGGGTGACAAATTTTCAGTCATTGCCACCGATCGCAATCTTCATGTAAGTAGGCCCAGAGCATACTATATGGCAGCTTTACACTGCCAAATGAAAGATTGGTGCTAAAGGCAATGACACCCACACAGTTACCTAGCAACGACACAGGTCAGCATCCTGTTGGGTATGGTGGTATGTACCTGTAGTCCAGGTTAGCATCCTGTTGGGTATAGTAGTATGTATCTGTAGTCCACAGAACTGAGAATGGTAAGCCAGGACAAAGGACCCTATCTTCAAATCAAATCAAATCCTTAAACAGAAAGCTAGCATAGCATAGCCACACAAAAACACTTAATGAAAGCAGTTTTCTTGTTATGAATTCAAGTAATAACAGATTGTTATGTGGGTCTTAATTTGAAAGTGTAACAAAGATGTGAAAAAGGGAGAAAAATCCAACCAGTTTCCTTCAGGAGCTGTACTGGCTAGTTTTATGTCAACTTGGCAAGGGCAAGAGCACTAGTTCTCAACCTTCCAAATGCTGAAACCCTTTAACACAGTTTCTAAAGTTGTGGTGACCACCCAAGCCATAAAATTATTTCATTGCTACTTCATAACTTTTTTGCTATTTTGCCATTTTTATAAGTTATAATGTAAATATCTGATATGAAAGATGTCTGATATGTGGCTCCAAAGGGGTTGGGACTCACAGGTTGAGAACCATTGATTAGAGTCATTTGAGAGGTGGGAACCTCAATTGAGAAAATGCCTCCCTAGTTTTGGTCTGTAGGGCCTGTAATACATTTTCTTAATTAGTGATGGGTTGGGGTGGTCCAGCCCATTGTGGGTAGGGATGCCCCTAAGATGATGGTACTGGGTTCTATAAGAAAGTAGGCCAAGCAAGCCATGCGTAGCAAGTCAGTAAGCAGCACTGCTCCATGCCCTCTGCATCAGCTTCTGCTCCAGGTTCCTCACGTGTTTGAGTTATTGTACTGATTACTTTCAGTGATGGACTACAGCGTGGAAATGTAAGCCAAGTAATCCCCCTCCTTCTCAACTTGCTTTTGTTCATGGTGTTTCATTGCAGCAATAGTAACCTTAAACAAGACAGAAGCCAAAACTTTGGTGCTTTTCACACGCATGCTCTTCAGCTGTCTACAGAGCACTGTTAGATTCAGGATGGAGGTTTTACTGTTTTCCATATTCCTTTTATAGATGGGTGGGATTCCTATCCCTTAGGAGGATAGAAAAAAGTTACAAAGTGTCTATTTTGAGGATTATGCCCTTACCAATTTATCTTTGGATGACTTGATAAGTCTTATGAGTCACATTGTCCCCAGACATTATCCTGAGCCTCTTTAGAGGAGTGATGGGAGCCTAAGTTAACATTCTGCTGATACTGTGGGATTCTGGGTAAGAAGCAATGTGAGAGGCACCCAGTATCGCTGCCTTTGGCAATTGTGATTTCGAGGCATATTGAAGCAAACACGTGATGCTCCCAACGACAAGACGATCCAGATAAACGTGAAAGTCTTGCAGCTTTCAAAGTTTCTAAAGCCAAAGAGAGTGTAAGGATAAAAGATGCACCCAATTCCTAAGTCAGCTCATGCATACTCTCAGTGTCTCTTATGGCTCCTGGCTACCAGCAACAAATAGTCCATCCAGCCCCTCCAAGCTGCCTCATCTGCACATGGGATATTCTGCCATGCATATGGACTCTGGTTTTGAAAGCGGAGACTCTCTTCTTATGTAACTTGCTTTCTTTTTAACTAGCATGGTGGTGGTTAATGAAATATGTATCCTCATAATATCAGTGGCAACAGCGAAACAGATTTTCATCTTACAAAGGAGCCAGTGTACTTTAGCTAATCCTGCTAAGCGGACATTCGTATTACTTATCAAGAGCTTCTGCTGTCGATGACAAATTGACACAGAAACTGCTTTTCAAATTGAATTTATTTCTAGCTGGTACATAAAAAATGTGAAAATTGTACACATTAGTGGTATAACGTGTTTTTGATGTCTATGTGCATTGTGCAATAATAAAGCACATATATAAATATGTCAGTCTCCACTGATGTAGCACATATATAAATATGTCAGTCTCCACTGATGTTGGTCATTTCTCTATGTTCTAGACTTTTCACACTCTGTCCTTTTGGGTCTTTGGATTATGCATTGCATCAGAGTCATTTTCAGCCATGTTACTGTGCAACAGTTCACCAGGACTCCTTACCCTACCTAGCTATAATTGAGTACCCATTGTTCAGACTTCCCCATATCTTCCTCCCCAGTCACCTCCCTGGCTCTGGTAACCACTGTTCTACTCTAAGCTTTTATAGGATCAGCTCTTTTAGATTCTGAATATACAAGATGACATAGTCCTTGTTTTTCTCTTCATGACTTATTTCATCAATTGCAATCATCTTCAGTCCCTCTATTTTGTAAACAACAGAAATATCTGTATCTCTATCTACCTATGTATCATCTATCTATCTATCTATCTATCTATCTATCTATCTATCTATCTATCTATCTATCTATCTATCTA
>NC_022015.1:44577780-44579246 GCF_000317375.1 Microtus ochrogaster | reverse complement strand
CATGGTGTCCTCCATCCCCTCTGGCTCTCACACCCTTTCTGTCTGCTCTTCTTCCAGGTTCCATGAGCTCTCAGGGGAAGGATCTGACATCTCATCTAGGACTGAGTGTTCTAAGGTGCCTCACTCTCTGCATAATGTCTGGATGTGGGTCTCTGTATTTGTTCCTATCTGCTTCAGGAGATGCTGACTGAGCGAAACCCTGATCTATGAGGATAGCGGAATGTAACTGATATTTTTATAAGGAAAGAGGAGGACACAGAAGTGCCTGGAGACGATCATGTGCCGACACACCAAGGAGATGCTCAGGTGAAATCAATACTGCCAGAACCTTATTTTTAGATTTCTGGTGTCCAGAATTGCAAGAAAATGAAGAAAAGGCTGCTGCTGAACACACCCGGCATTACCCTTTGTTACACCAGCATAACCAAGAGAATATGTTGTTATTTGCCTTGTACACATAGGTCTGTTAAGAGTTAAGTCAACTCTACAATGAACACTTCTTGGACTTGGGACCCCTCAATCTTTCAGCAGAACGCAAGTTTCCACTTCATCATGGCATCTAAGCTGCTTTCTGTACCGAACCCTGTAAGAGTCATTGCAGCACTAGGATGCCGGGAGATTTCTTTCTGTGGAGATGTCATCAGAACAGAGCAAAGAATGTTCAAAAAGGGTCCTAAGAAGCATACATTGTGTGTTTACCGAGAAGGAAACCACATAGGACTTTTGAAGGGAGGACCCAAGGATATATTTCCAACAAGTACTGTTGGACATGCTCTTCTCAGTTTCAGCTAATTCAGTGATTAGCTTCATTTGTGTTTTTTTTTTTTTTTTCCTGGCTGGAGAGTTGGCTTGTGATGCTTAAACTTAATGTGGGTAGAAACAACCCAAGGATGCAAGCTGGAACTCCTGAGGAGAGCGAGTAGGGAAAATGTGGTGGAATTTGTTTGGTCTCCAGCTTGACAGGGGCAAAGCAGTGAGCAGCCACTGTAGGTGAAATGGGGAGAGCTTCCTTTGTTTTCCTTCCTACTGTGGTGCCTGGCAGTAGGAGGGGGTGTGGGTGTCTGGATGGTGGTATGTGGGAAGTATTTCAGTTTCTAGTTGTGAGTATTAACTTGTACAGCTACAACTTTGCTCTCCCCTTTGGCGAAGGCTCTGTCTGTTACTGTGTGCTGTCATCTGTTCCTGCACAGCGGTCCCTGTGAGACTCTGGAAGCTCTCAAGTCAGATGCCCACACCCAAGGTGGGCGTTAAAGGAGACTCAGAAGGGTCACCTGTGAGTCACACGTCTTGTTGTCTTTGGCTGAGTAGTCCCGTGCTGCTGTGATACTGCTGTGGCATGCTCCCCATAGTCTTCAGTCCCTCATACCCTGCTGGAGCCTTTGCTTCTGTAGCATAGACCAGTCTTGCTGAACAAAACCCTAGGGGAGAGAGAGAGAGGGAGAGGGAGAGGGAGAGGGAGAGGGAGA
>NC_022015.1:44539954-44577461 GCF_000317375.1 Microtus ochrogaster | reverse complement strand
TGCCTGTATCCTTCTGTGTCTCAAGATGGAATTAGGACCATTGAGCTGGCAGCCTACATCACCTCCCCTCCTAGCCATGGAAGGAGAGCTAGCTGCTTACTGCTTCCATTTCTTGACACACTCCTTCATCCTATCTGTGTCTGCTATGGGATGAAGCTAATGATGAACTGGAGAAAGCCAAGCAACGGTGACTGTAACTTTTGTGCATCTCTCACAAAACTCCAGCTCGAGTCAGCTACTATGTGGTGAGATGTGCGAGTCTCATTTCTTCTTATGTTCCTGAAACACGCCCTCCACCCCTGCCAGAATGAAGGAGAGTTTGCTTTTATTGATCTCCACGTTATTCTGCAATTGAGAGAGCAGTGACCCACCATTTCAGTGTTAGGTGAAAATGGGGCTTTTGTAGCACCCAGAACTCAACAGGCATTGGTCCACCAGAGCTGCCTGTTGGCAGACTAAAGGAGGAAATGAAAGCATCCAGGAGCTCCTTTGTCTCTCAAAATATAGGCACCACTCTTCAGCTTATGGCTTTCTGCTAAGCCCCTACTTTGTATGTCAAATGCTAAGTATGACATCAGTCTTCATTTTTATTTTTCTTCCCCAACACATCTCCTTAAGCAGATGGATGCTCTCAGACATGTGCTTGGGAATGCAAAACAAATAAAGCACATTAATAATTTAAGATACCGTCTCCATGATAGGCTGCTATATTATAAATGATAATAAAGACAGATATCAGAAAATAAAAGAAGGAACATGGCTTTGAAGGAGAAACAGAAGAGTAAATAGTAAATTCCAAAAATTCAAGGCATTTGTTTGTTTGTTTGTTTATTTATTTATTTTTCTGTCCTGCCTGGGGAAAAATACCTGGAAAAGACCAGTTATAGAAGCAAAGATGCTGGGAGACAGAGGGGAGTCTGGGGGACATATTTTGAAACCCTTTAGTTCAGGGCATTTGTTGATGCATAGGAATTAGTTTGGCAACTAGTTGAGCTAGTTATCTTTGATATTGTAAAGGATTTAAGGGATAACTTAAGGGATAAGTAAGATGGCTGGATGACGGCACGTAACTCAAAACCCCTTTCTACCTTCTTTTTTCTTTGCTTTCAGGCAGTCGGTAAGACCATTCTGTTCTCATTTTGCTGATCTCACACAAATGGTGTAGAGGGGAAAAAAGGAAGGGGAGTAGAGCCCTCTAAGAATAAGCTTTCAATGGTATGTCATTGCATCTTTTTCTGTTCCCCATCAAGATCTAGCATTTCTTTTGCCGGGTCCCGACGACGGATGGGTGGCCTGCTGGGAGGCAGCCACTGTCTGAAGGCTGCACACCCCTGTTTCATGTCATTATTCCTCCTTTCTGGTGTTGGTGGGAGCAGAGGTGAAAGGGGGACTCCGAGATAGCCAGTGGATGACTCTGTGGCAGGAGGCCATCAGGAACTTAGTGGTTGCCCACAGTGGAAAGGACCTCAGAGTGGAAAGCCTTCAGTCATGGCAGCTGTTATTCAGACTTGTTCGGCTTGCATACAGAGATAGAAAACCCTTGAAGATTTTGGAAAATTTATAATGGGTTAGTTATGCACCTCTTCTTTGCCTTGTTTTCCAAAGAAGTCCCTGTTTAGATGAGAGGTTGTCACCAGCTTTACGCCCCACCTTTCCCATGGCTGTAAACTGCACCTTTATTCTTTCGCTACCCACATTTTGAGGGGGCACACACCTCAGCTTTCGACTTTCCTTCTCCAAGTCCCAGCTATCTCTTAATCTTTTTGAAGGAACAGGGACACACCATCCCTTTTTTTTTTTTTTTTTTTAGGTTCTGCACTCAAAGTAGACTGTGAGTCTGTTCTGGTGGCATGGTTTACAAATGCAGAGTGTTTTTAAAGATGGCTTTCTTGATGAACCCATTAGTGGTGTGTTGGTTTAAAAGAGAAGAGATGGCAGGGTGGAACCTCCTCAGCACCTCTGCTCCCAATGTACACATACTGTTGATACTCCAGCTCGCAGAAAAAAAAGAACATGAAAATATTTCATTGAAAGATGACAGCTTTAACGAACTTTAAAGGTTAACCCTGGTGCTAGTTAGCATATCTATTCATGTCTCCATCAGTCTATTGAATTACTCAGCTGAACAGGCACACAAAAGCAAAACTTGAAAAAAATACCCAGAAAGCCAACATTAATAATTCATAAATACTGGAGGCTTGTGACTGACAATTCCCCCCACGGTGTTGAAGTCTTTTAAGAAGCAAATCCTGATCAGTCCCGAGTTTCTTTCGGAGCTCGCTGAACAGCCCTGTCCCAGGATGTTAATCTTTCTGTAAGTGGTTAGTGTCCTAGACGCACCGTAGCTTTTCATGCCCTCAAGCACATGCTCTGTTCCTTTGGATTAGTATAAGGTTTGGCTTTTCATAAGATGTTTAACTGGCAGTTGCTGTATTTGAATTTTACAAGCATCTACAGACCATAAAGAACTCTCAATACAGCCATAATCCCTTGTTGCAAAGGAAATCGGCATTTCTGAACAGATTCCAGATACCAATTATGGCATTAATGAGGATATACAATCACATCTGCCCATGCAGGATTACAGGCGACGTTGTTCCTGACAGGGTTGTCCTGCTGCAGAATTCACCATCCTTCTTCCTCCATGTACATCAAATTGTATTCATTAGGTCTTTTCATTAAACACAGAAGCTCTCAGCATCTCTCAGTTGTAATCATTTCTGTGGGGGAAAAGAAGGGGCACATGTCACTGTTTGACAATGAACTGACCTTAAGCTCTTGGGTAAGAAAGAAGAAAAACACAGTCTTCGTGTTGGAAATTGATGGCCAAGCATTCCCAGAGACGACTGGGGCCATGGAAGCTCATGGGTTCTACTGGAACCAACTAGCTTTCTCACCTGGATTTGCTTAAAGGCATTTTCTAGGCTGTAGGCTCAAGGCCAATGTTTCCACCACTTATCAAGGTTAAGTTTCCTATTATGCTTCCCATTTGAGAATTTTTAACTGATAGAGCTGCCCTGGAGAGGAAGCAGAGTGGCTTACAGATGAGAGGCTTTCTCAGGTTGGAAGTGAGTTGTTCTGACATGAGCATTTCTGCTACTTTCGTAAGCCAACTTTTAAATGTGAATCCGTGCTGATGTTCCAGTGTGAGAAATCCACGCTTGGCTGCCTGCACGGCACTGCTGAAAGCTGGCTTCTGTTCAGACACTTAAAGAAGTAACTCAATCTCCGCCCTTGTTCACAATGAGCGTGCTTCCATTTCCTTCAAGTCGCAATTATGGAAACGATCAGAAATTATTACATTAGCCTGTTTCTCTATGCAGGTCTTAATGTCACAGATGGTCCTTAAAGGACTTCAACATCAGAGAGATTGGCAACTCTACGGGAGATGTTCAGAAACAGGTGTCTGATCAGCTTAGGCCTTTACTTCTTTAGAGAGCAATGAGTGTGGGGGCACCCGACTCTTCCGTCCCTTTCCTGGGTGAAGCACTCACGGGGTGCAGTGAATTGGGGTACCGTGGGATAGATGTATTTGGAAACGCTACACTGCTTCTGCTTACCAGTCACATTTACCCAGTGGGGGTAGCTTGTGGAGTAGCTGGGGTGATGTAGATGATATCCAGGAGAAGTGGAAGCAAATATTATTATCTTTCATTTTAGAATAAAACTACCTTTAAAAAAAACCTGTGACTTGTTCAAATTTTAGTCTAATTTGGAAATGGAAATTGATCCTGCTGACTGCCTCCTCTGGGCCCTCCTGGGATGTACATCACCGGCACTCAGTTCTGTATGAGAAGTCCATGTCAGACAGCAATCAGCGCTTATATCTCAGGCAGAGCTGGGGGACAGGTTAGGGACAGAATAATACTTAGCATGTCCAAGACCCAGGATTTGATCTCTCAGGCTGAAAACATAAATAAAAAAATATTAAAAAAAAAAGTTTCAAAGATTCCTGATATAATATTTAAGTATTTAGTGGCTTTTAAGTATCACTTATTCATTTATTGTATTATTTGATTATAGTAAATTTAGGATTAAGATCTAATACATATGTTAAATATTATACATATATTGACATTTAACTTCTCATAGCTGTCCTATGACATCGATATTATTAATATGTGCATTTTTTTTATTTGAAGAAACAGGCACATGAAGGCTAGTAAACAGTATAACAATCTCCCATGAAGGCAATGGTTACATTTCCACTCAAACCCAGGTAAGAGTCATACTATTTGAAATATAAATTTTGCTTCCTGACCATTCAAATGGAAAGAAACCGCGTTTACGTGAAAAGGGGCTCTGTACAAAGTGTTGATGGTGCTGACTTTCCTTGAGGTTCACCTTCAAGGATTGCTGGAAGAGCATCTCAAGAGAGTTTGTTACTGTTCATTCTGGTCCGTGTAAGTACATTTTACATTTATCATTTGCTTTTAATGCCTTATGTGATAAATAAAAGCCATACAAAACCAAAAGGCATGCCTGGTCTAAGCAAATGGCACAACGGATAAGCTTTTTGCAAGTGAGGGTATGTTCAAGTCATTATGAATGTAGAGAGCACAGCTTTATTTCAAATCCAAATTTAATTATCGTAGACTTGGTTATAATATTTCTTCACTTACCTGTATAGAATTTTATCTTTCATTAGATACCCTATGGACATGTTTTCTTGGATCACTAGTCACTCTCTGAGTTACAGAGACTCATAGGACAAATGGCTCAACCGTTATTACTCAACTTGATAACGTTGATAATTTCAAAATTGATTTTTGAAATTCAGAATTCTCTCCTGCTCAACACACATACATTAAAAAGAAAATCTGTTTGTCTGTTTTTTTTTTCCCTTTTGGGAATGGAGGCATCTTATAACACAGCAAGCCAAAATGAAAGTGACAAGAAGGAAATAAAATATCAGGAGCAAATAAAAATGATCGCATAATTAAGTCCATTGCAGGCTCCAACTTCGTTGCTGTAGCTGGCTTTCACCTTCTGCCTATCATTGCAACAATTCCTTGAGGGCATTGAGTGATGTAATAGAGACTGACGTCGATCACATTTTATGACTGACAAAGCACTAGGTTTCATATGGCTTGACTATCTGATGACATTTGACAAAGCTAATAGTGAACGTTCTTCTCCCGGGTTTGGTCCCGATGGTGCCAGATAGGAACGTTTCAGGTAGTCAGTCCAGTTGCTTCAAGAGCTGACTGCCTAGAGAAATTAGTGTAGCCCAGAAATACTTGCGAAATGTTTTCTCTATATTGCAGTTATTTCACAAGAGTGCCATTAACTTTTTCTTCCAAGTTTTCAGAATGCATAAATGGAGGAAGACAACATGGGCATTTATAATCTTTCTCTCTATCTTTTCTATGACCTATATAGATAACCCTGGAGCATCAATTAATCCATTCCACCTTAGGAAACAATGAACATCAAATACAATGCTTTCGAAACTGTTTAAAGTTGTGTTTCACATGCACGGGTAAAGAAGGCTCCAAGTACAGCCTGTAGTAAGAAAGGACACAGTGAGAACTGATGCCTTGAAGTCATCTTGAGAGCTCCATGATGGAGGCTGTCAGCTTTAAAGGTGTGTAATGAGGAAGAAGCAGGCAATCCTAACCCAGTAACCCAAGGAAAATCAGTTGGTGGAAGGTCCTTCTGTTCTGTTGTAATATCCACATTCCTTTGATGTCTGGAAAAAGAAGGCTTTTGGTCCCTCACAGGGACTTGTCCATTGTCTTCAGTAGAAAAAAGGAAAAACAGAACAAAAGGACAAAAAGATGCAGCCACTAAGATGACTAAAATTCCTCAGTGAAGATAAGTTCTGAGAGTATTGCTGATGACACGCCAAGCTGGATGCTTAACTTTAATCACCTTGAACTTACTGGGTTTGGAATAACCCAGAAGACAGAGCTCTGTGTCTGTATTTTGCATGTCTATGTGGGCGTGTCTATGAGGATGTTTTCAGAAATGCTTCACTGTGGAGACACATCCCCACCTAAGGACTGGGATCCAGGACTAAATGGAAGAATTAAAAGATGTGAGCACCAGCTTCTCTCCTCTGCATCCTGAGTACAGAGAAGGTGCGACCAGTGGCTCACACTCTTGCCCCATGTCCTCCTGACATGGTAGGCTGCATATGTCCTGAATCTGCAAGCCAAAATAGATGGCCCTTCCTAACTGATTTTGTCAGGTTTCTTAGTGCCTGTACTGTTGAACGCACATGGCTTCCCTCTACAGGAATGCACTTGAAGTATTAGCTTGAAGACTTTGAGGAGAATTATCAGATCAAGTTTAAGGAAACACATGTGAAACCAATGAGATTCAGTGTCTTCATTCTGTCTGAAAACAGAGGGAGACTCTCTGTGCCCCATTGGAGAGTCAGATCAGAGCAACAGGCAGAATGGTGGAGACATTCTGAGAGGCAATGGCAGGAATGCTGCAGCCTTAGTGAAAGAAACCATCCTCAAATGGGCAAGTGGGGCAAATGAAAGCGCAGTGACTGAGAAACAGCCTCAGTGTGCACTTGGATGTGATGACATCGTGTGTACTGTGTGGACACGGGGTCTTCTCGAACTTCACTAGGAGACACTACTCCATTTAAAGAAAGACTCTCCCAGGGAGGAAGGAAAGGGCACACGCTGTGGGGAAAGGAGGGCAGAAGGAGAGAGACAGAAAGGACAGACTCTGACAGTTCTACTGTCCCAACTTGCTCTCCAACATGGTTGCTGACCTTGCTGGAGGGAGGCAACTGACACTTGTCAGTGGAGCTTGGTAATAAGTAGAACAAGAGGTGGGGTGAACTGGACAAAAGTGTGAGTAAAAGCCAACGAAACACAGTCAGGAAAAAAATCACATCTGTACCACAAACTCAAGTTCAGATAGAGTACAAGAAGCCCGAGGCAGGAGATAAAAAGATCGCTGGGCTGGCTGGAGATATAAATATTGTAAATACAGCAGTTTAATGACTTCTTTATTCTCTTTCCTTTTTGGATGGGCGGGATCAAACTGAGGGCCTCACACAAGCTGGGGAAGTTCTCTGCCTCTGAGCTAGATCTCTGTCCACCGAAGATTCTCCACGCACCGGTCTCCATATTATTATCATTTGCGTGAACCTATTCTGTGTTAGACGATGCCACTGAAGAAGAGGATAGTCGTGAAAGGCAAGTCTGTTTTGCTTTCTGTTTTCATTAACTTAAAAAGTTATATTTGATTTTATTGTCAAAGTAGTATTCCATATACTATTTAAGTAATAGTTGTATATTTTAAGCTTCATTTGGACACTGGAAGGCCATTTTAACAGTTTGGTTTGTAGCAATAAGGAGGAGAGTTAGTAGTGCCAGTGATGTGACTGTAAGCCTTGACTCCTATTCTGTCTTTAAATTGTTAGTATGAGCATAGGGGAAGGAAAAAACTCAACAAAGTCCAAACTGGCTCCAAGAATGGCTTTCCTTCTTAGCCAGCATTACATTTTTCACAGGATGGGGGAAAAGCTTTAGTGGCTGCATGCTGTTCTTGGGTAATACTTTTTAGTAATGCAAGAGCTTAGTTGGCTGGGTAACTTGATTACTCTGGAGGGCATGCTATTAGCATAGTGGGAAGGAATCAAAGGAAAAAATAATTTACATTAAGGCCACAGACATGCCATACAATACAATTACTTCAGGTTTTATATCCAAAAAGCTATTATCCTTTTTTTTTTCATTATTTAAGCACTGTGGTATTCTGGTAAGGGGCTTTATGGGAGGCTAGGAATGGATCTGAGCCCAGAAAAACCCCAAGAAATTGTTCTGTGAATGAAAAAGTCCTGATGTTGGGAATAAGTACATATAGATTTTTTTCTTTGTAGCCTTTTCAGTGAATTGTGTTTATCCATAGATAATAAACACACTCATTCTTACTGCAGTTTTTGTGTGGAAATGGTCATTCCAGCTTTTATTATAGATGTGATATATGCAAAAATAATATAATCTATACAAAGGGAGGGGGAAAACTGTCTTCAAATCATTGAATGATCTTTCACTCAGTGTTATATGAGAGAAATTAAGAGCAGCCTGGAATTTATATTAGCTGGCATAGGTTTGGTTATGCTATAGTAACAAATGAATCCATAAATCTCAGTGGTTCGCCAGGAAGAAAAATGTTTAAATTTCATTCATTGCGGATGTCCTACAGTAGGAGCATCGCTGCAATGGTCAGCTTCAGGCTGAAGAAGTCAACATAAGGTGTTGGGTACCATCTCCCAAACAAAATTTCTAGAGGCTTTAGCAGAGAGAAAGAGGGAACACAGGGCACTCAAACTGTCTCAAACATCCTTACATAAGAAGTCGATGTCTGTCACCATCTGTCAGTTAAGAACAATCATATCTCCACCTACTATCCAGAGACAAGAAATTGATGCCAGTATGGTTTCATACTTTCTGACGCAGTGACTGCAATATGCAGAGGAGGCATCCAAAGCTGATTTGTAAGTTCAATACATAACTCAGGTACATCATCATGTGGCATTTGGCTGTTATATCATTCCTACCTTGGTTCTAATGGATGAATAACCAAAAGAAATAATTCTCAGATTTTAGCTGAGTAAGTATCTTTTTAGTATTGGACTCAATTGACCACGTAGCATTTCTATGAGATGGTATCATCCCGAGGTCCCTTGCTTCCATCAGGAAATCCTTCAGTAGTTCTTGTCTCCTTCCAGGAGCCTGCTGTTGTGTTCTGGCTAGAAATAAATGGAGCAGCGCCAAATAAAACTTTGACACTCAAGATTGAGACATGTGGTTTGAGTTTGCCAGACAGTGTATAGGACCTTATAGTAATCTAGGCACATACAATACTGAAAACTTGTTATATGCAAGAAAAAGAGATGATTGGTGTTAAAGAGCCTAACACAGTTCCTGATGTGGCTATAATAAGTGATCAACAAATGATCTTAACTTCTTTTACAAGGACGTCAAAACTACAAGTGAAATCACTCTGCCAGTCATTGTTATATCGTGAGAATCAAAGGCATTAATGTACCTTTTTATCTTATACTTATTTGATCAGATTTGCAATGATGAAGCTTTGAAGACTTTAATGTAAAGGTAGAGCTTCATTTCAAGCTGTGCAATGGCGATATCACAATGACAGAAAAATCAAAATTACCATTTGTCTTCCCACGATGTAGGACAGCTACATATGAAATAACAAAAGAAAATGTCAGTGAGATCTGCTATGAATGTAAATAAAGGAAGGTGATGATATTCCATAAGGAGCTACTTTAGATACTTGATAACATCCTGGGCTCCAGGCGATGTAAATAATCCTGGACATGCGGCTGGGTGAAGACCACAGAAAACTTCAGCTTTGCAATCAGACAAGCAGTCTCTTTGTCTTCTCTTGGAAAAGTTGGAGCTGAAAGTGAAATTCAATGAGCAATTTTATCCCCTTCCCCAGAGACATTGGTTCTCCTGAATTCATAGAGCACTGGCTATCTCTTGCCAGAACTAAATCCACTCAATATGGAGTGAAAGCAGGAACCTGCCTGCATGTTCTAAGTGAAGAAAGTTTAAAATTCTCACCTGGGAAACCCCGGCAAGAGGGCTAACTTTGGACAGGCTCCCAGATGGAGGCCATTTTGGATGATAGTTCCTGGGCTGTCTTTCCAGACGACATAGCTATTAAAACTATTTCCTATTCTCCTTTAGGAGGGACATAACATTTTTACAGTGTCAGAAGGAAGTGGTTCTGCAAGGGTGTCAACTGACAGAAAAGTCGAGAAACAGACATGGTACCCTCAACCATGAGTCTCAGAAATAATAGGGTGGACACTAGGATAAAATTTAAGAGGGCAAAAAAAATCTAGTGCAATATGGACCAGTCTTTGTCAGGTGACCTTATTGTCTTTGAAGCCCTAGTAAAAGCCATAGTTACAGTTACAGTGATGAGCCGTTGCTTGTGTACTTAGATAGCTAATGATACGAATTTCCCCTTGGAAATTTGTGGAGTGATCTCATTCCTGCTGGGCACATACTCCACTGAAACAACGAGGCTGATGTTATTGTTATTAGGCAGATCCTCAGCCCTGAAAGCTGTGGTTTTACCTTATTTTAGTGCTCTTAAAAATTGCACTGGCTGAGCTAATCAAAGCAGGCTGGCCTGTGCCTTACAGTGCCCATTGTGGGGGTAAGAAAAGAGTGCTTTTGTGCCTTTAGCCTCCCTCCCTCTCACGGTCCAGAACACCGACTGGAGAACTGGCTGGCCAATTGTGAGAACCGACTCCAAGATCAGCTGCCTGATTTTGCTGTCTCAGTGCTGTGCGTAACCATGTGCTTGTGGACACCATCTCCCAAGTAAACTACCTGCACACCAATTCCAGTCTCACGGTTTCTATTGGGGAAAGATTCAACTGATGACCATTTCTGACCAGTGATAGGATTGGTACTTGTGCAGTTCTTGTCTCATTGCTAAATCGCCCATGAGATAGTATTTCACCTTTAATATCCTTGTGTTATCCATAAGAAACAAGACACAGGAAAATAGTGGATGTCAAAGCCTAGAAATCCATGAAAACTTCATTTCCTCTCATCCCCTTTACCAACCTGATAAATTTTGTACCTTATGGCATCCCATAAGGAAAATATTTAATCTTTCTGTCATCCTACTTTCTAAAAATTGCTTCTCCCATGCACTTCCTTCCTCATTATAATATATAATAATACGGTGCTGTTTTTATCAAATTCCCCTAATCTGAGAACTTCTGTAGAAGTACATATTGCCGCTGATGGTAATAACAGGCCACCAGCCTTTCCAACATCTTAATGTGTTTCACATTTTCCAAAGAATGGCTTGATTGATATATTTTCTCCAAGTGCCTGAGATTTGTCTGCCTCTGTGTGAGAGGCTGAGGCTTTAAGCCTAAGGTTTGCTCTTGGCGAGCAATGGTGGCAAGCCGAAGAATATGTGACACACTGACATTACAAAACTGCTTGCTGGGTTTTCACCATGCCTCACAGTTTTGGTCCTAGGTACAGTCTCAAAATATCCCACTTTCCTGCACCACACAGTTGATTTCTTCTTCCGAGGTCCCCGAGGCAACAGTGATATGTCTGCCTGTCGTGGCAAAGTTAAATTCATGGTTTTAGAGTTGGGGATCTTTCTCTTCCCATCCCTTTCTTGCTTCCTTTCTCCATCACTCCTCCCCCCTTTCTACATGAGATTCAAGCTTTGTTTCAATGTCTATCTCAGGATTTGTTTGAATGCCATAGAATTGATCTTCAAAAATCAATTAAGGCGCAAGTGTGCTTGTTATAGGCTTGGCTGTGGAGGTGTAGGCTTTCCGGCCTTCCCCTCATTTACTTCCTCTTTCCGTTCCTGCATTGCCCTCCTATCTGTCTACCTGCTACCATTCCAGCTCACCCATCAGTTTGTGACAGTGGCCTCACGTCTATATTTTACAACTTTCCAGCCCACTCTCCTATAGTTAAATGAATCATGTTCTGTGTTCTGCTTCCAAGTTCCTGGGGGAGAGAACAGAACTTATCCCGATGACTCCAAGCTGGCATCCCTTGTCCTCTGGCAGTGCAGGTGATGATATTTATTTAGAAGACGTCAAAATCTTAGAAGGTTCCCACTGTGGCAGCAAAAGTGGCTTCTGTGTTCGCTAAAATGTTTTGATTTTATCTACATACCTTTTTTTTTAAAAAAAAAATGAACAGGATTTTGGTTTTATATAAGCCAGCATGCTGGCATTAAGGTGCATGCTACCACATCCAGCATTATGACCTTGAAAAAAAATAGATATACAAGGCCAACAGATTCCTCAAATTGTTTAACATTATTTACCTTAATTCTTTTAGCTGCCACGAGCTGTAAGTGTAGTTGTTTCTGGTTTACAGGTAGAGAATCTGTGGGTTGTCAGCTCTGCTAAGATATGGGAAGCAAACAGTGGTGGATCTCACAATGGCTGTATAGTCTCTGTTGTAGAGTCTCTGGGCCTAGCCAGTTTTTCTGCTCACAAGCTGAAGTGGAACCACTCATTAGGAAACCACTTTCAATGCAAGACGCATTCCTGGATGTGGCTGCTTTCTCACGAAGAAAGGAATCAAATGCATGGAGCACATTTTCCTTTTTTTTTTTTTCCTAATCCACATCAGGTCAGCCCAGCCCCCTGAAGGTGAAGCCTGCCCGCTGATACATAACGATATTTCTAGATGAGCAAGAAAACCCTGTCCATCCCAGAGCAGAGCTCCCTGGGGACAAGGCTCAAAAAGCAATGAAAAGGGAGTAAGTGAATCATGAATGCTTCAGAGCAAGGCTGAGCACTAGAGCCAGGCATTTACAGTGAAGGGCAGAACTGCCAGGGAGAACTCAGGGAGCATTAGAAAAAATGATTACATGCCAACCTGAAATGAGGCTCTGAGGAGCAAGAGACATCCTCCCACAGAAGGATTTGTGGAATTCTCCCAATTTTCACAGACCTGCCTGTGGAGTTTGTTCGTTCATTCACTGAGAGTTATTGGTTACCTCTGTGATCAGGGACTGTCCCTGAGTTCCTGGTCCACGTGCTGGTGTGGGATGCTTCTGTTTCCACTTTTAGTGTCTCTGTGCAGCGTCGCCTCTTACTCAGACCTCTCCCTCCTTCTGTCTGGCCTGCCTAATTCAGGTACCACTTTATTTCTTCTATAAATTATGTTTGCTTATTCTGTACTCCAACCTATCTATAATACTCTGTTTTCTTGCAATGTACTTTACTTCCTTTTTAGGATGCAGAGTGAGTGTGTGCGTGTGTTTTAGTTAGTGCTGGGAAAATGTCCCATGCTAAGTGTCCATTAGTGATGGTGGCTTTGTCCGGCCATCTACAGAGATTTTGCAGATTTCCAGCGTTCCCTTGTAATCCAGTGTCTGAAATAGAATGTTGTTGATGGAAGAGTCCTAGCTTTGATCACCAGAACCTGTGTATTCTTCCCAGTTTCCATACGAAGGAGGGTAAGCTTAGACTTACATTGCTGGAAGCACAGTAAGATCAATCAAGGGAAGTGAAAACTCCTTAGAAAGCGTACAAATGACATGTAGGAAAATATTGAAGAAGCCGCTGAGAAAAACAAGTTAGCCATCATCTGTTACAACTCAGGGCCCTACAGATTGCTTACCTCTGCATGACTCCTATTTTTTTTTTAAATTATTCTGTACTTTGGTCATTTTATTCCCTGGTTAACGACATATACGTAAGGGGGCATTTGGTTCCCAGGACCCCTGAAACAGCCCTTAGGATTCACATCCCTATTTAATGGCTTATTTTACAGTTTATAATTATGTGTAGATATGCGGGGCATGAGTAGATGTGAATGGGGGTACCCATAGAGTTCAGAAGAGGATGCTGGATCCCCGGAGCTAGAGATATGGGCAGTGGTGAGTGCCGCCTGATGTGAGTGCTGACATCAGAATCTGAGCCCTCTTCAAGGGTAGGAAGTGTTCTTAACTGCTGAGTCATCTCTCCTGTCCAGAGTCTACATTCTTTACCTGTACAAAAATAAAAGGGCTTAGGAATGTTACATATTTATGTATGTGTATATACACATATACATACATACATACATACACATATATATATATATATATATATATAGAGAGAGAGAGAGAGAGAGAGAGAGATACTACATAACAAAACAGACAAAAATGCAGCAAAAGTCAACTTCAGTTTTAACACACGTTTTCAAACTTGGGGGATATATATGCTTGGCCATCTTCTACTTAGAGTTTTAATTCCATTTGCCCAAACACAAAAGTACTAATAGGTTCATATGGTTTAGCATTATGGCCTTGACATTTCTGGTCTTTTATTTGGAAGTGCATTTGGGATTCTGAATGGCATACCTTATGGTGTGGTAAAAACTGGAAAAATTAAAATCAAGGAATATTTTTAAAGAGAATTAAGTATTCTTTATAATCTTCATATCAGTTGGCCATGTTGTTAGAGCAGCAATTGGTGAGTAACTGCAACACACAAGTTAAAACAAAAGACAAGGAAAAGATGGCATTCTGTTTTAAACCTCAGAAAACCAAACTTGATGAGGACCCGCTGCAGTTTGTACAACTACAGCAAGTCAGGGTTTTGCAGAGTACCTGGTACAGAGGCTCATAGGTTCTTCTTTCTCCCTACGCTTTTGTCCAAAGAAACAGCTGCATCCCAGGGTGATTTTCTTTGGGGCCTCAAGACAGAAGAACTAGGCCACAGCACTGCAGGTTTTCTCCTAGGGGCAAATGGAGTCTATGCAGGAAACAGAAGCAGAAAAGGGGCATTGAGTCTCATAGTCTATCTTCTTGGTCTGCAGCTGTGTCACGTGCCTATTCCCATCATCGCCATAGGCGCAAGCTGAGGTCTTAGATGGTTGGTTCTCAGCACTCACTTCTGCTTCCCCATGCCTCAGGGGGCTTTTGATAAGGGCAGCTCCCTGGACCCCTCCCAGGCTAAGAAAATCAGAAGCTTTGGATATGGAACCTTGATTTTCCGGGGTAATTTAACTGGAGCAGCAGAGGCTTGGAGTAATCAGGGCTAATCTATTGACTTGGAATGAGAGCAGTTTGTGCTATGCTAAAGGGAGATGGACTCAGAACAGAACTGCGGTTCTATCAGGCACGCATTGCACAGTATTGAGTCCAAAGGAGACTTTTTCAGTTTGAATTTTTATGAGTTATAGGCAGGTGTTCCTTTAAGACATCTGCCTAAGCAACAAGGTGTGGCATTCCCCAACATGTCAGACCTGTGCAGCCCTCTTTGCTTGCTGCTGAATGTCCGTACAGTTTGACCAATGAGTGTGTTGTTCTAGTTTATAAACATTTTAATATTCCCCATACCACTGAGTAGAATGACCCCACAGTTGATGGTCCAACTTGTGACATTTTTGAAGGGAAACAGAAGTGATGCATTTTTCCAGGCTGTAGGCGTAAACCCAGACTGCTGCGGACTCACTGACTTGCCACTGCTCTACGTAAGAGGTTCTGTGTCTAAAGACAGGAATACCCTGTCTTTTTGTTCAGTGTCTCAAAGACTATCCATATCTGCTGAAACCAGAGAGACTGGCCATACTGAATATTAGGAGGGGATCTACCTGGTGAACCAAAGACAGATTAACAAGAGAAAAACACATGTTTTACCAGATATGAGGGTCTTCATAAATGAAGTGTGAAAACTGATTTTGAAGACTGCCATGCAGGAGTTTAATTGGGGAAGAAAGGACATGATCTGTTGGCAATAAAATGTCAGTTTTTGGTGGAGGATGGCCAGTATCTTGTTATGTAGCTTAGGCTGGTCTTGAACTCATGATCCTCTTGCCTCAGACACCCTAGTTTTGGGATTATTGGCATGTATCTCACTGAAAAGAAACTAAATTGGGGTATGCTTGTTTGGTATTAGGAAAAAGAGATTTAGGAATCCTGAATTGAAGTCACATTTTATAGGACTATGATACTCAAAAAGCATATATACATATATACATACATACATTACATACATACAGTATCTGGGATTGTTTCAGGAGAAAGATCATGAACCTTTGAAATTGTGAATCAAAATATCTTTCAATCTATAATTGACAATCACCAATGCAACATTGGCTAGCTTTCCATTAGTACTGCATAGTGGTATATTGCTGAAACTCTAGCATATTTATTTACTCTATTTTTTTGAGAGTTGACTTAACATCAAGCCTCCTAACCTAGTTCCCTTAGTGTTTGGTATTACCAATGTGAGCCACTACACCTGACTGAGTGGAAATCATTTTTATTTTTTATTTTTTTGCAATATTTAGTAACCTGGAGCTTCAAGGTGGCTCAGTGGGTAAAGATGCTTGCTGTACAAATCTGATGACCCAAATGGCATCCTCATAGCCCATACAGAGGTGGAGGAAGAGAACTGACTCCACAAAGTTGTCTTTTGACTTCCATGTGTGTAAGAGCATGGTCTCCACCCCATGTCACACACCCACAAATAATAAATATAATTTAAAAACGCAAGAAGTCAAGTGTTCCCTGCATTTTTTCAACATTGTATATGAACACATGTCTGCATATGTTGGCTATTTCTGGATTCCTGTGTGTTCATACGTGACTGAAGACTTATGAGATGGTAAAACTGAAAAAAAAAATGTTACCATATACCCAAGTATATTTTATTGAATTTTATTTTTATTTAGCAAAAAATTTTAGTCTTAAGAATATTAAAATTTCAGGCAGGATGGTGGTGGCCTCCAGTACTCAGGTGGCAGAGGCAGGCAGATCTTTGTGAGTTCAAGGCCAGCCTGGTCTACATCTACAAGAGTTAGTTCTAGGACAGGCTCCAAAGCCACAGAGGTTCTGTCTCGAAAAAAAAAGAGAGAGAGAGAGAAAGAGAAGAGAGAGAGAGAGAGAGACAATAAAATTTCATGTAACCCACCCCACATCTGTTAATTTCTGTTTTGGTGTTACATATTATTTTTCTTTTTCTTTTCTTTTCTTTTTTTTTTTTTTTTTTGGTTTTTCGAGACAGGGTTTCTCTGTGGCTTTGGAGCCTGTCCTGGAACTAGCTCTGTAGACCAGGCTGGTCTGGAACTCACAGAGATCCACCTGCCTCTGCCTCCCGAGTGCTGGGATTAAAGGCGTGCGCCACTACCACCCGGCTACATATTAATCAATACATATTATTTTTCTAGGATTACCTTGCAACTATATAAGATTCTGTTCTTCCCTGCCTTGTCTCTGTGCTTTCTGCAACCATTTAAATCTTACCTGCCTTGCCCTAATTTGGGAAGGAGTTTCTAATGTATGATAAATTTCAGTTTTTAAGACAACTCACTCATTAGCTGGTTGTCCTGATCTTCCTTAGCTGGTTTGCATATCTTATCTGTGTCTGGTGGGGAAACCCACGCTTTAACGCTGCTGAGATCATGTAACACAGACATTCTAAAGCACTGTTCCTGATAGTAAATCTATTATTTTATAGAAAGACATTTGCACTGAATTCTCAAGGCAACCGCTTTCCTTTGAACTGCTCTGGCTTTATCATACACCTTGTTCGTTCGTGCAGAGCCATAGCTAAGCTCATCAGAAAGGGAGAATAGCCAACATGGAGTGTGAAGCACTGTTTGAAATGTTTACGCCCAGATGAAGGATAAACAGTAGCCTGTGCTTGCATTTTGCTAGTTCACAGGCCCTCCACCTCTGGGGCTGGGGATACCACAACAAAGCTAGAACAGGAACTGGGAATCCAACTCAGAGGCAGTAACACCTGGAAACTTCGTCCAGAATTCTGTTTTTGCATTTGACATACGCTTAGGATTTTTCAGGGGCAGAACCCCTGGCATTACCTGGCAGAGCCATGCTCTTTAAAATCCGATGGCATCATTGTCACTATTTCTTACCAAATGGGCCTGTCAGGACCAGTTTTAACCAATAGGCTTGCCCACACACAGGTCCCAGGCTTGGTACCCGCTGCAGGGTGATAAGTACTGTAGGTGTCACTGGGGACAGGGAGGGGGCAGGCTTTAGGTCTCTCATTTTTGGTCACCTCTCTTCCCATTATTCCCCATTTTCTGTGAGTTTCTTTAGAATTGTTAGTTCTCTGAGATAGGCTGCAAGTAGTAAACCGCTTGATAGACAAAAGCAGCCAGGAAAGAGCGACTGAGGGGGGCAGGGGGCCAGAGGTCTGAGCATGAGAATTTGCTTCCATGTTGGTGGGTTTTACTGTAGGACGGTTTCCCGACATCTCCCCAGGCCTGTGATCTTAGAGTCTCTGAGGCTGAAATCTGCAATGTTGCAAAGCTTCGGAAGTGCCTGGACTACTGCTGGGCCCTGGATCTCGATTTCACGAGTCTGAGAACAAAGCCTGAAGAGGAAGTGCCAACGTGCCTTTCTATAACTTTTGAGCACCTATTTCATGCAAATTGCTCTGTATGACTGTGCTGCTGCGTAGGATAGAAAAGAGTACAAGGGAGGAATGAACTACCTAATTAGGCAGAAAGACTTTCACAAAAATAGTTAACATTTATCCAGTGCTCAGCACACCCTAGGTACTTCCTTGAGCACTTTATGCGCATTAGCTGGAATGATCTTTACAATAACCCTAGGATTGGGAAACTATTATTTTCCTTCTGTTACCAATGGGGAAACAGAGGCTTAAAGGAGGTTGGGAAGCTTGTCAGCACCACACGAGGAGTCAGTGGCAGGGCAAAAACGCAAGGAGCAAGGTTTATCATGAGTTGCATTTTACATAAGTTCCATAACCTCCCACAGGAGTAATGAATCATTTGTCTTTGCTTGGGCCAAGAGAGGCTTAAGTCTCCTTGGGCTGTGGGGTGTGTGTGTGTGTGTATTTTCACAGCTGGGTATGAAGGTTGGACCTTCAAGTGATGTGAGTTCAGAGGGGCAGTACATCACAGGCAAGGCCACGGGGCTAGCAGCTGGGCTACCAGGCTAGAGGTGGCACAGCCAGTTTTCATTGGAACTGGACTCTTCTCCAGGTTGTTATATCCAGGTGGCCACCTGGTCCCCACACTACTGCGTCTTAAGCATCCGTTCCTTCCTTCTCCCCGGCTTGCTATTTGCAGCCAGCATTGATGAAGGCTCTACTCACCTGTGTTTGCTGGAAAACTGAGAGCTCCCTTGTCTGCTTTTAAACCATTTGCCGATGACAGCGTATGAATAACAAGATGGGGAATGTCTCTGATGTAACTTCTGAGGCCCTGAGCCATTTCAGCATCATTTTGTTGCACTTTCCTTTCTCTCTAGGATAGTAATGATTGCCTACCGGCTCTGATCTTTTCCAAGAAACATAAATGGGTCACTTACTAGCTTTTGGGATAATTTATCCAAGCGGATTTGCAAACATTTTGCACAGACCTAATGTAAACATATCATAAAAATCGTGGCATAAACACAGCAGTCACCGTCAAGGGAACTTCAGAGAAAAAGGCTGATTCAACATCAGTTTACTTTTTGTGTTGGTATTAGAATTTAATATCATGTCATTTTTATGACTGGAAATTTAATAAGTTATTAACTCTTCTGGTTCCTTTAGCAGCATTATGCAGGGAAAAGTAGAAGAGTTGTCTGTGCCTAAATAATGTGTTATTTGAATGAATTTGAGACAATATAGACATAATTGTCAAATAAAACCACCTCTGAGGGTGATATACAGGATACAGTATTTATGAGCACAGATTCGCAAGCAAGAGACTGGTTTCAAAGCCCCGGTCTGCAGGTGTCTACGTGTGCCTAGGTAAGTAACTTTGAACTTCAGTTTTTTCCTCTGTTACCTGGGAATAGGAATCATTCACAAAATTCTTATGATTATTAAATAACTATATACATAGCACAATGTGGAATCATCTGTGTTGTTTATAATGCAGTATGTTTTTGTTATATCTGAGGAAGAAGATTAGGAACAGAGTCACAGTGAATTTATTACCAGCATGGCATTTATAACAGCTCAATACTGGGATCAAATATATTATTGTGTACAAGATTCTGTTAGTTGAACTTATTTTTTTCTGTTGTTAACTACAAAATAGGCAAATAGAATGTCTCTGAGAATTGGATAGATTTCATTGAGGAAGAGTTTATGTGGGCCATCCTCTGGCTACAGGATTCTGCAGGTATTAATGTACTTATGTATGTAATTAAATGGAGGAATTAGAGGGTTTATTATGCCCATTTTCATATGAGAACATTGGCATTCAGAGGATGAAACAATGACTCTAAGCTGTGGTGACCATTGGTGGCTAAAGGGAATTTAGGATTTGTGGGCATCTTTGTCAGTGTTGGTTGGTCTTGGGATCTCCTTCCTGTCTTGTATTTGAATAATGGACACGTTTAGTTGAGTCTTTACTAGGACAATTACCTTACTGGGATTCGTTAGAACAGCGGTTGTTAACCTGTGGGTCGCGACCTCTTTGGGTTTCAAACAACCCTTTCATAGGGATTGCCAAAGACCCCTATGAAAAATAGATATTTACATTACAATTCATAACAGCAGCAAAATTACAGTTATGAAGTAGCAACAAAAATGATTTTATGGTTGGGGTCACCACAGCATGAGGAACTGTATTAAAGGGTTGCGGCATTAGGAAGGTTGAGAGTCACTGCTCTAGGGAAGCGGTATCAGTAAACTGCATATTTTTGTAAGACGGGATTTGCTAAGGTTTGGTTTGAAGGATCCAGAGGCTGAAAGTTCCCTTGTGAGTGAGAGACCCAGACAACAGGTAAAATGGCTCAGTCCAGTAATCTGGAAGCTTCAGAATATATACGTTAAACGAATAGCCCTCCATCCTAGACCCACGCCCACCCCATTCTCAGGGCTGCCTATTAGTTCTAGAGTCCAAAAGGTGAAGAGCAGGGAATGTTAGGAATAGGAAATCAGGAAGAGATACCACCAACATAGAAATGAGAGCCAGATTTTCCATTTGCTCATTGCCCCTTGCAACCAGGTCCTCACCCATTGTGTGACACTCTTAAGACTGAAAGTGATCTTCCGTCATTGCACACTCAGAGGTAATAGCGCTCAAGCCTTCTAGGCATAACTGACATCTGTAAGTAATCTTAAACTTCATAGGATGGACCACAGAAGAGTGAAAGGAATAGATAGCACCTTACTGAGTTGTATGCTAACCCAGCCACCACTAGATCCTACATCCAAGGAGACTATCAGATGATGTCATCAAGGAGGCCCTAGTAGATCTCAAATTTTCCAATGTTTATCTTCCCAGTGGCCAACGTTTTTCAGTACACAATGGATTCATGAAGTTAGGAAGCTGGAACGTACCTTCACACTCTTTCTCACACAGGGAATTACATTGGATTTCCCTTGGCGTCTTGGGGGAGAATCCAATTCTATAGGTCTAGGTGTTGTGTTTCCAAACTCCCCGAGTAAGCTTCTGGCTTCTGAACTGCAGAACCTCGGAGATGTTCCTGTTAATTTCCTTTGCCTAACAATAATGACGACAATGGAAGTGACCATGACAACTACCAAAGCAGCAGCAACAACAATAACGAGGTCCACAAAGGTTTAGCAGCTTGCCCACGGGCCAGTGTTTTCCTGACATATATCAAAAGATTTTTTGCAAAAGATTGAACTGTTACACGACTCAGAAGGGTCCTTTCATTACTACTTTGACATCTATGTGAGCTTTTACTCCCCTGCCTGCAGTGAAGTAAAGACGGAGCACAGGGAGCAAAAGTGACTGGCTGCTGATGTCCCATACTATCCTTGAAATAGAGAGCATACTCGGTCCCTCATTTCTTTGTCCCCTTGCATTAAAGTCACCATCTAGCTAAGTACCATGAGATGGGTGACTTAGACAAGCCATTCCTTCAGGATTAAGGTGTGAGCCACAGGCATGGACTGAAGTATATCAGCATGAAATGTAAAAAAAAAAAAAAAAAAGAAAAGAAAAAAGTCTTTCACTTTTCATAACTTTATTAGTAAATCATTAAAGAGTGTTTAATGTCTGTGGACAAATAGCCATACCTGGGGGGGGGGGGGCTATTGGAGACGCTGCCTCATGTTTTGTGTCCCTTTGAGGAAAACCATGCATTATTCCTGACTCCTGTCTAGGGTGGGTTTACTCTGCCTGTTTGCTTACTGATGCCTCTCCTGACTCCAAAGAGGATGGAAAGGGCACCAACATGCTTGCCTCGGCAGAGATTTGATCTGTTGCTCTAAGCAGCAGCAGCAGCAGCAGCAGCAGCAGCAGCAGCAGCAGCAGCAGCAGCAGCAGCAGCAGCAGCTGTAGTAGTAATTGATGAGTATCTGCTGTTGGCAGGGGCTCACCACACCTCAGTGTGCATGTCTGATGGTCTGATCTTTTACCACTGTCCTTGTAGGTTTGGAGGTAAGAGCCCCGGAGCACCAGGAGCCGAATGTTCCAAAGGTCAGCACGGAATAGAGAATGACAACACGGATTCAAACTCAGATCTTCCAGGGAGTTCTTAATATTCATCCAAGAGCAGTCTTAGTTCTCAGAGAACCTCTGAAGAGTTTTTGTTGTTTTTATTGCTTTTCTTGTTGATTTCTATTCATTTCATAAGAAGGAAACAGGAAGAGAGTTTTACTCTCTCTCACTTACTCTCCCTGCCCCTTGAGGATTCAGCCCTCGGAAGACCTGCAACATTTCCCCAATTTGCCCACCTGGGTCTCAGCCTTTCCCTTACAGTTTTGCTAACCCATTTTCTCTCAGATGGTTTACATTAAAAGCAATATGTGCTTGTAATTGTTTCCCAGAGGGAACTTTCCTTCAGTTGTAGGCTTTTGAAGGCATTTGAGTATAATTGCAGATTGCCCAACAACAAAAGCTTCTGACTGGTGGAACATTGTTGAAGAGGGACTGTAAAATTTTCCTGCACTTCTTGTTCAGTCATCATCAGAGAAGCAGATGGGAACAAACACAGAGACCTACAGCTGGACATTATGCAGAGAGTGGGAGACCTTGGAACACTCAGTCCTAAAAGGGGTGTCTCTATAAAACCTCTCCCCTTAGAGCTCAGGGATCTCCTCAGAAGAAGCAAAAGAGTATAAGAGCAAGAGGGGATGGCAGATACCAGGAGAACAAGACCCTCTAAACATGGACCCAGCTTATATGAACTCACAGAGACTGAGACAGAATGCCCAGAACTTTTGTGTATTTATTATGGTGTCTGGTTTAATGGTCTTGTGGGATTCTTGAGTGTGCGAATGAGTGGGTCTCTGTTTCTTGTGCCTTCTCTTGGGCTCTTTTCCTGCTGTTTGTTCTGTCCCATTCAAATGTGCTAATTTTTGTTTTATCATATTATGCTATTATATTATATCATAACAGATTATGATTTCTTAGAATCGTGTTTGAACTCTAATGAAAAACATAAAGGGAGTGAAACAAAATGGAAGGGGAGGTGGTGAGGAGCTAGGAGAAGCAGAAGGAGGGGAAAACATAATCAAGACATATCATGTGAAAAGAAAAATCTATTTTCATTAAAAGGCAAAAGAAAAAATTAAGCACCAAATCATGATGTGTGATGAGGTTGCCTTTCTACCTTTCCTCTATTAGGATTTCTTAGCCTCAGAATCACCTATGCTTTTGGACAAATAGAAGTTTGTGGCATTGCTAAGTGTTCTATAGGGGTATGGGGTTAACTCTGATTGAGAACTGCCCTCTACACAAAAAGAAAGATCAAATAAGCTGTACCTCATCTGTCAGGAATGGTTTCCACTTAGCCTACCTATCTGTAGACTTTTAAGCCTGTATCTTGCTGGAAATGTTAAGAGTTAGAAGGTAAACACATTTGTTCTTGGTTGTAAAATGCCTTCATTGACTTCCTATTCCCACTTCTCTCTAAGCAATATCCCCGCCTTTTAAAAATGTACACTGTAATAGGAAAGGCCATAGTCCTTAGGGCCAGATGCCCAGACTTGAGACTGTCTCTACTGACGACACAGGCTTGGGGAAAATGCATTTCCATGTATCTCAATTTTTGTATTCGTAAAATGAGACTTCTTCATAGGACAATACATTCTTCTTCAGATTTCTGGAAACAGTCTATGATTTCTACCATGGTTCCCAGAGGGAGAGTTGTCAGAGTGCAGTAGAATGAACACATTGTCTTTCCCGACCTTTGCACAAGCCTCCTCAGGGATTGAAGAACAGCTTAGCCTCTTAGTGATTTCAGGGATAGAACTGAACCAACTTTGCACCAGCTCTATTAGAAAAGCATTGCTTTACCCTCAATGGCCCCAGGGAGAGTCTGTGGGTTTCTTTCATGGCACCCATGACTCAGAGTGAGGGAGGAGGAAACTTGTTGAGAGTCTCTGTGGAGCCCACTCTCGGACACAGTTGAAATCCTAACATTTTGGTCTAGTTGGGTCTCAGCTTGTCTCAATGTCAATCTTCATAATTTGTTGCTTTTTCTTTAAATATCCTTTAGATTTTTTGTTTTGTTTTGTGTCTGTGGATTTGATATGACTTAACAAAGATAGGTCAACATCTAAGGGAAGAACAAAATTGTAGCAATCTTTCCAGCCTGAAAGAACTGAGGAGGATACCCAGCTTGCAATGTGTTTGTATTGGAACTATCAGGAAATCCACCTAGAGAATACTTCAAGATTCTCCCCTGAGTCCCAATAAAACCCAGGGTCTTGAGCATGCTGGGAAAATATTCTCCTCCTGAACAACATCTCTAGCATCAACTAATTCACTCTTTCTACCTCCTCCTACCTCTCTCCCACCTCGTCTCTTTTTTGTAAGTAGAATGTAAACAAAGAAGCGTAGTAGTCAACAAGTACCAGAGGCAAACAACTCCTTGCTTCTTCATCCTGATATAGTCTACTAGCTGCTGAGCAGTCAGTGAATGACTTCAGGGGACCTCAAGAAGAGTGAAGGTCCCTACTTGCTTACCATGGTCAGATACACAGAAGGGTTTTTGTGCCTGTGAGAACTTGAACTTGTGAGCTCTAAAGAATTCTAGAGTTCCAAGTCAAAGTGTCCATGCAGAAAAATAAGAACAAAACTCACGTAGCATTCATTCTCTTCCTTCTTTCTTATGTTTTTCAGAGAATGAAGTGGGTATGGCATGAAGTCAAGAGACCAGTAATGAACCCTGAAAATGTCTGTCACCAATCAGCAAACACCCCCCACCCATGACTCGGTGCATGGATGCCCCTGTGACTAATTTGCTACATCTTTTCGTAATAACAAGGGATTTTTTAAAGGTGTTTATCCCATCCACAGCTTTTTAAAGCAGTGAGTTCATTTAAATAATTACCTAGTCATTTAGTTAATGCATTCCTTTTTAAACTTGACTAACTACAGCGTATGTGGTTTTGATGGAAAAAGAGTCCCCTTTATGTAATAGCACTGTTTTCCCCCCCACAAAATAAATGCAACACAATTATTTTACTGCAGAGAAATTAGCTCATTTGCAAATGCCACCTCAGAACACAAGAAGAATGGCATTTATTGAAGCACTAATAACGGCACCATGTTAGAATAATTTTATGCTGACGGGTCCACAATCACTCAACATTTTAAGAGCTGTCATCACACCAGCATGAGCTGCATGCAAAAGTACAAATTTATGCTGTGACATCATGGCACCGAGTGTAATTGGAATAAAATCACTGGCTTCTCTTTGGCATTTGCTGGTGTTTCTGAGCCCTTTCCTGCCCACCCAGAGTGAATTCTTGGTCCTGAACCAGAAGCCACACATTCTGTGAATGGAGGCTGAACCAGGCTCATGCAGGTGGGCCGTTCATGTACGTCTGGAAGACACTTTCCAGTGGGTATCCAATGACCTGTGCTGTGACTGAGCAGAGGGCTATGGAGCTGCAAGAATCACACATCAGCCAAAGATACTCTTTAGATATGGATAATTAAGCAACAGTCACCATACAATGATGGAGGACCTCACATCAATTTTAGCAAGTTAATAAATTCCAGTAATGGCCCATGGTTAAGTGCTGAGCTTGAGCAAATGAGGATGCCTGCATGTGAATCAGAACATTCACATTGATGCTGTGGACTTTCTACAACACTTTACCCTTTTTGGAGGATGGGGGAGGGGTTCATGCCTAGGGAAATGACACCTGACAAGAGGCGACAGTGATCACGGAGAAAGGGCACAAGCGCCCCTGTCATATTTAGACATGGCACGGTGCTTGGAAGCTCATAGCCCTTGCCACTTTGAGGGTAATCAGATGTGCTCTGCCCCGAGGAAGTAGGTGTTGATGTGCATCTTTTCACATCTGGGCTGAACTCTGTCCCTGGGAACTGTGTTTGGGCACACAGGTGTGGCTGTCTGTCAAAGACTTGAGGGGAGGTGTGTGGGCACAGTTCTGTAAACACATCGCAGTGTTCCCCTCCGTGGTGTTGAAAGTGTGGAATGCAGGAAGCTGTCTGCAGCTCCCATGCCTGCTGAGCTGCTGTCTTACTGAGCTTGATGAGATAGTTAACTTGGATATAGGGAGGAAATATAATTAGGGACTAGATAATTGGTAAACATCGCACATTTGTGTTCAGGGATGACAGAGGATGGAGGCTGTTTACATTGGAGGATACAGTCCCTGATAATGGGCTCTCAATGGTGTCCAAATCCTAATGATGAGCTCTCGTAAATGTGTTACCTTATATGGCAAGTGGGACCTTGCAAATGTAATTAGGAGTCCTGAAGTGGGCCGGTTGTCTGAGTTATTCATATGGACCTAATGTAATATAAAGGTTCTTATAACAGAAGAGGAAGGATGAAGAACTAGTCGGAAGATGAGGGCAGAGGCAGAGGATAAAGTGATGTGGCAGTTGGCTTTGGAGATGGAAGGGGTCATGAACCAAGGAATGGGAGCAGTGTCTAGGATATGCATATGGCCCAGAATCGGACACCTCCTCAGAGCTTTCAAAGGAGGATTGTTCACATCCTGATTTGAGCTTCAGGAAGTATCTCAGACTTTTGGGCTCTGGAATTATAAAATAACTAATATGTCTGATTTCATGACACAAGTGTGTGGTAATTTGTTGAGACAACAATAGAAAACTAATGTAATGGTCTTTAAAAAAATTAATTAGCTTGTTAAATGGACAGAACTAGTTCTTGGTGATTAGTTTACAAACTGATTAGTTTTTTGTTTCCATAGAAGCTAAAAAACAGTATCTAAAATCCTATAGTTCCCATGATGATTCATGAAATCAAAGAAATCCTTTTCTTCAGGAGAAAGTGGTGGTTTTATTCCTTTTCTTTTCTTTTGTTTTTTTTCATTTTCTCTTTCTTTCTCCTTCCTTCCTTTCTTCCTTCCTTTCTTTCTTTCTTTCTTTCTTTCTTTCTTTCTTTCTTTCTTTCTTTCTTTCTTTCTTTTTGGAGACAGGGTTTCTCTGTGTATTCCTGGCTGTTCTGGAATTTACTCTGTAGACTAAGCTGGCTTCAAACTCACAGAGATCTGCCTGCCTCTGTTCAGGAGAAAGATTTTTAAAAGTAGACAAACACAGACCTCAGTGAGAGTGAGGTTCTGGGATGTATAGACCAGGAATGCTCCATGGGTTCAGATTCGTTTGTAACTGGTGGGTTCCAGTTGCTTTGCTTATGGTCAGTGTTTCTATTGGTAAACCTTATAAAACAGACATTAATAAACTGCAATTTCTTTCTTTGCTGATATTTACTGATGTGCCTGTGGCAATTTAAGAACATGGCTGCAGAGCCTTAGGTGTGCCATCAAGAGGTCCTTTTGGTGCAAGTGGGCCACATTGATCTTGCTCTAGTTCATAGATCATGGCCAGAAGGATCTGTTGTCTTCCAAGAGCAAGCCATTCCCTGGGGAAGGAGGTTCTCAACTAATCAAAATGCAGAATTGTAGAGCCCAGTCCCAGTGAAGCTCAGGGAGCATTTCAGAAAAGGGGCAGAAAGACTGTAAAAGCCAGCGGCCAGTGGATCAGGGGTTTTCTGTGAGTTTCTCTCTCCTAGGAATGTCAGACCTGGTAATGTCAGTCATGTAGTGAACATGACTGCCTAAACATGAGCTGAACAAAGACAGCAACAATGGGCACACCAAAGTGAACAGGAAAAGCCCATAAGGCTTCAGCCCTACACGAAGAACTACAGGAAACTGAGGAATGCTGAGCGTGGGAGCAAATCTTCTCCAGGGAAGAGCACATTAATTGGTTATCTCATATTTTACATATGCATTTAACAGCAATTAATGAAAAAAAGAGGCCATGAATTTGAAACAGAATAATCTCAAAAGAAAGAAAGGAAGGAAGAAAAGAAAGTGGTTGCAGAGCCTCAGGCATGCATTCAAGATGTCCTTTGGTGCATTTGGGCAGCCAGTCATGAGCTAACTGGCTGAGATATTCAGAAGGATCTGTTGTCTTCTAAGAGCGGGACAGTGCCTCAGGCTACTGGGTACAAGGGTATTCCCCTCCAGTTCTTATAGACAATGAAAACTGGATGGACTCCAAGTAGACGCTCCCTCAGAAATCTTGTCTCAGACCAGCGTTTTGGTCATCCTGCCTTAGGCTCCAGTCATGTTAGTGGAAAATCTCCTTATGATTCCAAGCTCTTTTGGTCACCTACAGCCATTGAAGTCTTGTCAAGCCAGGCTACAGAAATGACAGAGTACTAGTAACCATCCCCTACTCCCTACTTCCAGCCCTGGCTCAGAGAATCCATAAGTACAGCAAGGTAATTGCTCATGCCATCAAACGTGGGTGATTTGTTACATTGGAACAAAATATTGTCACGTGGGATCATCAGCTATTGTCAGACACAACACAAGGCAGAAGACTATAGCACTGCGACCAGAGCCACTCAGGTCACTGAGTGGGAAAGACGAATTCATCCGCCATGCGTTACAATCACATCCTCTTTGTATGAAGAAAGGGCTTTAACATGAATTTCATGCTTAGTGAACAGAGTCTCTTCCTCCTCAGTCCTCTTCTGAGTCAGGAAAGGAGTCATGGCACTAAACTCACTGGTAAGAACACCTTCTGAAATGTCTGTGTATATTTTTGTCTCACCAAAAGGTAATTATTGAAAAATACACATCTGAATGGAAAAACTAATAGGAGTAGAAAAAAACAATGTATGTTTTTTCATGATTAACAAATCCTGTGCTTCCTATACTTTTTAAAGTTACTATCTTATTTGTTTGTTTTGTTTTCCTCTTTGAGATCTGAAACATGGTATCATTTGTTTGTTAATGTAGAGTGCAACTGCAGTTGAGTCATATTGATAGGGTCATGGTATTGGGCTTACAGAGAATCCAAACTTATTCTGCTATTTTGGGTGTCTTGGCATTGTCCCCATGTCAGCTCCTTGAAGGATTGATGATGGGCGCAACAATGGGACATTTACCCTTCAAAGGTTGACAGATATGAGCTGGACCTTGAAATGGCTGTAGGCTTTTTTCATGAACTCCCCTGCATCTCATTTTAACTTAAACACAGATATTCACCATTTTTAAGTAAGAACATATGTATGCTTGAACATTTATTCAGAAAAAAATCATTTCACCACAATTAGTTTTTAGAGGATAAAGATAAAGTAACCTGAAGAAATCAAGGTTGCACATTGCATACATAGAAGTACCTAACTGTATGTTTTGATAAGTTTACAGTATCTCACAAAATGAACAGAATGACTGTCTTTCTGCGCTCAATGCCTTTATGAAATAATGTAGTGGGTGAGGAAATGAGGTCAAAATTCAGCTGTGGTTGTCAGATCTCCAAGAATGCCATTTATCCTTCTTTGCCTCAGATTCATTTGTGAAGTCAGAAGTGATAAAAAGCTGTCAACTTCTGCACCACCATGCTCTTAACGTAGTGAGAAGTAGAGGGAATAAGGGAGGCATTTAGGGACATTTTGATTTTTTAAAGATTGCTATTTTCTATTGGTGGTCATTGCTGTTATCCTTTATTGTGGCGGATTCCAGCCACCCCAGCTTTCCATGTTTCTACTGTGGCTTCTGAAACCAGCTCTTCCTGAGTCAACTTCCTTTCCCCCCACATATGTCAAATGATGGAGTCTTTAAAATAATCTTTTCGACAAAAAAAGTTCTTTCTGTGTCTCTTCAAGTAACTTGTAAGGCCAAGGTTTCTGGATGAGATCATATTTGGGAAACTTGATTAGGTCCACCCCACATATCCAAGGTTTATATAATCTGATGACTTGCTTTGAGAAGCATAATACATCAGACAGATGAGGTGGGTAAGAGCTCACAGCCAACCCTGAGGACCTAAAGGTTCTCCTGTACCGATATTAGAGGAGAGAACCTATTCTTAAAAGTTGTCCTTTGATCTCTATATGCCTGTAGTAGCATACAGCCCTATTAAAAATGCATAAGTGTAAAATAGTAATAGCTATAATATAAAATTCTAGATGGAGGTCAGTAAGAAGATGAACATTTCATTGGTGTGAGAAAAGATCCCAAACAAATCATTGAAAGGTAAGATCTGCTGGATCTTCAGATGCTATTTTAAGTAACTGCATAGGAAAGACTGGGTAGAAATATTTTCTCTTACAGCCTGATTTCCCTACCTTTCAGAATATTCTCAACTCTCCGTGAACATCAACAGTCTCAGGTTTGATAATAAACTTCCCTAAGCTTATGTAAAGTGACTGAGTAAATTGGCTGGTAGGCAAAGGTAATAACTGACACCCATAGGCACGTTTGTCAAGCAGAGCCCTGCTTGCAATAGGTCCAAATGCTTATCCTCTCAACAGTCATTCATGGTCCAGCCACAGGAGCCAGGGAACTATATATATATGATTCTATATAGATGAGTCATAAAAATAAGGATAATAAATTTCTGGGATTACTCAGAACATACTCATAGAGGAGGAAAGTTCCATGGAGTCTTAAACATGATTCTATGGCAATGCTTTGAACTTCATCAAGATAGAAAGATGAGGTTTAGAGTACTTGTTCTTGCATAGAACCTGGATTTGGTTACCAGCACCCACATGCTAACCCACAACTGCCTTTAACTCCAGTTCCAGGAGATCTGATATCCTCTTCTGGCTTTTGTTAGCACCAGGCCTGCACTTGTAGATACATCCATATACGCAATTACTCATATGCTTTAGGAAGATAGAGAAATAATGATGACACAAATAATGGCATTCTAACAAGGTAGTAAATTCTGACTCACAAGTAAGTATCCTGCTGAAACTTCTTTTAAAATTAAGAATTCAAAACTTGGGGGTGTTTTCAGCAGATAGAGATCACCTTCTAGAATGCCAAAAGCTTGGTTTTCTATCTTCAGTGTCGAATTCCAGTCGATCCTAATTCCAGTCGATCCTATTTTGATGAATTGAAATTGAGGTTTTCTCTTGATGTTAATTGAGATTAAGAGTAGCAGGAAATACTTTCAAGGCTATTTGATAATCTTTAAGAGGTATTAAGTATTTTCATGAAGTTTCAGGACAGATTGCTAAGGTATCTAATGTATTGGTCAAAACAGGTATGCCAAATTAGTAGAGATGTAGTCACTTAACTCATATGTTACATAAGACTTCTTAAAATATTTTTCAGCACTTTCTGAAAGGTAGTTTAAGTGAGGATTAGGTATCATTTGACCTGGCCAGATTCCAGGCCTAGAGTCAAAGATCACATTGAAGCCCCGAGTGGTAATGACAACACAGATGGAGCTGCAGAGAGGCCTCAAGTGTAGAATGTTAACTCTTTAATGGAGCAAAGAGGGGAAAGGTTCACAAATAATATTGTTGTTACAGATGTTTCTTTAGTAACTTCTGTACAAGCTGAACTCATCTGCATTGTTATTTATTTTGACTGCTCCTTTGCATTTTGTCTTTAAGACATTTTAGCATCAATCAGTGTCCCAGCATAAACCAAAATCCACTCATGTGATTTTTTCTTTTTGAGACAGGGTTTCTCTGTATAGTTTTGGCGCCTATCCTGGAACTAAGGCCTCGAACTCTGCTTGCCTCTGCATCCAGAGGGCTGGGGTAAAGGCATGTGTCACCACCGCCTGGACTACTCATGTGTTTAATCAAGACATTTAGAAGATGAGAGTGCTTCCAGGGACATGGGGATGTCACTGCAGGAAGTTCTGAGCAGCTTTGAGGCAATCGCTCAGAGATCTCTATTCAGGTGAAGCTAGATTCAGGACAAGTTGGTTGATGAATTAAGCTGTTTTGGCCAATGGCTTAGCAGAGTAAAGCCAGGCAGGAAATCCAAACAGAGATATATAGAGAGAGTAGGCAGAGTCAAGCAGATGCCAGCGTTGAGGGAAAAAGACATGTAGAAAATGAGATAACACTATGGCCATGTGACAATATGTAGACTAATAGAAATTGGTTAATTTAAAATGTAAGAAATATGCCTGAGTCATTGGCCAAACATCATGTAATTAATACAGTTTTGTAAGATTATTTAGATCTAAGCAGCTAGGAAACAAAAGCATAGTCTCTATTTACTAACAGCGTTCAAATATTTGGCAAGACTTTCCACATAAAGTAGAGAAAACTCTAAAGAAAGTACCAGATAATGTATAATGTCCTTCTGTATATGTGTTGCTCTTATTGGTTGATGAATAAAGCAGAGGCAAACAGATGCAGCCAGTTGTCAAGGAAACAAGACATGTAGAAAATGAGGTAAAGCCATAACCACATAACAATACATAGACTAATAGAAATGGGTTAATTTAAGATGCAAGAGCTAGTTAGAAATATGCCTGAGACATTGACCCAACAGTATTGTAATTAATATAGTTTCTGTGTGATTATTCAGGTCTTGATAGTGGGGAAACAAAAACGCAGTCTCTCTTTATACCCCTGCCCCCATTTTTTGATAGTATGGCTCTAGAAGCGTTTTTGATAAGATTCTACTCTGATAATTTGAAACCATGGATCATAAGGGGTGCACAAGGGTCTTATATTGTACATTTTAGAGTAAATGGGGTTTCTTGTAAGTTTTCTAGAAAACTTCAAATTTACAATAGGGAAATGAGAAAGGCTGTAAGAATTATAAAAAAGGCTGTTTGAATATTTATTGCTTATTTGAAATCTCTATATAAAAGAAGCCTTCAGAGCAAATACTACTAATTACACTGGAAGTCTAGACTTTTGGTGATGAAAGCCTTCAACCAGACTCCAGGGTGAGGCGATCCTTTTGCTTTCCACATCCATACAACTTTGCCTGTCTTTCTGGACTGCCCGAGGAAACCCTTAAAATTTAGTACCACATGGTGAATGTTGGGGCAACCAGAGAGTAGCAGCTGTGAAAATTTCTTAGTGATTAAAAGGCAGCGTGTGCAAGGAGTATTTCCAGACTCTCCTGACACCCATCAACATGAAGCGTGAGCAAAGTAAACAATCTCTGCCAATTACTGTGCATACAAATCTGAATGCTTATTCCAGAAAAGATGTGTTTACAACTTGAGGATAAATACAAACTTTGATAGAGCTGAAATTAAAAAAAAAAAGAAACAATCTGAAAATACTGTAGAATTACAACTCATAACAGCCAGGTCTCCTGTTAAGACACAGGTAGCAGCCCATATAGCCTAAGATGAATTTTCATTAGCTTTATAGAGAATGCATCTGGACTCTTCATGCACACCCACTGTTGACTCTTCATGTACACCCACTGTTTGCCAGTTGTGTGGGAGGCTTGTGAGCTGATCTCAGCCATTTCACTCTTGGTAATTCTCACTGTTTTCTTAGCTCAATAGCAGTGCAGAAGGTTTATTACAATATAGCTGTTTCTTCTAGGCCTGGCATGACCATCTGCCATTGTAGAGCAGGGATTGATGGTATCCTACAGAATCCCTAGGACTCCATTCATGACAAGGAAATAAAAACAATACAGTGATAGTCTATGATAATGCTAGTGGAGCTGTTAACATTTCCTTCTAGACGAAAATAAAGGATAATCACCTGATTCTTACCTGAAATTCCAGTAGGCAGCCTAGCTGTTTATAACTATGGTTGGTCCAATAAATAGGAGATGGAAACAGACTCCAGTTGCCTTTGAGTCATCAATGCTCCTGGAAGTGACCCCTGCAAGTTTACTACTGGCTTTCCAAACTGGACTTGAATGCATCCTTTCTTGGACATTGATGCATACACACAGAGAGTATGTGTTGTGGAGAGGGGGAGAGAGAGAGAGAGAGAGAGGAGAAAAGAAGAGAAGAAAGGCGAAGAGAAAAGAAGAGAGAAGAGAAGAAAAAAGAAGAGAAGAGAAAAGAAGAAGAGAAGAGAAAAAGAGAGAGAGGAGATTATATTCTTGCCAGATAGGAAACTAACAGCCAAAGAAGGGCTGTAGCATGAACGGAGAAAATAACTGAATTGTGCTGTGAAATATCTAAATAAGAAAACAGGAAGCCTGGAAAGTAAGAGTGGCCTCTTTGTCCCCATGTCAGCCACAGTTGCTTGAAGTAACTATTTCCTTTCACTCCAGGCCTTTCTTCTCTCTCTCTTCTTTTTCTCTATTGTCCTTTCTTCCTTATTTTTTCTTTCTTTCAATCTGAACACAACACACACACACACACACACACACACACACACACACACACAAACACTTCTTTGCAATGTTTTAATGTTTTATATGTGAATATTTCTTTTAAGTCTTTCTTTTTAGCAAGCTTGTAAAATTTTCTAGTTTATGATGTGCATATGTAGTATGGTATGGATAATATCAAAGTTGGCAGTCTTTGGGAAACATGCTATGTGGGGGTTTCTAACTTTTTTCCACTATTAAAAGGAACATTTTGCTATATATGTAATATTATATTTTATATATGTCTAAGCTTACCAGTGCAAGCACTTCTTGCAAATCTCCAAGTCTAAATGACAGGTCAAAGATCACGCAATTCTCTAATTATGATGTGCAGTCGGTGAAGTACCTTATGAAAAGGTTACGTTAATTTATGTTCCAGCCACCCTTCAGGAGAGTTCCTGTGTGCTGAAACTCTCTCCAGCATTAGAGTATTCGCAGTCATTTACCTCTCCACCAGATGATAAATAAAAATGATAGCTCCTTGATGATGTGATTTGCATTTTTAAAGTGAGGCTGAAATTGTCTTCCTGAACTTATTGGCCATCGATTGTGACAAGGTGTTAATCTCTAACTGAAGGCAGGTATTCTCATCTATTTCCTGTCTTTTCCAGGGATACCATCAGCACACACTGTGTCTCAGGCAGTGTGTGTGTGTGTGGGGGGGGGGTGGCGTGTGCCTTCCTCATGACACTTTACTGCCATCTACCAGAAGAAACTGTCACTATGAATAAATAAATTTCGGAAAACTCTGGGATTAATGTTGCTTGCTGAAGCTGTGCAGCGCTCAGCCCCTCCATCTGCAATGCCAGCCCAGCTAAAACTCAGGCTTAGTTTCTGAGTCTCCGCCCAGAGAGTGGATGTTGCCTCTGGAGCTGTCATTCACTGTACGCTGCTCCTCTGATGCGGTTTTGTAGTTCCCGTGTCCTCTTTCCTACCCTCCTCCATGTTGCCTTGGTGCTCCCTTTTTGGTTCATTTAATGAGTTTCTGAACTTGATTTTTTCAATGTACATTTCTCTCTCTCTCTCTTTTTTTTAATTTTAAAATTTTCTATAAAGCCTAAGATGCCAAGTCAACTCCATCTGCATTTCTAAGCATCCAGGAGGCTTTCTTTGTACACTGGACATTTCATTATTTACTGTTTGGTTGAATATTGTAATCCCTGTAGGCTATGCCATGTGTGGTGTGCATGGAGTGTGTGTGGGGGGGGGGGGGAGGAGGTACAAAATCTACTGTGCTTATGAGAGTCAGGGCATTTTTCTTAGCCCTTTTTTGGTGAGAATTTATTTCTAGACTTAATTACTAAATGAGTTAGCTAATAATTAAGACTTCTATAACCATTACTTAATTAGTTGGGACTTCATGAGTACTGGATAAAGGGTAGAGATTAATGAAGAAAAAGCTAACAAATATAAGCTTCAAGTTTTTTTTTAAAAAAAACTATGGCTGTATTTTTAAGAAGGGAGGACAGTGGTTTTACTTAAGCAGAAAAATCCTAGAGTAGTTTAATACTATTGGGCAAAGTCTACAATTCACCCTGCAAGAAACTTGCAGCAATTAGAGCCTTTTAGCTTCCGAATAAACTGAGGTGGCTCACAGAAGGCCTTTCCTCTTGATGGAGCTCCCCACTGACCTCTTTTTAAAAGCGCACAAAGTTCACGGTTCCCCAGATCCACTGAGCAAATGTCACAAGCCTTTAACTAGAACGTAGAACAATGGCAAGTCAATCATGGGAGTCTGTGAATACATTCTAGATGTAAGAGTGTACTAGCATAGTGGGGCCTGGGGGAAGCATGAG
Organism: Microtus ochrogaster; assembly: GCF_000317375.1. Lineage (NCBI taxonomy): Eukaryota > Metazoa > Chordata > Mammalia > Rodentia > Cricetidae > Microtus > Microtus ochrogaster. Next base: position 44,541,683 of record NC_022015.1, on the reverse strand, counting down.
GAGAATATTATATGCAGTAGAATGTGCTGGATTTCAAAATCACACTTAACATTTATTTCTAGATGGAAGTTAACATACTAGAGAATGTAGGGCAACCAACTCATAGCTGCACAAGGTAGCCAACCTTTTGCCCAGAAGGGTGCCTTTCCCAAACAATTATCACCATGAATTTCAGAGACAAAGGTGTCTGGTATTAACATATGAATGCATCAGGCAGACCACTTTCTCTAAAGTTTAACTAAAGTTTCCCTTCTTTTGACCCTGAGTGACCTTGCAGCAAGTCTCTTTGCTAAACCTCACTTTTTTTTTTTTTCTAGTTGCTACATTCACTGACTCAGAGGATGTTAAAATGACCTAGGTAGGCTTTCTCTGCTGAGCCAGCAATAGCCCTGTGCCCACCCAGGAAGATTTTCTGTGTAGTGCATTCTCTGAGTAGAGTTTTGACAAGGAAGATGGCCTACAGCCAACATCCCAACCTAAACAATTGTCAGATGACTAGGGAAAGAAAAATAAACATTGTACAAGTGGGGACTCAATAGCTATTTCAGAGCAGAAGAAGGCTTCTTTTATAGCTGTTTCTACCTTATACTTGAGCTAGAGGGATCTGCCCACTCCTGACCCCAAACACCTGGGCTTCAGTGCTGAAGGGTTCAGCTAATCCAATGCTCCTGGAGTGTGTCACCAAGTCCTTGGCATCAGCAGCAGCTGGGGTAGCACCCTCCACCTTTTTGGTATCTCTCAGCACGCAGTTGCCTCCCCAGCCCAAGTCGTATGCACACAGCTTTGTCCTTGTAATTTTCTCCATACACAGAAATGTCTCTGAAGATCACAAAGAATATTCTGACATGTTTCTTCCTTTGACCAAGTACTCTGTATCCATGCACAGCCTTGCGACTGAAATCTTTGCTTTTCTTAGATTGAAAACCCTCAATAAACAATCTGTGTCTCCCTATTCCTCAGCCTGGATGGTGGGCACTTTGGTCTGGTGGTCCCTCTCTATGCTCACGCTGTCCCCCATTTTTGTATGTTTATAGAGATAGGGCTACTGTCATGCTTGCGTTCTACATTTGGACGAGCTAGCTCCATCAGTGCAGAGACACTATCTTGGCAGTCTCTCAGCCTCAACAATTCTCAGGAAATAAATTCATTCTCAGAATGCTTCTGCTTTTTTTCATCTTTTATGTCTTTCTTTTTCTACATTTCTTCCTCTTGCCTTTTTCTTGTTTTCCACAGAAATGATTTCCTTTGTGGCCTAGAACAAGGCAAATCTAACAGCAGAAATAAATCCCACAAAGGACACATTTCTCTCTTCTGCTCTTCTCTACACGAATAGTTTTTATTGTGAAGAAGGCCTCGTGAACTTTTTTGTCTATGACAGGTGACATGTCTATTTCAAGGTGTTCCTTCTAACAAATTCCAGGCTTTCAGGTGACTATATTTTTCGACACAGTGTGGAGCCGTTGGTAATGGTGAAATCTAGCATCTGTTGAACTAGAGTGCCGAGCCTAAAATCTCATCATAACAGGCCCTCAGCTGAAGTTTTAGATTCTGGATGCCAGTGAGTAGCCATGCATCTCAACTCTTCTTTCTGTTGCATTTGTGGGATTAGCCTGATGCTTGTTCTAGAATAACTGAGATAACACCACAGTGCTGCTCACTGCAGAGTGAGTACCACTGCTCTAGTCAATATTCCTAGGGTGCTCTTTGTCGATACATACTTTAATATCAA
>NC_022015.1:44508313-44539156 GCF_000317375.1 Microtus ochrogaster | reverse complement strand
ATTGAAGGGCATCTAGGTTGTTTCCATGTTCTGGCTATTACAAACATGGAAACAACCTAGATGCCCTTTAATATCAATTTTTTTAATGTATTTCCCTTCAGTTTTCATCAACTCTATCTCACATTTTCTGAAAACATGTTTTTTATATTTCTAATCCATATTCTTCTGTTAGCTCTATATCTTTCCTGTCTTTGTAGAAACTCTAGTCATTCATTGGTGAATTGATAAAAATTCTGGCTCGAATTTCAAATTTTGCTTTAAACTCCTTTGCTCTATGCTTTTGGGAGATTTTAGGTCAACTTCTCTTTGTCTAGGGTGAATATAATTTGGGTTTAAATTGTCTTTCAAGCAAGTGTGAAAGGCTGTCCTGAGACCTGTGGGAGGTTGTGGAGCCTTTGAGAAGTGAGGTCTCCTTGAAGGAAGTTAGGTGGAGAGAAAAGGGAGAAGGGGAGGATGGGGGGAACTTGGGGAAAAAGGATGATTGGGATAAAGGAAGGTTGGATAGGGGAGCACGGAAGCACAATTCTTAGTTAAGGGAGCCACCTTAGGGTTGGCAAGAGACTTGAACCTAGAGTGGCTCCCAGGAGCCCAAGGCGATGTCCCCAGTTAGTTCCTTGGGCAGCTGAGGATAGGGAACCTGAAATGACCCTATCCTATAGCAATACTGACGAATATCTTGCATATCACCATAGAACCTTCATCTGGCGATGGATGGAGATAGAGACAGAGACCCACACTGGAACACCAGACTGAGCTCCCAAGGTCCCAATGAGGAGCAGAAGGAGGGAGAACATGAGCAAGGAAGTCAGGACTGCGAGGGGTGCACCCACCCATTGAGACAGTGGAGCTGATCTATTGGGAGCTCACCAAGGCCAGCTGGACTGTGACTGAGAAAGCATGGGATAAAACCAGACTCTCTGAACATGGCAAGCAATGAGGGCTGATGAGAAGGCAAGGACAATGGCACGGGGTTTTGATCCTACTTAATGTGCTGGCTTTGCGGGAGCCTAGCCAGTTTGGATGTTCACCTTCCAAGATATGGAAGGAGGGGGGAGGACCTAGGACTTACCACAGGGCAGGGAACCCTGACTGCTCTATGGACTGGAGAGGGAGGGGAAGAAGGGTGGGAGGAGGGGGAGAAGGTGGGAGGAGGGGGAGGGAAATGGGAGGCTGGGAGGAGGCGGAAACTTTTTTTTTTCCTTTTCTCAATAAAAAAAAAAAGAAAAGGACATTGGAATCCCTGTCCCTTCTTTCTCTTCTTAACTCCCCTGGGTCACAAGAAGGTGAGGAGCTGTTTCTGTCACCTGTTCCTATGTTCACCACAGGAACAAAAGCAAAAGCCAATCAGCCAATATGAACTGAAATATGCCCTCTTCATATAAGTTGATTTATCTCAGGTATTATACTACAGAAAACTGATTAACAGCCATACACACCTTGCTTCCCTGTGAACACTCTATTTGCCTATGAATTCATTATTACTTTACAAAGATCATGCCAATTGTAACAATTACATCTGTGCTTTCCATTGGATTTTGCTGTTTTTATATCTCATTGGACCGAAGATCTTTGTTTTACCATTCATTGTCGCCACTATTTCCTTCTATAGTCATGATTACCAGATAAGAAAGTGAAGAAGTTTTCTCTCATCCACATGAGTAGTAAGGTTTAAGATATATAGGATGTTTACAAGTAGCTCAGAGTCATCTCTGAGTCTTCCTATGTTGAGCTGCTGCCTCACCACAGGCACAAAAGCAAAAGCCAATCAGCCAAATTGTATTTTTAAACCACTGCACTTTTGCTTTTTCCTTTCTTTTCTTCTCCTTCTTCTTTTCCTTCCCCTACAAATTGTATTGGTTTTTACCAATTGTATCTGTACCTTTCCTTATTTCTGTGATAAAATATTTGGCAAAATCTATTATGGACAGTGTCTTTGGCAGATGCAGACAGATACATGCAGGCAGGGAAGACAGGCAGGGGGAGGGGGGCCCTAGGCAGTTGCTCACACTCCAGTCAGGAAGCAAGAACAGATAGGAGGTAGAGTCAGGCTATAAAACCTCAAGGTCTACCTCTGAGACCCACTTCCTTCAGGTTTCAGAAGTACCCTAAAGAGCGCCGCCAGCTGGGGATCAAGAGTTCAAACACATGAGCCTTTGGGGAGCATTTCACATTTAAACCACTGCACTTTTGCTTTTTCCTTTCTTTTCTTCTCCTTCTTCTTTTCCTTCCCCTACTCCCCATTCTTCTTTTTAGCTTTTTGTTTCTTTCATCTTTCTCTTTTCTTTACTGAGCTCTCTCTCTGTTTCTCTTCTATCATTCACAGGTTACTGATAGAGAGCAGATTATGGAATGGTGCATCTTGGATGAGGAAAGATGTTTGGTGATGACCCAGTCATATCCTCGGCTTTTGCTCATGCAAATAGACATGCAGCAGACATTCCTTTCATTTCCATCCCTGTGTAATTCCTTTTCTATAAGGAAGTAGTAGCTTGGACTTTCACTCAGTGAACTGCCCATATCCAAATCTTCACAGCAAAGTTACTGGGCCTATGGTAAGGCAAATGCCATGTGCAGGGTAGCTTTTCATTTCTTGTCATACGTTAACCCAGTACTGCCCTTTTTCATAGTAAAACCCGGGAGATCCAATTCTTGTTTCCAGGGATGGAGATTGGACTCAAGTCTGGTCATGGCTGAACAGCAGTCTGTGGCATAATCAAAGCCAGTGAAACCCTACTGTGAGACTTTTAATACAAGGAAAACAAATCTTTCCCTTCCTTCCATTCTTTGTAAAATTGGAGTGCAAAAGACGGGAGACTAGAAAGAGTGAGCCCATCTTGTGAAGCAACCTCATGGGAATGGAGTCATGGCACAAGGACATGAAATCAGCACAGAGAATGACTGCCTGCTAAGAAAGTCCTTAATCCTGGGATCAAACTTCTTCTAGGTTTTAAGATACATAGTCAGTAAATCTCTCTTCCACCCTTTTTTTTTTTTTTATTAAAGTTGCTTTGACAATTTGTCTGTTTATATGTTACTTGAAGAATTTGGTTTATAAATGCAAGGTTGCTAAGGTCCATAGATATCAACAGTTGTTGTTGGGCACACAACTTGAGTGACAGAGAGGAAAGATGGCTCTATACTTCTTATATAGTATATTAGTGTATGGCTTCTAGTGTTCATCATTATCATGTAATATGGTTCAAGTACTGGACTATTTATTTATGGTGCCCTTGACAAGGTTTGAATTTAGAGATATTTCAGAATCAAAATCTCAGAATTATTTCTTTCAAATGAACTTCCTGTTCAGTTTTTCTGTTGTGGAGATGAGAATTTGAAGCCAGAATGTAAAATTAATTCAGATCTTTAGCATTTTGCTCCTGGTCTTTTTGATACATTTCTTTCAAGATGATATATCCTTGTTTTTATCTTTTTAGTAAGATATTGATGTGCTATTGAGCTGCAGGGGTCTGTTGGGTGTCTACAGGTTTTTTTTTTGATTAGTTTAAGATCAAACAGTGGTAAATGGTAATTTTTATATCTTTCCTCTCATTGGGTACCCAACTTGATTTGCTAATGGTAGCAAATCCTTCTGTAGCTTCTACAATTTAAGCTAGTCAAGGCTTTCCTGATATTTGAAGGACCACACATGGCAGTGTTGTTCCCATGTATGGAATCAGGAATTTTTTTTAAATCTTTATGTGGCCTTTCATATTCCAGTCACAAAAACTTGATTTTTCTGCTTATTAAGTGTCATTCATTTTTTTGGCAAGTGGTATGAATTTACAGGAATGGTTAAGTCAGATTATAAATTTACTAGTGTACAATGAGAATGGTTAAGAATTCTATCAGTCTCCATCAATAGATAACACTTTGCTACTTTGCCTTGTAGTAGGCAAAGAGCTATGGAAATCAGAACACTGTAAAATTATGTCAAAAAGTTTCATAGGGGGTTTAGACTTGGAGAGAGATGAGTTCGTTTCAGAGCGGAGTGATAACTTTGCTCAAGTACTTTGACCATCACCAGGCTTCTTCTAGCTTTGTAAGTAGGTGGTGAACAAACACCGCCATAACCTTATTCATTTTCCTGCACAGCAAATTGACTGTCAGTTTTCAGAATATATTAGGAAATTCAGACAAGCAGGATTTACTGTGGTTAGCAAGCTACTCTGCCGAATGGTTTTGAGTAGCTCTGCTGATTAATTCAGAACATCACAGGAGTTTCTACCAAACTTAGTAATAAGGGGAACTGAACTTGATCTTGTGAAAATGAGAAGACCAAAGTAATGTGTGGAAAACCAAGCTGTATTTTTAATTTATTGTCATAACTCAGAGTATTTTCTGAAGTGGAAAGCAATTCAGCTATGGATTTCTGTCCTATTGCCTACGACGCTTTTAATGAAGTTGAGAAATTTTCCCTCATCCACACAAAAGTCAAAGGTTTTCTCAAGTACTGAACATTTCCCAAGAGGCTTATTTTCTTCTACTCAATTCTCTTCCACTGCCTTTTAATGAAGAACTTTTTTTTTTTCTGAGATGTTCTCTCTTGTCCACACTAACCTGATGAGGAGTGAAGTTGCTTTAATTGATTCCCAATAGTGCTGTGTGTGCAAAGGACTTCTTGGTAGTGGTTCCTTATTGAAATTCTGGGCAATGCAAAGGGAGGAATTTGAGTTAGAGGGGTGCAGAGGAGACACCGAGCTTCGCAGTACAGCACTATGCAGCAACATATTCAGAGTGGAACATTGAATGTTCCTATTGAAGATGTTTAGGAGGTAAACAGTGAATTAGTTCTTCACCTAGCTGTCTCCCTGCTTGGGCTCAGATTCCTTGCTCACCATGCTAATCCTTCTTGACATGTTCCTAATAGCTCACCTCTGAGTCAGCAAGGATACTGTGACTCTCAGGAAATTTTGAGTCTTCTCTGTTCCAGGTCTTTGTGCCAAGATCAAAATCAAAGTGGGTTGAGACAGCATTTTTCCAAACAAAGACAGCTCTTTGAAGCCAACTACAGTCATTTGAAGTAATGAATGGAATTCCTGAAAGAAACCTCACATACCCCATGTAGCGCTTAGTCAGTTGCTGTGGTTTCTAGCTTGAGGACTTGGTAGCATGGGTGACTGTGTGACTTAAATTTCAGAGATCAGTTGCTTTTTCCATGACAGTCAGCACTAGATGTCAGCTTTAGGTGTCTGCCTTAGATATATGCCTTATGCGCCTGCCTTAGATGCTTGCTTTAAGTGCCAGCTTGTCTTAGGTGCCAACCTTGGGTACTTTCCTTAGGTCTCTTATGGATGTCAACTTGAGTACCCAACTTGAATGTTTGCCTCAGATGCTTGCCTTAGGTATCTTCCTTGGGTGCCTACTTTATGTGCCTGTCTTAGGTGAAACATTTAAGTGCCTGCTGTAAGGTACCTTAGGGTATCTACCATAAGATACATCCCTAGGTCTCTAAAGTCTATGCTACCTGCACCTGCAGTTACATTGTAAGACTAAACCAGGATAATATTATCCTGGTTTGCAGAAATATAATTAGATTATATAAGTCATTAATTTCTTGAGAAAATTTAATGTTTTCTTAGTGTTGAAACTTCACACTTAAAGTTTTCCTGATTTTGCTAATGTATTGCCATTCTTGATATTTCATCTGAAAAAATAATTGTGCATATATGTGTATCTTGTCTCTGATCACTTCATCGACATTAATACCACTAAGTGCATAACATATTTCATCTGTTTTCTGCATAGATAGCTTATTTTTAACAATAATAGAATGTCTGTTTTCTAATCATCTGCCTCTTTTTGTCTGATTTGTGAATTATGGAAAAAATATTGCAAAAATATGCATCTAGTTTTCTGTTTTTGAAAAATCCATTAAAGAACAAGTGGATAGTGAATGTTATTGCAACAGGTGAGCAATTACATTGCTAATGTTTTATCTTTTCTTTAAAACTACATTGTGAATATCCGAAAATTCCCAATCCTATGCCTCAGTTCTTGGGATCCCCAGAATCTCCACTTAGTCAGGATAGCTAAATCCATTGTACTGGCAATTTCAGTTTATAACTTAATTAGTAAGTGAGTTTAGTTTTGTGCTCTGTTTTTCCTTTTAGCCTTAGGGTTTTTAAGCTCACAAAATAAGTCCAACCTACCAAACCAAAGCCCCAACCCAATTGTGAGTAGTTTCTGTATTATAGGAAGAGAAGGATAATCTTTTCTTTTTCTTTTTTTCCCCAGGTGCTGTGATTGAACTCATGATCTTGACCACATTTGGTAAGCACTGCATTGCTAATTTACATCACTAGCCCACGGCTTTACTTTGAAAAGTCAATTTTAGATAAACTTTTCAATAATTTCCTTTGGTAATAAGTGTTCTCTTATACTTTTTGATTGTATCATTCTATGTAAATCAATATACTCTTTTCACATTAATCAATGTATTCAAGCAAGATCGTGTTACTCTCAAAATTCAAAATACTTTGTTTTTTTAACCTGTATTGTAGTATTCGTTATATAAACACATGCTGCATTCATTACTTGCCGTATTTCATTTACATTTTATTTATTTGTATTTCTATATTTTTTGTCTAATTGTTTTTAAATCTTTGAATTTATTTAGTTATTTTTAGAAACATTTTACCACTTCATTCATTGTTTCTTTTAAACTTTTATATTTATTTACTTTCTTTCTCTGCATATGTGTGTGTGCATGTACACGTATGTACGCATATGACCCAGTGTACAGGTGGTGGTTACCGTATAGTTTGTGAAGTCAGCTGTCTCCTTCCGCCACCACATGGTTTCCAGGGATCAAGCTCACATCGTTGTCACGCTTGTTGGCTAGTGTCTATCACTGAGTCATCTCACCTCTCTATTCATTGTGTTTCTTTTAGAATTATTGGTTTACCTTCATTCTTAAGATTAAAAAAATATTTAATATCTTCTTAAATTAATACTATTTCTAGGACTTTATCCTTCCCTATGATTAAATTGTAAAATATCATAAATTTAATTCCAATTATAACTTTAATAGAATTTTAATAGAATTAGATATGTAAATTCATATAGAGCTATCCTATCTAGTTTTCTAACAACCTGTGTTTGCTTTAACAATTCTTTCCAGAATCCATAAGCCTTTATGAATTTTATCTTTTAATGCTTTCATGTCTGTATTCTAAAAATGCAAGGTTTTACACATGTGTTCTTTGTACAGATATCACTGGCTTTCCTAAAAGTGAATGGGTCATGTGATCTGAAGAGACAGAAAAGAGTCCAGTCTGCTAAAAAAGGGTCATTTAATTTTTCTAGCGACAGTTGCCTTCTCATACTACAATGAAAACTTAATGTGCTAAGAGTAGAGTCACAATCGGCTTCCTCCATATATTGATATAAATTATTTAAGAAGTCCCTTCAGTTCTGTAGGACTGATGTTCTCACCTCATTGTGTGGAAAATAATATTTATCTGATAATAATTTAATATATAAAGGTTCACTCAAATGTTTACAGACTTTTTCTTTTTTTTAGCAACATGGCCAAGTCCTTTGATTGGTTGCTCAGTTCTTCTTAAAATAATTATGTAGATTCATTTTAGATGTAAAGACACATTCACCTATAGATATCTTAAGGTGGTTTTCTCAGAATTTCAAAATGTAGACTTTAAAGTTCACCAGCTACAATGATACTGCTTTTTTTTTTTTCACTTTCTGGGATTTAATACATGGAGTTTTTAAACCTCTTTTGTCTCCAACAATTTGTGACAATGTTTTGTGATCTTGACCCATGTAAGCTAGCAGTCTGATGCATTTTTCTGTATGACTCAGGCTTCTGTTCCATATGTTCACAGTCTCCCCACAGGGGACGAATGTAACGATGAGATTTGATCTCTACTGCCTTATTTTCTCATCTGCCAAGTTCTTTAAATGTTTTTAAATTTGAAGGTCGTTTCTCATGTTTGATATCAAAGTTCGTTTTCTTATTGTCTTTGATGCTATCTTCCTTTTTACTCATGATATTAAATTTAAAAATTTTTCCTTGTGTACATTTGCTTTTCAGGCAATAGTTTCCTACAAAACAGGTTTTTTTTTTCATTATAATTTGTACATTGCGTCTCAGTACTGCTCAAGAACATATTTCACAGGGCATGATGTCATAAGGAAAAAACAGTGAGCAAAGTATATAGAAAGAAAACAGAGATGTTTACCTGCAGCAGAGAGATAGAGAAAGAATCTCTTCAAATGTGAGGATCTGCTTTCTCCAGAACAACCAGTGATGGCCAACACTTCCTTGCATTCCTTTTTGGTTTCTGTAGGAGAATCTTTCCAGAAGCTTGCTTAGTAAGAATTTATCTTTACTTTTCATCACTTTTACCACTCTCCTTCTTTTTTGCCCCTTTATATACCAGAAGTATGTTGGGATTTATCCAACAGCTGGATAGCTCTCAGCTTCTGTGAGGTACCTGTCTTCCATGTGGTTTTGCTCAAGACCTCTTCTTCTCTCCACAAGAAGAAAGCCTGCAGTTTTTCATCTACTTTTCAAAGCTCTGTGGGCTTCCATTCATTGTTCCTTTGTTGACCTGAGTGAAAGGGTCGCTCTACCTGTGTCTGCCCAATTTCTTGAGGATTATCATAATAGAGTGTATTGAAAATAGACCAGGTTTCTGTCTAAGTTCACTCGGATGATTGACGTGACTGACTGCATTACCACAGAGCACTGAGACATTATTCTTTCCATGTATTCTGTGGCCAGGGGCTGCTGGGTGGGAAGGATGTCAGGCAAAGTTCTAAAAGTACAGAGATGACTATTTCAATTCTTTCACTTCTAGTAAGACTGTCAGTCAGTTGTGGTGAAGGGAAGAGGCTCCCCGTATATTAAGGGATGGGAAGAACTGCTTCCCCGTGATAAAAATGATAATGGGAAGGGTGACTTACTTGCTGTCCTTAGTTTATGTATTAACTCAGTGGCTCAGCAGATACACTCGATCATGATTATGTACATCATTGTATAGCCCCAGGTACTTAGACCTGACTGGGGTGGGGAAAGAATGAAGAAATGGCAAACACAGATACACAGAAACAGTTGGGGTCAAGCAGTCTGGGGTTTCTGATGCAGAAGAAGCCTCAGCCTCCCAGGTGTTCCGTATGTTCCTATAGAGTTGAACAGAACAGAAAGTCAAAGTTATTGTATACAGTGAACAAGGAGGTAAAGTTATTACTCATAGCTAAACAAGGAGGTGAAATGTAGTTGGATCAAGGAGACAGGTTTAGCTAATCTGGATAGGAGCAGTCTCTCTACAGAAGTCTGTAACACCTCAGGGAAGAAAGCTATAGTGGGCATTTACTTAGTACACTATCAACATTCATACTAGGATCCCCGAGGAAAACTTTCCCACATCTCTGAGACTCACCTTAATGGGAAAACTTTGCACTCTTCCCATCGGTCTGAGGTAAGGGTTATTGACCTGACTATCGCATTGTTAAGAACACATTCACTCAGGACTTCATTCACTCCACATATCTTCCATTTCTTATTTCTTAGATGCTCAGTGTAGAACTTCAAGCTTAGTGTACTGTAGTATCTCATGACTCTGAACTGCAAGGGATGATAGGAAATAAGATCCTAACAGCTGCCAAGCCTAGCCACAAAAGGAATGTTCTAGCAAGTTTAAGGGAAGACGTCTTGAAGCTAGTCAAAGATCATTTTTGCTATGTGAACAGCAGAAACAATCTGATCATAAGCCTTTTGCTTTTCTAGGATGTTCCAGTGTAATGGGACCACAGCAATGCTGTCATTATTGTGGGTCCAAACACCCAGGAGGTGCATCCCCACTAATTCCCAATTATCCTGTCAACATCACAGGAGTGTGTAATCTGCCCCAGTTAAAGGACGCCTATTAGGACTCCAGGTGGTTAGAGTAGCCCCTCCAAACAGAAGGGCTCATTAGTATAAACAGATGTGGATGGCTGTGAACAAGTCACTAGATGAAAGAACTTCTTACCTACATGGACACAGTTACCATTCACACAGTATTTAATGCCGCCAAGATTCCTCTCCTTGTTCAGCTGCTTTTGGGCCCTCGGCAGCATCTGCTTTTAGAACGCCTCCGCCACATCCCAGCCCCTCCTGGTTCTGATACATAATAGGCAGTGCTAGCTACCTTGTGTGGTACTGAGCTTGCTCTTACCTAGATGTTTGTAGGCCCATCTGTCACCATGGGGAGACAATACATGACAGAAGACTTTGTATCTACCTCCTTTCTCCATTCTGGGATTTTGTCTAGCTTGAACTTGTGCAGATCTTGTACGTGATTTCCCAACATCTTTGAGTTCATATGTGCAGTGACCTTGCTGTGATCAGAAGACTCTGTTTCCATGTAGTCATCTACTGATGCTGGGATTTTACCATCTTTCTGTCACTTCCCTCTCTCTCTCTCTCTCTCTCTCTCTCTCTCTCTCTCTCTTTGTGTGTGTTTCTGTTGGGAAGTAATACATTTACATATAGCATTTTCAAAAATCTTTTAGTGTTATTCACCCCTCCACATGTTTCTAATTCCCTACTCTACCCTGCTTTCATCTCCTACTCTATTTAGCCATTTTTGTTCCATTAATGCCATTTAACTCTTTACATCACAACATTCCACCCCCGCTCACTTGTGAGTTCCTTTATTATGACTCCTCATTAATTTCCTGACTTCCATGAGTACCATGAAACACACAGAAAATGAAATGAAATGATGATGTTGGCTATTCCCAGATGTTATTCCGAATGAAACATACATATCTGAAGATTTAGAGCTAACATCCACAAAGATGAGAAAAATTTACATTTATCTTTCTGGGTCTGGTTTGGTTCGCTCAACATGATTGTTTCCAGCTCTATTCATTTCCCTGTGAATCTTGTAATGTAAGTTTTTAACAGCCAAATAATATTCCTTTATGCAAATATATTACATTTTTATTATCTAGTCATCAGATGGACATATAGACCTTTTCTTTTATAAAGGTATCATGAATAGAATAGCAATACTTTATGTTAGAATACAGTGTTCTTTGAACATATGCCCAAGAATGGTTTAGCTGAATCATGTGGTCTATCTATTTCTCGCCTTGTGAGGAATATCTTCACTGATTTCCATACTGGCTATATTCGTTTGCTCTCTTATTAGCAGTGCATGATGCTCCCCTCTTCCCCATCAACTTTACCCTGTATTTGTCATCTATTTCTCTTTTAATTTTAACCATTACGATTGGGGTAAGGTGAAATATAAAGGTAGCTCTAATTTACCTTTCTTTGATAGCTAAGGATGGTGACTATTTTTTAAGAAAATGTCTTTCAACCATTTGTATTCCATCATTTGAAAACTGTTTAGTTTCATGTACAATTTTAAAAATTGGGATATTTGTTTCTTTGATGTTTAGTGTTTTTTTTAATTCTTTGCATAATATACATACTAATCTTGAATCAGCTGTAAATCCCATGAAGACTTTTCTCTATTCTGTAGGCCACCTCTTTGTTTGAATGATGGAGTCCTTTGCTGTAAGAAGCCTTTGGTTTCATGAGTATACTGGCTGGTCTTATGTCAACTTGACAAACTAGAGTTATCTGAATGAAGGACACCTTGATTAAGAAATGCCTCCTTAAGATCTGGTTGTAAGGCATTTTTCTTAGTTATTAATGGGGAATAGCTAAACTTATTGTGGGTGATGACATCCCTGGGCTGGTGGTCCTTGCTTCTAAAAGAAAGCAGTCTGAGCAAGCCACCAGAAGCAAGTAAGTATGCGGCACCTCACCATGGCACCTGCATCAATTCCTGACCCCAGGTTCCTGACCTGTTTGAGTATCTGTCCTGAATTCTTTCATTGATGAACTGCAGTAAGGAAGGGTAAGCTAAATAAACCATTTTTTTTTTCCAAATCTTGCCTTCTGGTCTTGCATAATAGAAACACTAAGACAATGAAGTGTCATTTATAAATTAATATCTTAATGCTTTCACTATTGGAATTCTGCAGAAAGTCCTTTCTTATACCAATGAGTTAAAGCCTATTCCTCATTTCTTCCTGCATGACATCCAGGGCAACAGGTTTTATATTGAGGTCCTTTATCCATTTGGAGGTGAGTTTTCTTCAAAGTGAGAGATAATGATCTAGTTTTATTTTTGTGCATGTGGTCATCCTGTTTGACCAATCCTACTACTGAAGATGCTGGTTTTTTTCAAAGTGTATTGTTGGTCACTTTGTCAACTGTGATGGGCTATAGGAGTGTGAGCTTGTATGTGGCTTCTCAGTTCTGTTCCAATGATCAATGAGTAGATTTTATGCCATTTCCATGCTGCTTTTATTACAATAACTCTGTAATTTAACTTGAAATATGAGATGATTTTATATCTAACAATCATTTTATTGTTCAGGATTATTTTGGTTATCCTAGCTCATCTATATTTCCATAAAATTTAAGATTGCTTTTTTAAGGTCTTTGAAAAATTGCAATGAAATTTTGATGACTGCACTGAATTTATAGAATTCTTTAATGGAATGGTCATTTCACTATATTATCCTATAAATTCTTTTGCATGGGAGATATTTCCATCTTCTGGTATCTTCTTCAATTTCTTTTTTCAGTATCTTAATATTTTCATTGTACAAGTCTCTCATTTCCTCGATTATATTTATTGCCAGTTATCGTTTGGAGGCTATTGGGAATGTTTTGCTTCCTTGATTTCTTCCTCTGTATGTTTGTCATTTGTATGTCAGAAGGCTACTGATTTCTGTGTGTCAAATTTATACCCTGATACTTTGTTGATTATGTTTATATGCTGTAGGAAATATTTTTCCTGTATGATCTGTCTATTGATCAGAGTAACTATTGTGGAACTCTAAATATTATAACTATAATTCTTGTTTGAACTTGTTTTGTTATATGTAATTTTACTTTGTTAAAGTTAAAACCTTCCTTTTTATTTAGACAGAAAAGGGGAGGTGATGTGGAATTCCCTTCTGTATGCTATGAATATGTTTTATTATCCTTGGTTAATAAAGAAGCTACTTTGCCCTGTAGCATGGCAGAATATAGCCAGGCTGGAAGAGATGTAAAAAGAAAGTAGGGGGAGTCAGAGAGATGCCATGTAGCTGCCAAAGTGCAAAGACATCAGAACGGACTCTTACTTGGTAAGCCACAGCCTTGTGGCAATACACAGATTAATTAAAATGAATTATTGAAGATGTAAGAGTTAGTAAGACAAATAGTGTTGTAATTATTTTAGCTTCTGTATGATTATTTGGGTCTGAGCAACAGGGAAACGAAAGAGCAGTCTCCTTCTACAAGTGACATATTGAAATAACCCACTACCACTATGCTTTTGTCAACCTGTGATTTTAAACCAAACATTGTTTCTTTTACAAAATTAAATGACCCTGTGTTTAGTGCACATATGTTTGGGTTGTAATATCTTGTTGGTGGGTTTATCCTTGAATGAACAAGAAATGTTTTTCCTTAGTTCTTGACTAGTTTTAGTTTGAAATACATTTTGTCAGATATTCAAATAGCTACATTTATTTGTGGTTTTTTTCTGCTCCATTTGCTTATAATACCTTTTCATCATCTTACTTTAAGGCAATGTATATTCATGATAGTGAGGTGTGTTTACTGGAGGCAGCAAAAAAATAGAAATAAAAATTAAATAAAAAGATCCTGTTTTCTAATAAAATCTATTAGATTTTGTCTCCTTTTTGGAGAATTGTGGCTATTAATATTAAGAGTTATACTTAAAATATGTATCTATTCTTGTCATTTTGCTACTTTTATTGTATGTTGCTAGACATTATTTTGATTTGATGTTCTGAAATTATGTTTTTTCCTTGTACTTTGGACATGTTTAACTTTTTGTTAAAATCTAAGTGTTCATCCAAATTATCCTCTGAAGAGATGGCTTAGTGATCATACCTTCCTTAAATATGGGAATTTTTTCCTTTCTCCTTTGACTATGACTGATAGTTTTGTTGGGTATAGTAGTTTGTGTTAGAATCTGTGGTCTTTTATAACTTGTAGAACATCTACCCAAGCCCTTCTTGATTTTTCAGTCTCCATTGAGAAATCAGCTGTTATTCTAGTGGGCCTGTCTTTATACCTGACTTTATTTTTCTTAAAGCTTTTAATATCAAGTTTTATTCTGTAAATTTAGTAGTGGCCAAGTTGGGGGGAGGCAAAAGGTAGTACACAGCTCTCAGCTATGTCATGGGATTGGTTGGAGTTGGTTGTTTGAGTCTAGGCTCTTCATAGAAAGGACTTAGGTGGGGGATAATGAAGCATGGGTAGAGCTGGCAACTTGAGTCTAGGACTCCACAGTGGAGTTAGCTAGAATTGGTAGTGTGTGCCTAGGTTCCATACGTAGAGAGGGGTGGTTAAAGGTTTGTGTGCCAAGGGCATGGGTAGGACATGTGGTGGTCCTCAGGATGGTTACGAATGTGGGTGTAATGAACAGGGTGAATCTAAGGTCCCTACCTGGAAATGGTCTGCTGGATGACTGAGGAGATAGGTTGAATTGAGAACATGAGGCTAACGTCCCTTCTTAGACATGGGTGGAGTTGATGTTATGATTTTGGGATCCTTACCTGAAGTATGGGTCAATAGATATTAAGATACCAATAGACACTAAGACAGCCATGATAAATGTGATCTTTGGCATATAATGAGTGTGGGTAGAGTCTCTCTGTATAGCCCAGATTGACTTCAAACTCAAAATTCTACTGCCTCAGTCTCTCAAATGCTGGTATAACAGGCAAAAATAGCCAAGCTTGACATAAATTTTTATTTATAACAGTTTGAATTTGTGATGTAAAGTTGAGGAGTATCTGTGATTCTTGTCTATAGAGTTATAATCAGAACTAAACACAATCTATATCTAAAGTCTGCTTCATGGTTAGCAATCAGCAAATTTTAGTTACTATTAATGACTATAATTTGCTCCAGTTACTATTGATCAGGGATTAAGGGGAACACTTACATGTATCATCATGTTCAGCATTGAAAACTTTAAGCTATATATAAAAAACTGAATTACAATGTATACACACACACACACACACACACACACACACACCCCTGTATAAACAAAATGATTCTCATGGCCCTGAGCACTATCACTGTTTTTCTAAAGTAACCACTGACTCCATTGTGCAGTCTTTTAACTCATTACAGCTACTAACACCAATTAGAGACTCATTGTCTGCCTCTTTCATTCAGCATGCATTCATGACTCACATGCATTGTTGAGTAGATTAGAATTTCCTTCAACTGCTGAATAATATTCCTTTCCACAGATAAAATACATTACTTGTTTATCCAGTCAGCAGTTTATGGGCTACTTCCAGTTTGTACCTGTTAGGAGTGAAACAGATATGAACATTCTCTGTACAAATTGTTCTGTGGGCACCAGAAAGCTCTTTCTCTCTGGATGTACAGTGTTGGTGTGAGCTATCGCCTCTCCCTTTATGATCTACTCTCCACAAACCCCATTCTGGGACACCCTGTGACCTTAGTTTTCCCATGTGATTCTATTTCCCTAGCCCTGTTTATTGGATAAAGTGGACATTTAGCCCTTGGAGAGTGGATTATTATTTTTCCTCCCTGTGGACCTGAAGTTCTTTAGCTGTTATAGGTATGAAAGAGTAGAGAAAGTCAGTCCATAAAAGCAGAGAAACAGAAGCAAGGAGCCATACAACCTATCACAGCCTGCTCTTAGCAAAGCAATTTTTAATATTATTAAATATAAAGGGAATATTTAGATTTCTATTGGTATTTTCCTGCTTGTTTCTTTGTTATAATTGAAGGATTCTCAGGTTATTTTGTTGCTGTTTTTTTTTTTTTTTTTTTGAGACAGTTTCTCTGTGTATCTTTGTCTGTCCTGGGATTCACTCTGTAGACTAGTCTGGCCTTGAACTCATAGAGATCCACCAGCCTCTGCCTCCCGAGTGCTGGGATTAAAGGATGAAATGTGTGCACCACACACCTGGCCGATTCTCACATTCTTAAGGGCAAAACAAACAACCGAATTTTCTCTTGGCATTATCTGCTGCTAGCTCAGCCTAACATGGACATGTATAATGCAGGTCCTCTCTGCACCATCTGTGAAAATGAAAGGGGACAGAGGAATGGAGACAACGGAAAACCACATCTTGTCACAGTGATTAATCTCAATTGGAAGGTGACCTGACAGACGTGCAGAAAAGATCAGAACTTTAGAAAGGCTCCAAAGGTGCCATTGCCAGTGCTGGCATCCCAACCTGGGTCTTTTCCTGCTTGTTTTAGGCTGACAGGAGAGATCCACTGAAGCTTGGGTGGAGGGGAATCATGGGGAAAACTCTGTAAGGTTTGCAACTTCATGTACTGGTGGGACTCAGTGACTCCTCATGCAGCTCAGTGTGTTCTGGTTCAGTGACCGTGGGGTCAGAAAGTTGGGCTGTAGATGAAAGAGCGTGGAACTTGGCCCCCAGAACCAGGATCCACCCAGATTCCATGCTTTACTAGCCATGAACTCTGCACCTGTTATTTAATCTTGCTGAAAGTCTGTATTTCATCGACACAGCAGGAATATGAGCGCCTATTTTATAGCCTTATTGGCTGATGACACAAGATAATGTTAGCAAATCACGGTGCTCAGTAGATGCCTGCTCAACACGAATGCTAGGCAAACAGCAGAAACAAATGCTGCAGAAAATGTCAGTGGGTGCTAGCATATATGTATGTATGTATGTATGTATGTATGTATGTATGTATGTATGTATGTATATATACAAAAATTCCCCAGGGTAGTTTAATTTCTCTCAGTGCAAGGACAGGGCTGACTCAGGAGACCCCCTTTTAAATAGGAGATAACAGACTAGAGGGGCTCCCACCCATTATTTCCTTCTCTCTGGGCCCCAGGTCTTTTATAGATTGGAGCTGACACTTGCTCAGGAAACCAAGGCAGATCACCCGCTTGGCTTCTAACAAGCCGCTTGTGATTTTAGCTAGAGTAAGCTTAACATCAATGGCCCCTTTGTGGACTGTTCTGTTCAGTTTTTCTTAGGTGCAAAATGCCAGCCTGGTCAAGATCTAGAGACATGCTGTTCCATTGTAATAGGATCTGCATTTAAATGAGAGCTGTGCAGGTTGGAAGAGGCCCTGCTAGCATCAGATTCAGCAAGCAGGGAGGAAAATCAGCACAGCCCTCTGGACACGCAGAGCCTGCAGTTCTTGGGGCTGGAGACACTCCTGGCTAAGAGCAGCCTACTCCTAGAGTAAATACCTTGTGTCTGCTTCACCCACGGCAGTAAACATATAGCAAACAAATCCCTTCCTTTCTACTCTGTGGTTTCTGCATTTATCAACTTCAGAAGGACACCTTCCCAAACCTGGCTTTAAACTCAGATTTCCCTGTAGGGTTTGGTTTCCTTACAAGGATTATATTATTATGCGAGTCAGAAACTAAAAACATTAGATGTGTGTGTGTGTGTGTGTGTGTGTGTATGTGTTTTGTGTGTGATTCTACTTAAAAAATAATCTTTTTTATAGGCCCTAATATTGGGATTTTTAACAATGGATTTTCAAATGCACAATATTGCTTAGGCTCTGGGAGCTGCGCTGATGGGGTGGGGGTCTGACAGTCCTTCTATTTCAAATGTGAAGATCATTTGGTGAAATTCGGAGAACTTTCTAAAGAATTTTCAACATAGCTATTTAAATACCCACTGAAGATTTTCTGTGGAAAGTGCACAAAATTCTTTAAACAAAGGCCCATTTCTTATTTTAATGCAAATTAGCACAATTTGGAGAGTCTGCCTATATTTCTAAATATAATACCACATAAAGTCAGTGGCACATTTTTTATTATCCACTCACTTATACTAACCTCTACTTCTGAAAAGCCCTATGGGAATGAATACATTCCTCTCCTTCAGAAGGGAAGCTCACAAGATGCAAATGTTTAGTGCAAAGACGAAAGTCTGAAAGCATCGAGGAAACAGAATTCCCATGGAAACACCACCCAAGCTTGAGATTAGTCTCAAACTACAGCAGAGAAGAATGAGGCTGTAAATCTTCACCCCTCCCCCACACCACCAAGATGGTGCCCCTGGAAGCAGCATCTGCTGGACCAGTCAGTGTCCTGTACACGGAAAACTGGGAGGCCATTTTGGAGCTTCTGCCAAGTGCCTCACTTACCGCAAAATAACCGAGCATGAAGCTGGAATTTTAGTGGAAAAGTTTCAACTTTGGAAATCTCTAGGTATTAGGTGTGGTGACCTGTCCCCATACACCACTTTGAGAGCAAGGTGAAAGACAGGACAGAAATTTAGTCAACCTGGCCACAGTGAGCAGCGGAGTAGATGAAGGAGTTCAGTGATCCTCAAATATTTCTTTGGGGCACTACCATAGGCTCAAGTTAAAACAGAGGAAGAGTTGGAAAAGGGAGCAAGAGGCATGAGTAATGAGACATCTTAGCCAAGGTGTGGTCTGGTTGGTTGATTATGGTCTCAGTTCTTCTTCAAGATGGTTCAGGAAGCCATTCCTGCTCCAGGGTACATCAATTTTATAATAGATAGTTATGCTTCCTTGGAGGGTCATCTCTTGATGATGGATTATCTGTGAGGTTTTGCTGTTTCTGTAATCCAAAGTTCCTGCAGATTTAGGAAAATAACTTAGCTTAAGACCTTCAGGGATCATATTGGAGTCTGGAACAGACCACTGCCCAAACCTGCGACTTTGACGGGTGACGTTATGGCTAGCTATAATCTATCTTTAGAAAGACACTCCCACAGTGTTTAACTCAAGTTAAACAGGTGACTCAAAAATAAAGGAGGTAAACACAAAGGCCAGGCTGCAATGCCAGGTTTTTGCTGCTTTTATTTAGCCTTGAGCAGTGTATGCTTGGCAGCAGGAGCAGTGTCTAAGGACTTCTCAGAGTGAGGTATCACTCCTGGGCTCCATTCGTCTGTTTGTTCCCAGTTTACTCACCATCCCTGAGTGACACGTGAAACAGATATTTGGCATGTCTGTAGTTACTCGTCTGGTTCACCTGGTCCCCTCTTCATGACCAACATGACTTCTTCTTTTCCCCCTTTGTTTTCTTTGAGTTCTCAAGGAGGAGACAAAAGATTGGAAAAGAGAGGGAAATCCTGGAGGTGAACTTTCTTCTGTACTACTTTCAGCTTCACACCTCAAGCTCAGGAATTCTTCAGAGCATGGAGGACACATGCCACCTGCTAATGCTCATGGTTTCAGAGTCTGGAAGCCCTGCATGCTGCCTGACTGGTAAAGACTCAGAGGAGAACGCCTTCCTCAGCCCAGGGGTACTGCCCCCTCCCCCAACCTGAACTGAGTGAGCAGTCTATATTTTCAGAGCCTGGCAAGGCCTTGACTAGAATGCTAACCTCTGACAGGAGCAGTCAATTTTTAACAACCTGGGGGAGGTAGAGCAGCTTATGAGAATGAAAATTCTAGACGCGGGGAAATGTGTCGTTATCAGTGAGGACAGCAAGAGGAAATAAGACTACAACATGCCAGCCACTTTCCAGAAGCTGCAGCACTGCAGCATGTCAGCCACTTTCCAGAAGTTGCTGCAAGAGTGGCTGTACACGGTCAGGTGGAGGTTTCCCTGTTGCTGGGCCTGAGCCTCCCTCTATCAAGGCTGACAAAATATTTTCTTTAGGTTTGAATAAATAAAGCTTGCCTGAAGATCAGAGGGTAAAACTAAGGCACAAGAAGCCAGGCAGTGGTGTCACACACCTTTAATCCCAGAATTTGGGTGACGAGGCAGATGAATCTCTGTGAGTTAAAGGCCACCCTGGGCTGCACGAGATCAGTGCAGAAACAGATCCAGGTGGTGGTGGCTCACACCTTTAATCCCAGTACTAGGGATTCACACCTTTAATCCCAACACTAACGGGGAATATAAAATGGGAGGAGACAGAGGCTCAGGGTTTAGTCTGCAGTCTCCCAGCCTTGGTAGAGGTAAGACTTTCCTAGTGACTTGAGTGTTTTGCTCTTTTGATCTTTAGCTTGAAACTAAATACCCCGTCTCTAGGTTTTTATTATTCATGCTACATGAGCACCAACAAAAACTAAGGCTTTCCAGGGAAATCTGCAAAGTGTAAAGATAAACCTTTAAATAAAAGTCATTTCTGGGTATGAGGTACAAGAGCAGGGACTTTTCTTAGTGCTGTACTCATTGGCACAGGCCCTGGGACATAAAGAATTGCACAAATACCTACACAGTATTATGCTGTGGCCTTAAAGTGCTAGATAAATGCACAAGCAAGCTTGAAAGTAGGGTGATAATGAATGCATTTACAATCATGCACCCCGTTCCTCTATGCACACTTAGAGGACAGTTTCAGTATTCGGGATCATTTGTGGTCACCAAAAATGAACAAAGGAGTAATTGTAAAGATACGGATGTTCTGGTCCCCATTCAGTGAGTCAGTGGCTCTGGGATTTCCATGGAATACAGCAGGCTTCTCAGGATGTTTGTTAATTTCTTCTAATGGAAGGAGGTAGACTAGTTAAAGTGTCACTCGGTACCAAGTGTAACCTCACTAAAGACAGCACCTTCCTATCTCTGGTTGTCTGCTTGGACCACACTACTTCAATGTGCCTCAAAGGAAGAGATTTAGAAAATAGTGTGGGTAGGAAATTTATACAGAGAAACCCCAAAACTCAAAAGACCAGAGTAGAAACTCCTACTCCATTTGGAGAGGTCCAAATGATAGCACTCTAATTTCTGATGAATGGGCATGGCAGAAATTAGCACAGTGGGGTTCTCCATGTAGACATCTGCTCCTATGGTCCTTGGCTCATTGTAGGGTGATCAGTTTTGTGTCTTAACCTCTCACAAAGCTATCAGGTATCAGAATAGTGGAAAGAATTCTTTGTTTCTAACTCCTACACCTCAAATTGTATAAAGGGGGCATCTACATAAATTTCCTCTGATTACCTGGTTTACCAAAGATGAAAGTTGCAAAAGGAAGGCCTCTCAACCCTTTGTGAATAGACAGAGAGAGGGGATGAAGTTAGTGAGTAGAAAAGGAGAATTTGTAGAAGTAATCTGATAAAAATGTATTGTATGAAAATTGTTTAAATAAAAACGATATAAAACAAACAAAGAAGGTCTCACATTGCAGAAGAGATGCCATCTTGATGTGTATCATGTAGAAGATTTAAGTAACCATTTGCATGGAACTGAGGTATGAGGGTTCCATGCATGGAATTATACAGCTAACAATATGACTGCCGCACACCGGGAAGGCAAGGTGGAGGGGCAAGTACTGACTCCTGTTTGTCGGTCACTTTCCACCAAACATACCCTGTCCAACAATTGTGGAGTGTAGTACCTTGTAATGAGAACTTGAGATTGTTTCCTTGAGAAGCTGTGCAGGTATTGCCGATACGGGAATGGAATGCATGAGACTCTGTGTGCAGGTCGCAACCCTATTTTACATGGTTACAAAGTGCAGAAGATACTTGAAGCCTAAAGAGGAGAATGGTTCTAGAAAATTTAAGTTCCTCTGTCGTTTTTAATTCAGGTCTTGAAGAGTCCAGTATGACTCAGGTAGCTTTTAAAAGTAAGTTCAAACTGCCTCAGAAGACCAGGAAAAGGCTGTGGGGATGAGGGATAAAATGTTCTTGGGATGCATATACTATGCAAGCACTGATATAAAAATGTTTGCAACAAGGTAGAGGAAATGGATGAGTGAGTGAATGGAGCCCAGACTCACAGTGCTACTAGAGGAGAAGATGGAGAGAGGGAAGTCCATCATTGAACTGTCAACCTTTCCTAGTATTTTTAGTCTTTATAAACCACTTGAAATATTAGAGTCTTTATGTTAGATATCATCAAATATTAACAGCCACTGGTATCAAAATAAAATATATTTTTTCTTATGAAATGATAAGATTTTGTAACTTACTTTTAATTATTTGACATAAGTAATTAAAATGTAACATGATTGATTGTGATTTCTTTGAAGTCCTTGTTCATTCCAAGTATTTTGTTGAACAAAAAACAAATATGCTTCTGATTGTCTTCAAGTTGTAATAAAATTTTACAAATATTTAATATGACCATTGATAAATTTGGAGTATATAATGATTTTATAAATATCAAACTTTAACTATTCATTTTGAATTTCAATATTTCTCTTCCATGTCAGAGCTGTTAGTGTTACTGTTTCAAGTCTCTAGAAATAGAAACTCTAGAAATTCTTGTCTCAGTTCACAGGTCTGGGAGTATTTCTCAGGGTTTCATCATGGGACCTCCAGTGCCTGTTGTTGGATGAGGCAGCTGTTCCTAGCTGAAGCCACGTTAGGAAGGCAATTGCTAACACAGGCGGGCAGCTGGGTGCAATCTGGAAGAAGAGTTTTGGATGATGTAATATATGCCTTTATTTCAGTTTTAGATTTAGAGTGGTGTATTGTTTCCAAGGTTTACTTCATTTCATGACCCCCTGAAGAGAAAGGAGTGGAGTTAGATAGGACCAGTCAAGGCAAAGGGATGGCAGGAGGGGGTTGTGTGCACTTAACTTTACTTTTGGTTCACAAAAGCTCGAGACTACATAAGAGGCATGTGTGTAGCACTACGGAGATAACATGGCCTCTTATTCCTGGGGAATAATTCCTGGGGAAAGAAGAAGCATTTCTTTGGATACTGTTTTTGGAAAAGTACTTGGGAATGACAAACAGACTCCAAGGGTTTGAGTGCCTGTGGGCACTCAGAGATGAGGTTTCTGCCTCAGTCAGTAGTGGAAGATTCCTATGGGAGCATCCAAGTCCAGCGAGCAGGTGACTGGATAGCTGGCTTTTACCAGGATGACCTACCACAGCAGAGACTTCAGAGGACAGCAGATGGACTTAAATGGCTCTTTCTGTGGGCTTGGAGGAAAAGGACAAAGTGAAGGCGGCAACTAATATACACTCATAATAACAGGGCCAATTTAGATGAGAGCAGACCATCTTGAGAAGGAAAACATGAGCTGATTAGGGATGACGTAATTCAAGCTGTGAGCCCCTGGCCCACATTTTCTGAGATCTAGAAGTTGGAGCAGAAGTCAGTGATTAAGAGCACCCGCTGCTTTTGCAGAGGACCAGAGTTTGGCTCTCAGCATCTACATGGCTGCTCACAACTGACAATCTGACAACCTCTTCTGTCCCTGTGAACACATGGTGCACACATGTATGTGTAGGCAGACACTCATACACATTAAATAAGTAAATGACCACATAAATTAATAATCTAGAAATGATTAAACATAAGTTCTCTAAAAAGATGAATAACATGATAATGTAGTATTATTTGTTTAGGGACTTTAAGTCCCCCTTTTTCTTTTCCCTTGAGTGTGTCCATCTTGTTCTAAAGTAGTCATTAATGCTCCCTTCTTTATAAGCTCCCTTCCTTTTTGCTGTCTTCTCACCCTTTGAATTTCATTTTCTTTCATCATCTTTCCCCATCCCTCTTTTCTCTCTGTTAATGGGTAGCTTATTAACAATTTCCCCGATCATTTCCAATCTTCTCTTCTTACCAAACAAGCCAGTTAATATATCACCAGTAGTCCCTAGAGAATGCAATATCTCACATTGTATTAGTGCCCTGTCGCTGAGATAACCAAGTGTCATTGACTCAGTGCTTCTTCTTTTTTTTTTGGTTTTTTTCAAGACAGGGTTTCGCTGTGGCTTTGGAGCCTGTCCTGGAACTAGCTCTGTAGACCAGGCTGGTCTCGAACTCACAGAGATCTGCCTGCCTCTCCCTCCAGGGTGCTGGGATTAAAGGCATGCGCCACCATCGCCCGGCCAACTCAGTGCTTCTTAAATAATACAAATTTAATATCTTGCTGT
The DNA here is from genome assembly GCF_000317375.1 of Microtus ochrogaster. Lineage (NCBI taxonomy): Eukaryota > Metazoa > Chordata > Mammalia > Rodentia > Cricetidae > Microtus > Microtus ochrogaster. Next base: position 44,515,302 of record NC_022015.1, on the reverse strand, counting down.
TCTGAAGTCAAAATGAGTACTGGCCAAACTCTGAGGTATTGGTTGGAATGTATTACTTCTGCAGAATGTAAGCAAGGGTCTGTTCCCTTATCTTCTTGGGTTCCAGAAACTAAGCATACCTCTTTCTTTGTGACCCTTCCTTTACTTCAAAATTATCCCGTCTACTGCGCCTCCCCCTTTTTTTTTTTTGCTTTTTACTTTCTCTAATAACAATTATTCTATTTTCCTCATATAAAAACTCTTGTGCCTACATGGGGACCACTTTGATAACCTTGGATGATTGTAAAGATCTGTAACTTCAACTCATCTGCCAAGACTTGATAGATAGAGAATAAAGTACCAGGTTCTGTGAATCAGAATGTGAGCATCTTGGAAGGATACACACATCGTTCACCTATCTTCTTTCATCTGATGCCACTGGATTGGCCTTTCTCATATCCCCATTTGTAGTACGTCTAGGATCTTGAGTATAATTCAGGTGCTTCCCTCAGACTTTTACACCAGGGCTCTGCTCAAAGCAGTCCCTTCCTCAAAACCATTCCATATTTCTCATTGAATACAGAAGACATCCTGTAGATATCAGACTTCCATGCAGACCCCCCTTGCCAGCTCTCATTTTCCACTCATTCATGAATTTCAGTCATATGCATTCATATGAATATCAGCTCTACTTAACACCTCTTTAAGATGCCACTAGCATTTCCAAATATTTCCTTCCTCATTTTGTGTTCTCTCCACATCCCATTCTCTTCCTTTCCCTTATCATGTTTGCTACACCTGCTCTTCCCAGCATTTACATGTTTTAAATCTAAGACATAACATAAGTACACATTATAGAGTTGTTTCCTCCAAACTTAAATCTCTCCTCCCTTGAAGAAAGGAGAGGAGAACAAGCAGTTTATCAGGCTCAGGAAGCCCAGACTGTCAGAAGATTCATAAGGCTCTTCTCCAAGGTTACACAGGGACACACTTTTGTGAGCTGTCTCCGCCATCGGCGTGGGCTTCCTGGTGCTTTGGCTGCTTTTGAGTCACCCACGCTCTTTCTTGTATGTAGCTCCTCACCCATATTGGCGTAAGTAAGCCTGAGAAATTTACTAGTTTACCAAACTGAGCTTGGTTTGTTGTCAGTGGCCTCTCTGAGATGATCAGATATCCATTTGTATCTCCCCAGGAAAAGCCAAGAAACACCATGCAATCAAGAAGTTTTGATGGTCACAATTGTTCTTGTTTTATTCATTTGCTGTAAGAAAACATCATGACCACAAGCAATGTAGGGAATGGAGGAGGTTTATTCGGCTTATACTTCCAGGTCACAGTTCATCACCCAAGACAATCAGGGCAGGAACTCTAGCAGGGTGGTCCCTGGAGCAGAAACCATAGAGTTTCTTACTCTGGCTTACTCCGAGGCTATAGAGTTGGCTTACTCTGGCTTGCTCAGAGGCTAATACTTACCTAGTTTTCTCATACAGGCCTACCTGCCTAGAGAAGGTGCCGCCCACAGTAGGCTGGACTTTCTGCATTAGCTAACAATAAAGACAATCCTCCAAAGAACAGTTTAAAGGTTGATCTGATCTGGGTAAGTCCTTACTCAAGGGTTTTCTCTCAGATGACGATAGGCTGTTTCAAGTGGACAGTTAAAGCTGACTGGGAAAGGGGCCTCTCCAGGCAGAGCTTTTTGGCTGGGCCCCTATCAGCTCTGTTCTGCCAGCCACTTGCCAAACAACCATGCAGAGACTTACTGTTAATTATAAATGTTTGGCCTGTAGCTCAAACTTATTTCTAACTAGCTCTTGCAACTTAACCCATTTTTGTTAATCTCTGTGCTGCCCCAAAATTCATGGCTTTTACCTCTCCTGCATGTCCTGATTCCTTTTCTTCTTTCTGGCAACTCCTCTGACTTCACTTCTCCTTCTTCCTAGCATTCTCACTGCCCTGAAAATCCTGCCTAGCCATCGAACAACCAGTTTTTATTAACAATGAGAGTAATACGTATTTACAGTGTGCAAAGATTGTTCCACAGCAGACCAAGACTTGTTGCTATCTCAAGTCCTCATAATAACCTATACCTGTGTTCTGGAACAGAAACAAGAGCCTGTTGGTATTTTTAAGGCTTTGATGCACTGACCATAGTGTATTGCTTCTCATTAGACATTCTCTGTATATATTTGTTTCATTAATGATTTGAAAGTTTTTCTGTTAAAGAACAGCCAAATAATTTATGGAGATACTCTTTGAAAAAATCACATTTAAGGGAACATTAAGATTTCAAATGTAAATGTTTTGCATATTCCAATGTGTTATTATTCTGCCTGGAGGAAGATCCCCCCATTCCCTCCCACCACTCTGGACTACATCCTTTTAGGAAAGCTTAGCATTATGGGAAAGAGTCCCCAGGTCATTCTCAATCCATTTGCCCCCAATAGGGTTTCATTGTAGCTCTGGCATTTGTGAGCCTCAGATATGCTGCCAAATGGCCCTTGTCCTCCAACAGACACTTCTGTTCACCTCTCTGTGCAGTGAATTATTCCTCTCAGCTCCTTATCCAGAATTTAATTCCCCCTTTCTGAGCTGTACTGAAGGTGAAGAAGGCCTATCTGGTCTCCCAAGGGGCTCAGTGCCAGCAGAATAATTAGCTAGGCCTCCTGCCAACTCAGAGCTGTGATCTGGACCTTCAAACTTCTGTTTCAATGTGTTGGTAGGAGAAGATGTTGGGTAAAGAAGAACAAATCAGGATCTTCTTTCAGATGGCACAAACACAGCGCAAACATTAGTCCAGAGAGAGTTAAGAACTGAATGACACAAATCGTTGTTAGGAAGAAAGACATTCACTGGCTCATTTGACTAACAAGATTCTGACGCATGTCAGTATTTCCTAGAAAATTGAAGCCTGTGTTCGAAGAGGACAAGGCTGATCCACACTGGCCTGTTGAATGGCATTTCTCTGGGCACAAGGCAGCTCGATGTGAACAGACAGGCTTCTGGGAGGACGTCTGTGACCATAATGAAAGCGCTAGCAGGAAAAGCCAAATGCAATTTTTCTGTCTTAAGAAAAAACTGCAGGGAGAAGATGAAACGTGGTATGACATATAAAGAGCACATTTGACCAGAAGACACATTCTGGTTTTGTGGCCAGTCACTTAAATACAAAAGATTTCTGTGGGCGTGAGGTTTGAAAGGCTGACAAGAAGGAAAGTAGCCTCGGGAAGCTGTCTGTCTGTGTGAAGTACTTTGCTGGCACCAGCGCGGAATGTGGCTTCTGCATTTGGTATCCAACAGGGAACTATAGATTTTTACTAATACTCTCAGAGGAAGAGATTGGCAAATACCCTCTAGGAGTCCTCTATGCTCAGAAGGTTGGCGTGGCCGCCAGGAAAGTGTGTGAAACCCTAGAGGATGTCACGGTACCTCCCCAGCGCTTTTCCTTTATCCACTTTGGCTATAGCTTTTAAACTTGAGAGTGAATCATAATGGAATTGCAAAGTGGGCTCATTATGTGGGGTGATTGAAACAACTTATAATGTATGACAATGGAGATGTGGGGGGGGTGTCAGTGGTGGCTGGCAGCAGGCTTGGCCCATGCTCAGTTAATGAAGGCAGTGGTCTTTGTGGGTGGCTGGAGGGAGGATCCTGAGACAGACACTGTCTTAAAATACGTCTCCTGCTGGCCTGTCAGGATGCTTTTATCTCAGCCTTTAAATACCCTCTAGTTAAGGCGCAGAGGTCTTTAACAACCACTAAAATGCCAGGGCTGCCGGAAGGAGTCACACATTCAAGTGCATCAGCGGTTGAGAGAATTTCCCTTCAAACCTGTCTCCTTCCCGTGTTCCCAGTCCATGGCTGCCACGTTCTGTCATAGTTTTCCTATTCTTTCACACTTTCTCTCACTTCTGTACTGCACATCTAATTAGTGAGTCTTGCCACTTTCTCCTTTGGTTGACTATTCCCTATGACAGTACAGAGCCCTGGTCATCTACTTGTGTGAGTGCCACAGCCTCACTATTGACTTCTTTCTTTTTGTCCTGGCTACTAGAATACCTCCTTCATTTGCCTCAGTCAGCCTTTCAAAACACAGGTCTGATATTCCCACTCTTCTTAAAGCCTCTCCATAACTCCCAAGTGGCGGCCAGACTTTCTAGATCTTGGAGTTTGGTGGAACAGGCTTTTCACAGTCTCATCCCTTTCTGCTTATCACTCTTGGTCTCTGGATTCTGTGATTCTTCTTGAATAGACGTCTTCTGCCCAAAATGCTTCTTTGCATTTCTATCAAAGCACTTTACATTCTGTTAGTAACCCCACCCTCATTCCGCCCACCGCTGCTACTTTCTGGAGGGTACATAACATTGAACTCCAGGCCTTCAGGGACAAGACAATGTCTGGAACAATATATTTGACTTAGAAAGAACTGGGTAGTTTGGGGAAATTAGTGGGCCATCAATTGCCTACATTAACACATTCACAATCAACTTTAAAATAAAAAGGCCATGTCCAGCTTTTCTGATGTTTCATCTCCAGCTGTTCTGTTAAAATGCTACTGAGATATTCTTTCAGTGAAAGCTCATGCGATGTGTTACTTCAGCCTGTAATTAGAAGACAAGTATCTGTGTGTGTGTGTGTGTGTGTTTCAGTGTATGTGGGGGTCTACAGTATTCCTGCTGCTTCGGGGGAATACTTTTGTCAGGAGATAGGATAGATCGGATCCCTCCTTTCCTGGGACTTACAATCTAGGTAGGTAGGGCAAGGCAGACATTAATGATACAGATACTAAATAAGATAATTTTCGATGCTAGTAAACACTGTACAGAGAACTAAAATGGGCCTTGGAACAGGCAGCAGTTCAGTCACATAGCTACAGAAACTTCCCTGAAGCCTTTATTTATACAAAGAACAAATGACCAGTACAAAAAAATCTTTGTGCAAACAAGTCATGGGTTGCCATGGGAAGGGTTGGGTAGGAGATTTTGTTTTGTGGGCGGAAGTCACTATAAATGAAGTGTAGTTTGGTCAAAACTGTGGAGGGCATGGGATGAATGCATTTTGGGGAAGAAAAAAGGAAGGTCCGAGGTCTGAAAAGACATGTGTAGGAAGCAATGGTTTGGGGAAGCTCTAGAGATGTGCCTGGGCAGGTGGAGTGGGCAGAGGTGGCTTTCTGGCCAGCAGGGGAAGCTTTGGGAAGGTTTCCCTACAGAAGGGCAGCGCCATCCAATGTTAGATCTCCAGGCTCCGTAGAAACAACACTCAGAGCCCTAGCCTGAGAACACCCAGCCCTCCAGTGTGGGGCTTCGCACTCAGCAGCTCACCTCTGTCTCATTTTTGCTTTCCTTTCTGTTCCTATTTGTCTGTGTCTCTCACAGATCTCACATTTCTGGGGAGAAAAATGTAAAACTGCCAACTTCACACCCTCCCCCCCTCCATTTAATCTAAATTTTTTTTATTGTATTTTAGATTCTGAGCTCTATTATCGCATTCTCATTTCTTATCTGGTAGGCTGGATGCTCTAGAGAGCAGCCCTGGCTTTTCCCTGTGGTTCTGCAAATTTCTGCCATGCCGTGCACTTACTCTCGTTTGAAAAGCGTTAGAATGCAGGCTACATGGATTTAGTTGAAATGTAATGGATTTTTTCTAAATGCAGACTGACCTTGCTTATTGGGGCTCTGATCCAGTGGTGATGGAGCAGCTGTGGGAATCCATGGAGAGAGAAGATTTTACTGTGGATGGGGCAAAGGATGAGGGAATAAAAAAGATGTTGAATGTGGAAGTGACAGGTTACCGACGGCACATTGTTCCTATGCTTTATTTAGCATTATATTCTCAAGAGAGAGAGAGAGAGAGAAAGAAAAAACCCAACGAAAACAAAACAAGCTATTAAGTGATTGAAGCTAACAAGGCCTTTAGACAGTGTTCAGACCTGAGACTCTTTTTAAGGAGACCAAGAAAAAATGTACAATGAATAAAGATGCCCCCCCCGAGATGATTTTGGAATATTATTATTGACATCTGGGCTGGGGTGTGAGAGAGAGGATGTGGGAAAGAGTTAAAAGAGGGAACTAATATTAAATTAAGGATTCATAGGAAAAAAGAAGAGAAAATTAGAGAAAGGGAAACAATGGGTATAGTTTAAAAATAAGTACCAAATTGACGCAGATGGAGCATATTTAATCAGACTATAAAAGTGTTTCCTAATTACCGATGACAAAGAAACCCCTTGAAAGGAAGCATTTTGTAGCACTGTGCAGTCAGGTTCAGAGCCTTGTGGGATCACTTGAGTGATAACCGTGTGGGTGTTACTCCCTGGAGATTATCATCTTCTTTCTGAATTCATTTCCTTCAGCAGAAAGGAGAGCCTGCATCACTCAGAGGGGGTTCTTATTTGATGTGTAGGCTCTTTGCTCAGGGCTCAGGAAATCACAGGGCTCAGAGTAAATGCAACAGGTCACAGGGGGGCCTGCCCTAACTTCTGGCCAGAGAGGTCAGTCATCGTCCACAAGAAACCCAAAGACGCCTAGTCGAGAAAAATAATGCCACACACGGAATGTTCTTTTCAACTGTTTGCCTTCATGTGTCACCACTGAGATCAGTGCCCCCTTTCTTCCTTGGCTTATTGGAGACTGTCTCATCTTTGCTAGAATTAGCCTTAGTGTACGTTACTTATACTTAATTATAATGTGAATAATTCAGTTAGCAAGCATGAATTATTACCATGCAGTTTATCTATTCATCCAGCCTTTATTCATTCAGGAGTTACTGAACAGCTTTTAATCATGAGACAATATATTAGTTAGTGTTTGGGACACCAAAGCAATAAACGTATCAGGTGCTTTTAGGAAGTATAATGTCCACTGGGGAACAAAAGTGGCCATTATGTTAGTTACCACGGTGGGTCCTTGAATTTTGATGTCTATAATTTGACAGTGGCTTCTAAGACAGGATCTTGGAAGCAGCTGCTCAGAGGATAAACTGATTTGGCTTCTTCACAGCCACATGGTCGGTTA